>NC_080073.1:18721615-19022615 GCF_949987535.1 Balaenoptera acutorostrata
TCTGTCAATTGGCATGAAAATCCCACCTCACGGGAAATTTCCGATGGAAAGGAAGCGTGGGAGTTCGATGTTTTCCCACTTAAAGGAATTGTGACTTCTCCTCCTGCCGTGGCTCTTTCTCATGGATCAAAGTTGCAGCAAATGCTGTCGCTGTTCTCAAGTATCTGTTTTATTTTTGTTTGTGTGATGAACGATCAAAATAAATAGACTGTGTGATTTCAAGGAACTAAAACAAAAAGAGAAAAACCTGCCTTGTCATGTTCTAGATTCTTCTTCTGCCAGGTTCAGGCACAGGGGGCTTCTTGTTAGGGGCACAGACATGCTTATTGCATGATGTTCCCAAGGCTCAGAGGAGCAGACTCAACCTTCAAACGCATCTTTACTCCTGTTGTAATTTAAAAATAAAGTAAATAGAAAGCTAACATTTATTGAGCTATTTCAATGCACCAGGAACTGTGTTTTATATATATCCTCTTGATCAGCTCCCGTCCAAAGCTAAGGATTAGTCTTATTCCCTTTTACAGATTAGACAGTTAAGGCTAAGAGAGGGCAAATGACTTGTCCAAGGTCATGCAGAGACCCTGGAGGGAGGGTAGGGCAGCTGCAGAGCTCCAAAAAAGATGCTGAAACTCTTTCTGGCCTTTGTGCCAGTTGAAATATGATGTTGTGTTAAAATCTGGTGGCTGTGCCTTTCTGGGTTCCCAGGGCATCTTGGCAGAATACAAACTGGCTACAGCTCAGAGTACTAAGGCCCTGAAAAACTGTTTACTTCAAAGAATAGTGGTCTCCCTCAACATAAAACCTCCTAAACTTTCAAAGTGTGATAGTCAGATTTTGCTATGATAATGCTGCATGACAAACAACTCCCTTCAAGTCTCAGGCGCTTACAGCAATAGCTACACATGGGTCTTGCTCTTGGGTCTGTGGCCTTCTGGGGTAGCTGTGCTTTAGGCTTTGGGTCTGTGATCAGGTATGTTCCAGGTGTTTCTTTGTTCTGGAATAAGTGGTTACCCAGAGGATGTCTCGTGGTAAATGGCAGAAGCACAGAAGACCAAGTGAAATGAAGCAAACACATTTAAAACCTCTACTCGCACACACTCACTTACACTGTGCTGACCAAAGGCAGTCAAATGGCCACACACACCATCAATGTGGGGAGATGTACAATGCACTTCTTCTACCAATCCCATCTGCCATTCAAAGGCGACTGACACCAAGGCCATCTTGCCTTGCTGCAGTGGGCAAAGGGTTTGCCTCTTCTTTCTATGAGGATAAGGCTGGAGATTTCCCAAAGGAAATTTACCAAAGACTGAAGGAGGAAACAGAGAGGCTATAGTGGATGTCTGTTGGTTCTACTTGCCAAGAATCCATTCTGCTAGTAAGTGGTTCTCGATTTCCCTTTGGTGAGTCACTTGCCTCATTCTCAGTCTCTGTGATTTGGGGGTAGGGATACTGTCCTCACCTGCCAACTTCAGGGGTGGACACCTGATCCATTTCTGGCCAGTGGGAATACTGCATCCCCTTAACCAAATGATTGGTTCTGGGCTGGTCATGTGACCCAAGCTGGGTCAATGAAACTGTTATGCAGGACTTGTGCTAGAACTATTAGAACAGAGTGTCATGTTTCCAGAGATTCCATGAAGTAGAGTAGAAGACTGAAGCCTTGGGTAGTCGTCTTTGTACCTCTGGTACTGTAAGGCGAAGCTAACACCGAGGAAAAGAAGGCCAAAGGATGAGACAGAATTGCGAGAACATTGTTTGAGCATCTGGATCCAGCTGTGCCTGAAAGCCCTAAACTCCACAATGAATTCTTTTGGGGAATGGAAGTGGGCTTAAGCCATTTTGAATTGGACCATTGTCCCTTGCAACTGAAAACACCTTACTAGTTCAGAACTAGAGCTAAATGTAGTAGAGTGAGATGGCTAAGACCAGCCTTGGGTTCAGATCCTAGCCTTGCCACTGAGAGCTGTGTGGCCTTGTTGAGCCTCAGCCTCCTCATCTGTAAAATGGGAATAGTAATACTCAGTTCGATGATTGTTGTGCTGCTAAACTATATAAAACAGGTTGTCTGGGTTTGGCAAGTTGTAGGTACTCAGTGAATGGTCGATGTTATTAAAACCAGAGGATTCAGAAGTAGGCTTCCTGTCCTCCCTGGGCCAGCGTCCAGCCTCACAGTTTGTCCGCAGATCCCGCAAGTCACACGACAGCCCTTCCTGTAGCCCGTGGGAGGATGGGGTTGGCATGGGCTCTGAGCTCTGGCAGCTGCACCCTCTCTCCGAGAACCTCCCTCTCGCCCGTCCTCCTGGCCCGTCCTCCCAACCCATCCTCCCAGTCTGTCCTCCCGGCCCGTCCTCCTGGCCCAGAGGGCTCAGCATCTCGGAAATGCTGCTGTCCCAGCCCCACAGACCCGCCCTGGCTCTGTGCCTGGG
Organism: Balaenoptera acutorostrata; assembly: GCF_949987535.1. Taxonomy (NCBI): domain Eukaryota; kingdom Metazoa; phylum Chordata; class Mammalia; order Artiodactyla; family Balaenopteridae; genus Balaenoptera; species Balaenoptera acutorostrata. The sequence goes on from NC_080073.1 coordinate 18,724,045, forward strand.
GGGGGTGGTCCTCTCCCTCTCCAGAACCACAGGCTCTTGGAGACGGGGAACAAGGGGGCCTGGGAAGTCCTGCTTTGATGGAGGGAAGATGGAGGCTCTCAAGGCTCTTCCAGAGCCAGGAAGCACACACCCAGAATCCGGACCCTGTTCTCCGTCACCGCCCTGCTCCCCACCCTCAGCTCCTTCCCTGAGAGGGAAGGTGTGGGACTTTGTCAGCACGTCCCCATGCAGGGGTCACTGACAGTTTTAGGGCACATGCCAGTGAAGGTGTTTAATTTTAGCAGCTTTGTATTTAGTTGGGTAATGATCCCCACCTGCCCCTTCCGCAGGAGGAAGCCGGTTCGACAGGAGAGGGGTTCCTGTCTGCTTCATCCCTACCGTGTTTCCAGAGCCTTGAATACGGCCCAAGACATAGTCAGCGCTTCATAAATGTTTTGTTGACTGAATCAGGGAATAACAGGGTGGAGTGAATACATGGCCAGCGGTGCTGGTTCTCCCCACTCAGAGCTCACGTTCTCTCTGGAAATCCATTTGAGTAGGACAATCTTAGGTCAGTTTGAAGGTAAATATTAAGGGATGCGGAGCAAGCAGCGTGTGTGTGGAGGTGGCAGCAGCGGTCAGGTGGAGACCGGGTGCCTGGATTGAAGCAATGCCGGGTGACTCAGACCCCATGTCCCTTCTAGCAAAATACTCTGTGATTCTCTGTGGGCTGAAGCAAGAAGTGAGCCTGCCTCTCCCAGGTGTATTAGTTTCCTGTGGCTGTCTTAACCAATTAACCACAACCTGGCTGGCTTACAGCTACCGAAATGTATTTTCTCCCAGTTCTGGGGGCTGGATATCTGAAATCAAGGTGTGGGCAGGGCCACACTCCCTTCGAAGGTTCAGGGGAGGATCCTCCCTCACCTCGTTCCGCTTCTGGTGGCCCCAGGTGCTCTGGGGCGCGTGGCCCCGGCGCTCCAACCCCGGCCTCTGTCCTCACAGGGCCTTCTCCTGTGTGTGCGTGTTTTCCTCTCTGCTGTCTCTGAAAAGGATACTTGCCGTGGGATTTAGGACCTACCCTGGTAATCTGGGGTGATCCCATCTTGAGCTCCTTCACTACGTCTGCAAACACCCTTTCCCCCGAGGTTCCGGGGGTGAGGACTGGGACCTATTGTTTTGGTGGCCACTGTTCAGCCTATGACACCTGGGGTCTGGAGCCTGTTGAGCACCAACCGCAGTCCTGCAGTGTCACCTTCTCCAGGGAAGCCCAGCTATGTCCCAGAGCCTCTCGGGTGACAATCTGGGGGACATTTGGTAGGGTCTGAGTGAGGAGTAGCGGACTCCTTCCTGGGGCGGGGCTACCCGAGGGGGGCCACCATGGGGCCCGTCTTCCCTGGCGGGCAGTTTTGAAGGAGGAGGAAGGGAGTTGGGCTGGGAGGATTTAGTCCCCGGGGACTTCACTGAGGGCAGGGATCTGCCCATCCACCTCTCTGGAGTGGCCTAGTCCCTCTGCAGACGTTTGTGAATATGGCTTTCTGAATGCTTGTGGGAAGGAAGAAAAGATGGGAGCATCCTCTGCGTGAGGAATGTGGCTCGGGAGTCCCACAGGCCTGGACGTAACACGTCGGTGCTGCTGTCACTCAGCAAACATTCGTAGGTCACCTACTAGGTGCCAGGCAGTGGAGAGAGAACGCTGAACCACACAGAGACAGTGCAGCCCTCGCGGGGCTGGCAGCCGGCAAAAAAGAGAGTAAAAGTGAACCTACAGATAAAACGATGACAAACTTTTATCCCTGCTAGCCAGGAAGCAGACTGAGTGTGGGGATGGAGCATAACTAGAGGGGAGGCCTTTCAGAGGAAATGGAATTTGAACTAAGACTTAAAGCTGGGAAAAAGCATTCCAGACAAGGGGACAGCATGTGCAAACGTCCTGAGATTAGAAAGAGCCTGGCACATTAGATAAACGGAAAACCGTCCGGTAGGTTGCAATGTAACCTATGGGGGCGAGAGGGGAGGAGGTTAGCAGGAGCCAAATCCTGCTGGGCCTGTGGCCTGTGGGAGGAAATTTGGATTTTATTCAAAAGATTTTAAACAGGTTGTGTCGTGACGAGTGAACTTTCTGAAGGATCCCTCTGGGGAACGGACAGAGAATAGATAACAGGGCAGGGGTTGGTAACCCTTCTCTGTAAAGGTCCAGAGAGTAAATATTTTGGACTTTGGGGGTCATCAAATCTCTGTCGTGACTTATCAGCTCTGCTGTCGTATAGCACAAAAGCAGCCAGAAGCAACTTGTAAGCAACCAGGTGTGGCTCTGTTCCAATAAAACTTGATAGAAACGGGCAGCAGGGCTTCCCTGGTGGCGCAGTGGTTAAGGATCCGCCTGCCAATGCGGGGGACACGGGTTCGAGCCCTGGTCCGGGAAGATCCCATATGCCGCGGGGCAACTAAGCCCGTGCACCACAACTACTGAGCCTGCGCTCTAGAGCCCAATGAGCCACAACTACTGAGCCCGCGAGCCACAACTACTGAAGCCCATGCGCCTAGAGCCTGTGCTCCACAACAAGAAAAGCCACTGCAATGAGGAGCCTGTGCACCACAACGAGGAGTAGCCCCCGCTCACCACGACTAGAGAAAGCCCGCACGCAGCAATGAAGACCCAACGCAGCCAAAAATAAATAAATAATAAATTTATTTTAAAAAAAACAGGCAACAGCTGGACTGGCCTGCAGGCAGTGGTTTGCTGATTCCTGTTGCAGGGGGACCAGCGTGGAAATGAGAAGAGCACTGTGGCTCTGAGCAAGTGACTTAACCTCCCCGAGCCTTAGTTGTCTCATCTGTAGAATGGGCACGCCTTACCTTAAAGAAACATTTGTGAAATATCTGAGTATTAACGGAGAGAAAGGGCTGAGCGCAGAGCCCGGGCTCGTGGTTGGAGCTGGACACATGGTGGCCACACGCCAGCGGCTGCTCTCTTACCGCATGGAACCAGCGTGGTTGAATGTGTAAAGCAAAGGCTTGAAAGCATGGGGTCAGTAGCGTTAACCACCTGCTGGTCCTCGTGGTGCTTCAGTGGCTGATTGGAATGCTTGCGTATGGAATTGCATGAACCTGGCAGTGCCATAGATTAGAGCCTCTTCAGTGGGGACCACATTCCTTTTGCATGTTTTCCTCCCTTTTCCTCAGTGTGGCATCACTCACCTGCCACGGCCAGCTCCTGTCATTCTCTTCCCCCTTTGGGGAGATATCTTTGTAGCCACAGCTGCCACTACATTGCCCCTCTGGGCTGCAGATGGGGTTTAATTACATACTCCTTGTTTATACCTTCCCTTGCCTTTTTTTTCCCCTCTCTCATCATGGGAGATTTCTAGACTTCTCTTTCTGGCAGCTTGGTTGGAAAGAAACTACGGAGAAAGGTAAGGGTCGGTTTTTCTTGAAAATCCTGGCTGGGGAAGGGGGAGGTAAGACAGAAAAGTGTTTGGGAGAGTCTGGGAGAGCCCCTTTACCTTCTCCTTCTGGCCGATCCGGGGGAACGGTTCAGGAGAGACAGGGAGGCTCATGTGGGGCCTTTTCCACCATGTTTCCCCTTGTTGTTGGGGGGTCATTACCATGGGCACTGACATCAGAGAGCAGGTACTTCAGGGGAGGGCGGGGCTCCTCCTGAGGCACTGCTGGGGGGGACCCTGTCATGAAACTCAGAGAGGCAGAGGCGAGAAGGATGCACAGAGAGGCAGGGAATGTGGCCAGGACGTCAGGGCAGGAAAATGGGTGGTCCCCAAACCCAGAGAGAGAGAGAGAGACGACAGATGGATGAATAGAGCAATAGACAGATAGATAGATAGATAATATAGGTAGCTAGATGATAGATAGGTACATCGACACGTAGGTACTTAGATATAGAGCACGTCTTCTCTATGCAATCAAGTGAGAGCCATTCATTCAACAACAAAGACGGCTCGAGCACCAGCAATGTTCCGGGCATTGTCTGGCACTGATTACACTGTGCCGGGTGAAACAGGCATGCTCCCTGCTCTCACAGTACCCTCAATCTGTTGTGAAATCTAATGCCCTGGGCCAACAGAAACTATTTTTATTCCTCTGGTTATTTACTAGGGTGAATCACCCAGCAGCCCACAATTACCCCATCATCAACCAGGAGAAGGCAGAGGGCAGGTCCTGATGGCCTGGTATCTATGTAAGTGAATTTTAAGAGGCTGACAGGCATCCTTGAGCCAAACCGTGAAGGTATGGGAGCCAGACCCACCTAGGTTCAGATCCCTAGCTTTGCCCCTTAATAGCTGTGTGATCTTGGGCAAGTTACTTTACCTCTCTGAACTTCAGGTGCCCCATTTGTTTATTTGTTATTGTAGGTGTTGAGGATATAGCAGTGAACAAGGCAGACAAAATCCCAGTCTTTGTGCAGTTTACATTCTTGTTGGAGGAGACAATAAACAAATACGTGAATTTCTAATACACCAGTTGGTGATGAGTGGACTGGAGAAAAGCAAGGCAGGGTAGAGGAATGAGGAGTACCAGGATGTGGGTGAGGCGTTTCATTTGAGCACTTGAAGCGGGTGCAGGAATGAGCCAAATGGCTATCTGGGGGAAAAGCATGCCACGCAATGAAAAAAGCAAGGGCAGAGGCCCTGAGGTCAAGAGAGACTTTCAAATGTGATTAACTTAATGATTTTGAGATGGGAGATTCCCCAGGTGTGTCCACTGTAATCACGAGGGTCGTCATTAAGAGGGAGGCAGGAGATTGGAGGGATAGAAGGCAGCGTGAAAAGACAAGCAAGAGGTTCACGTGATCAAAAGAAGGGCCACAAACTGGGGAAGGTAGCTGGCCTCTAGAAACGCGAAAAGACAAAGAACCAATTTCTCCACTGAAGACTTCAGAAGGAGCTCAGTCCTGCGGACACCTTGATTTTCTTTCGACCTCAGACCTCCAGAACTGTAAGAGAATACATTTGTGTTGTTTTAAGCTGTCACGTTTGTGGCAATTTCTAACAGCGTCCAGAGGAAATGAATCTAAGAAATAGCTCCTTTCTTCTTTGGTCAAATGGAACAGTGATAGCCCCTGCCTGAGGGGCTGTAGAATAGGGGGTGCGGGGAACCCAGCAGCCCTGCCCCAGGCAGGAGAGCTGCTCAGAGATTGCCTGTTGACCTGGCCACTGCCGAAAAGATCCCTCCCCTGGTGTTCCCGGGGGCCAGGAGTGAGGTCCTTCCTTCTGCCCGTATCCCTCCCCAGCCACAGACCTAGGGCCTCTTTTCCTGCCCCGTCCCCCTGGGACTCCAGCTCCGGCTCCACTGGCTGGTCCGGGTGGCCCCGGATGTTCTGCCCTCTCCAGCCTCCAGGCCTTTCACAGGGCTTCCCCTCTGCCGGCGCCCCCCAGCTGGCATAACCTGTGCCTTGGGTCAGCCCTACACGTCTGTGACCCTCTAGTCCTTTCTCATTCCCTCCTCCGTTAAGTGGAGGCATTTTCACCCTCCTTAACTTAGCGCTTAGCACGCCCTTGGTATTTAAAGGCTTATTTCCTTCCTTGCTTTCCCCTCTAAGGGGAAGACAAACAGCCTTCATTGCGTGCAGTCAGGGTCGCTGCGAAGAGCTGCAGAGGCCGTGGCTGGTCGAGTAGGCTGTGAATAGCACCTTCTGGAGCTGTGCAAGGTGGGGGCCACTGTGCTAAGCGACCACTTACTCATCGCAGTGACCTGCAGGGTGAGGTTAAGCCCGTTGTGCAGACGAGGAAGCTGGTGTGGGGGAGAAGGGACAGACTCCCGGCTCCCTCGGCCTTACATTTATAAAGCATTGACGGAGCACTTTGTCCAGTCCTCTCCATGACTCGGTGAGATGGATGCTATAGTCACCCCCATTTTAAGATGGGAAAATTGAGACTCAGGGGAGAAGTCGCTGGCCCAAGGTCACAGGTCTAGTAACTGGCTGAGCTGCCAGATTCACATGCAGGTCTGCCCAGCTCCCGAGTCTGAGGTCTTAAGCCTCAGGAGGAAATGAATGAGGAAGGAACGAGTCAGGAGGGGACCTTCAGTTCCTTGGCTGTGACCTTGAGGCTGTTTCATCCCGGTTTGTTGGAATCCGCAGCTACAGGTGGCTCTGAAGATCCAGTGGGGCTGCGTCTTGCGCAGCACTTTGAGAACAGGGCAGCAGCATGGGGGTGGGAGTGGATCTTTCTGGGTTCACACCCCGTGCTCAGCCTCCTGGCGAAATCCCGCCCCTCGGTCTGCCCTGGCTCCGAGGCGAGCCTGGCCTTTTCTCCTGGCCCTGGAGGGCCTGAGACCCTGGGCCTTTCTGGAAGAAGCCCCTGCCCTACCACGGCTACTCAAAACCCCTGGGCCCTTGGCTCTTCCCAGGGGAACCCCTGAGAATTTCCTCCTGTTTTTACCTCCCTGTCCCTCGGGGGCCAGGCCCAGTGGCTGCGGTGTCAGCAGCAGCTGGTGTCCCCAGAGAGTCTGTTGGATCCTTTGGGGGCCCAGGGGGCATCTCAGGGCCACCAGCGAGGGCCTGGCTGGGCTCAGTCAAGGGTCTGTCGCCAGGCTGAGGGGCTGCTCCCAGCGCTTTGGGGCTGAGCTTCCCGGCTTCCCTCCAAAGATCTTCACTGATCGCAGTACCTCTCCTGTGATAGGAATGCGCATAATCCTGAAAGCTCACATTTCTCTGTTGTTTACCGGGTGCCAGGCCCTGAGCTGCAGTCTTTATCTGGATTCTTTTTTTTTTTTTTTTCTCTCATGACAAGCTTATGGAGTAAGAGCCATGATTGATATTATTCACTTGGTGGGTGAGGAAGCCACATATTCAGTAAGTAGCAGAGGGCTCTGTGAGCCCGATCTTGGTTTTACCAAACGGCCTCCGACTAGAAATACCTGTTTAACAGATGAGGAGGCTGAGGCTCAGGAAGGTAGAGTGCCTTGGCCAAGGTCATGAACTTTGCCCCTGAAAACCTGCCGTCCAGTGCCGTGCGGGAGGGTGAGAGGGGCCTGGGGCTCGCCGTTTCCCTGGGCTCCGGTGGCCCCGGGAGGGCTGTGCTCCAGGAAATGCCCCGGGCCCTGTGGGCCTCTGTTTCCTCGGCTGTAAAATGGCAGCGGTAACAGAGGTGCATCTGGCAGACTCGTGCTCTTTCCTAAGCTTTCCCCAGCCCTGTGCTACGAGGCCTGCGTCTTCTAGGGTCGTGTCTGGCCCCCGGCCAAGCCCTGTAACCGGCAGCCCGGGGGCCCACCTGGCTTTCCTCCTTCCCCTCCCCGCACCGAGTTCCTATAATTGGCATCCTCTGTGTGGGTTATCGGCTCAGAATTTTACAGGTTCCCCCCAGCTCCCCTGCCCCTAATAAAGGAGCTGTAAGACTCGAGCCAGAAACACAGCTCAGAGCACGTGTGCCTGTGGCCCAGCCCCTGTGAGGAAGGAGGGTAACGTGGAGAACTTTCCACCTGGGCCCAGCTCTGGGCAGGGCCTGTTCTCTTCTCCCTCTGGCGGCTCCTGCCTCCACCTCCTGCTGTTCCGCAGAAGACGCTGGGTCCCCTGGGCTGGGCCGGCTCCCTGTAGGGCCCCTGATGGTTCTGGGACAAGTCGGGACTGTGTGTGCAGGCGGTCTGTCTGTCACTGTCTCCCACACAGCCAGGGCCACACAGGGAGGCAGGGCCCCTCACGACTCCGGACACAGCTGTGCTCAGCCGCTCGCCTGGCTGGCCTCCCCCCGGCGGGCAGTGACTCACACACGGGCTTGGCTACACCCAGCCGCCGCCGTTCACCCAGCCAATCTCAGTCGGCCAGTCAGTCGCTGCTTGCTGTACAGTCAGGGCTGCCCGGGCAGACACGGCCACTCACACTGGGGGTCACAGCCGCGGTCGGCGGGCCTCCTGCCAACCAGTCAGCCAGTCAAGGCCGGGTCGGTCAGCCCATCTCCGACAGCCTGCCGATCACCTGCGTCACCCCATCCTCTGTCTTCCAACGGCCCATCGAAGGCGGTCAGCCAGCGAGCACGTTGCCCTCAGTCAGCTGGTAGGATGTTGTCTCACAGCCAGACTCAGCTGCACAGTCGACCAGGCAGGCGGGCATCCGTCTGTCCGGTCCGTCTCGGGCAGCCCACGGCCGTCAAGGCGGCTGGACGGTCAGTTTTCAGTGACCTAGGCAGGTAGTCGGTCCACTCAGCCAGACCAGTCAGTGGGGCACAGTTTCTATCCATTGAACAGTGGGTCACCGGCAGCCATTGCCCGTGGCCAGGTCACTTCCAGCCACAGGGAAACACCAGCCAGCCGGTCGGTCAGTCTCAGAGTCAGGGGTGCACGCAGGAGCGCCAGCCAAGGCCCTGGGGTCGCAGGCAGACACCCAGTCGTCTAGTCAGTCCGAAAGAGGCGACCCCTCCCCCGGCCAGAGTCCTTCAGGCAAGGTCACCAATCAAGGCCGTTGGGCAGGGGGTCATAGTCACCCAGTCACCTAGTGAGTCTGAGTCAGCCAGCAGCCACGCTGAAGTAGTCAGCCACGGGACTCAGGCGGTCAAAAAAGTAGGTCCCGGTGAGTTCCTAGTCGTCAGCTAGCCACCAGCAAGCCCATTGTTGGGGACCAGTCAGTCATGAAGCCCGTGAGTCAGCGTGCCAGCCAGCCCGTCCCTCGGCCAGTCGGGCTCCATCCATCAGCCCAGTTTCGGGCCGCCCTGTCAGCTGTAGTTCGTTGCAGACTCCCACAGTCTGAGGCCAGGTCCATCCCAATCACAGCCAGCCGGCCACCATCAGTCAGTCACTTAACCTCGTCCACACCAAGGTGCAGGCCGGCTTCTTACAGAACCAAATGAATCACTAGCAAATCCCTGACAGAAATCCTAAATCAAACCCCAAACACGGCTTAACCCCCTTCAACAGTGTCCGGAAATAATGGTCCCAAATCAGCCTCTGTTCCTGATTTGTCAGGAAGAGGGGGAGTGAGGGGCAAGTAAGCTGACTTTGGACTCCAGTGGAACCCACTTGTCAGCCAGAGATGCTGAAGGCCACCAGGAAAGGGCAGGAGACCCTAGGACATGTTTCTACCCACACCACCTCTGTGCTCTTGGGGGTTTTCTCAGAGCAGGGACCACCCCAGTGCTCTTCCCAGAGGAAGGAGGCGGGGAACAATGGGAGCAGGAGATGCCCCTGAAACCCCTGGCACCCTCCTTTTCCTCGTGCCCCTCCCCACCTCTTATTCGCGCCTCCCTCCTCCATCCTCACCTCCCAGCTGCTGTGCCCAGATCAACGCCCTCCCCTCTCCCATTTTCAGATCCTGTCCTTGACATAGTGCCGCTCACCTCCCCTATACACACACACACACACACACACACACACACACACACAAAGGCATGCACACCTCTCTCCTTTGCTTGCCTCCAAGCAGCCCGGGGTGGAGGACACTCAGGCCCCCTCTGCGCCCTGTCCCTCCCTTTCTGCTCTCGTGGATTCTGCTGCCCAGTGATGCCCTTATGGGACCCACTCCTGGCACGAGCATCGGGGCCAGGATGCAGCTTTTCCTGCTGCAGCGCCTCCTCCTCCCAGCTCTCCTGGAGGAGAGGGGTGACAAGGAAAAGCCCGGGAGGGTGGTGTCCCGCTCCCTGAATTCCTGTGCTGGCCCCAGGCTTTCCTGGGAGCCAGGCAGCGGTGCTCATTACCGGGCAAACGCTGGCTCCAGTCCAGCTGGGGCGTCAGCCAGGATTCCTCACCCTGAGGGGAGGAGTGTTCACCTCGGAGGCACTGAGGCTGCTTCCTGCTGTGGTGGAGCCTGCCCCCTGGCAGGGCGGCTCTGGACCCCTTCTCGCACCTGGGCTCGCCCACTTACCGGCTTGTGACAACACGGGGCACAGTAGTTGGTTTTCAGAGACTCAGATACTACCTCCTAGGGTCTGGGTGGGGATGAAATTAAGAAAACATGGAAAGGGATTAGGTCCCTGCTGACTTGGGACTAATGTTTTCCAAGCAGGCAAACTGACGGCCCAGGCCAAAGGGGCTCCTAGAAGATTCTTCCCATGGTCCTTCTCCACCTGGTTCCACACATCACACAGCGGGCCCTGTCATCAGTTCCAGTCGCTGAGGGCTTCCTGTGTGCCCAGTGCTGCTGGATGGGCTGTCAACATTTTACTCGCAAAGTAACCCCATGAAGGCCGTGCTTTTGCTCTGCCCATTTTACAGAAGGAGAAACTGAGTTTCCATGAGCTGGAGTAATTTGCCCAAAGCCACAGTGGTGAGCGGCAGAGCCAGGACTGTCCGACTCCTGAGGCCCAGGGGGCGCCTCCCCCTGAACTGAAAGCCACCTGTGCACCCCATGCCCTGCCCCCCAACATTTCATTCTGGTCTTTCCTCCCCGGGGAAACCTCACTGTCAGCCTCCCTTTCTTCCTGACTCCCCTTTCTGGCTCCCACTCCCTGGGGCTCCGCTCTCCGCTTGATGTTCTTCAATATTTGTTCTTCCTTTTATAGAAATTGAACCTCCAAATATTAGGTGGGCACATGACCCCCTGGGATCGAGATGACATTCCCCAGCTGACCTTGCAGGACAGTGTGTACGCCTATGTTAGGGCCGATAGGATGCAAAATCGGCCCGCTCTTTGACTTCAGGATGACTTTTCTGTGAATCAGAAAAAGACTTTGGTTGTCTCGGCCTGGGCTCCGAGGCCCAGGGCTGGGCCAGTGGCTGGCTCTGTGTAGACTGGAAAGTGCAGCCCCAGGGCGGCCCGAGTGTGGACTGGGGTTTCAGTCTCCACTCCCACCGTGTAAACCAGTCCTGGCACTGGGGGGCAGCAAGGGGATCGGTCCTCAGGCCCAGCCCCCAGCCCTGCCCCAGGCGCAGTGAGGGGACTGTGGAGTGCTTGCCCGGGAGCTCTGGGGCCTGGGACTGTCCTCACTCAGCTTCCCTCCCCTGCCCCTCGGCCTTTCTTCCCCTGCCCTCTCCCCATCTCCCTTCCCTGCCTCTCAGCTCTCCCCACCTTCTCTTCCTCCTCCTCTCTGCCTGTTCCCGTCTCCCCTTCCTCCTCCCTCTCCCCTCTTCCCTCCTCCACACTCAGCCCTCCTCCTTTCTCCCCTGCCCCATCTCTTCCCCTCCTTTCCGGGGTCTCTCTCCCTCTGGAGATCCTCTGTCTCATTCCCAGGGGTCTGTCAGTTAAAGCCTCCTCTCGCCCTCTCCTTCAGTCTGTCTCTTTTTGTCTGCCTGTCTGCCTGTCGGCTTCTTCTCCCTCCCTTGCTCCCTGCACCCCCCCTTTCCTTCCTTCCTTCCCTCCTCCTCTGGTGAATTCAGGTTTGCAGGAGCCGCCCTCATGTCTGCATGTTCTGTAAGATAACCTAACCCCGACTCCAAGCCCCAGGCTGCGTGCTGGTGGGACGGGAGGATCATCTCGTCTGTCTCAGTCCCCATGGAGCCGTCCCAGCATCTTTGCTGCAGGGTTTGTCTGCACAATAGGGCCGCCTCCAGCCTTTCCCCACCCTGGCCGCCTCATCGCCAAGTCCAGCCCATCCTTTGAAGTCTCCCAGGGCTGTTGCTTCTGAGCCACACTCGGGTCTGGCATTTGTTGGTATCAGATCTGGGGGGGATCAGTGTCCTTAGGGATCCCACAGAGAGGCCATCATCTGCCCACTCCAGCCCCGCCCACCACCCTGGGGGTGCCCGGAGCACTTTCACATTCCCTCCCCTTCCTAGGCAGTGTTTCCCTCTCTTCCCTCGGGGGAGCCCGGCCTCATCCTCTAGATTTCGCAGCAGCCAGAGGCTGTCTCCAAGCCCTGCAGTCACCCCGAAGGGCCTGGCTCCCTGCTGGTACCACCGTGCGCCAGCACAAACAGCGCTCCTTCCTCCTGGTCCTGCCCGGGCAGCAGAGACAAAACAAACATACAGAAACAGCGGTCTCAGTTAACCATCTCCCCACCCCCTGCCTTCTCTCTGCTCCCAAGTCCCTGTGTTGCACGCCCTTGATCTCCGTTGAGCCTTGCCCCTTGTCCGGGTGTAGGTGTGGGAGGCAGCCCCCGTGTCCCGCAGGGGATGTGCAGCGGGCCCACGTGGGAGCACCGTTCAACCAGGTTCCCGCCAGGACCACCACCCAGCCGTCTGGGCTCTCCTGACAGCCTCCGCTTGGACAGTCTCCCGGTTTAAAGACAACTCAAGCTTTTCTTAGAAAAGAGCGCTAGGAGCCTTTGCAGAGGGGTTGGGTGCTTGTTTTCCTTATCCCAGTGACCCCTCCCTCCACCCCACCCCCGCCCAGTTTCTGCTACATCTCGTAGTTACCGGGTAGGCTGTTTGCTGACAAGATTTGCTGACCTGGGGTGGGTGAACAGTTGAGCAGATATCAATGGAGACAGAAGGCCCTCGGGAGACTGGGAAGGGGGACATGGCAGCCTCAGGGACACTTCAGAAACTCTGGTTTGGCTGAGGAATTTGGATATGAGAGGAATGTAGGCAAAGACTGGGAGACCCAGAGAAGCTATCCTCTGGGTGTGCAGGAGGTGGTAGGAGAAAGGCTTCTGGCATCCAAATCTCCACATCATGTGAGCCTTGGTCCAGACAACAGGAATCTTTTTTTTTTTTTTTTTTTTGGCTGTGTTGGGTCTTCGTTTCTGTGCGAGGGCCTTCTCTAGTTGTGGCGAGCGGGGGCCACTCTTCATTGCGGTGCGCGGGCCTCTCACTATTGCCGCCTCTCTTGTTGCGGAGCACAGGCTCCAGACGCGCAGGCTCAGTAGTTGTGGCTCACGGGCCTAGTTGCTCCGCGGCATGTGGGATATTCCCAGACCAGGGTTCGAACCCGTGTCCCCTGCATTGGCAGGCAGATTCTCAACCACTGCGCCACCAGGGAAGCCCCCAGACAACAGGAATCTTAACAGCAACTCTTTACAGGCCCCAGCTTTGCAGGGGGTGAGGGTTGTGTCTTAATCTATAAACTTTCCCATTAGCAATAAGGGCCTGGGATCCCACCCAGTGCCTCCTGAGATGGGGCTGCCCTATAGGAGAGATTTCTTTAAGGGACCCTCTGATGGCCTCCCAGCAACAGTGCTCCCCTTCCCCATCCCCAGCAGCTCTGTGGAGGCCTTTATTTGGATTCACGCTTGGCAGTGATGAGACTTTTTGAAGGGCCTGCTGGGTGGAAGGCAGCATCAGAAGCCCTTAATTCCGAGACGAGGGGGCTTTGTAAAGACAGTTCCTCCCCTGCTAAGTGCAAACCCACCATTCCCCTCACTTCCAGGTTCCAAGTAGGAGGGCCAGGCCGCAGTGTGAAATGCTCTTAGAGGAATCCTGCTGCGGTGACAAGGCAGAAGAAGAAGGCAGAGGGCTCCCCACTGCCCTCGGGATGACATCCAAATGGCCTGCCTGCTAGATTCACAAAGGCCATCCTCATCCCGCCCCTGGGCACTGCTCCAACCTGTACCCTTGTCACGTGCAGCCTATTCCAGCCACTAGAATTTCTTCAGTCCTTGGAACAGGTCTCCTGGCGCCCCAAGCTACCCCGTCTATAGAGAACACTCTTCCCTCCCATTAGCTCTTAGCCAACTCCTATGCATCCCTCGGGACTGAGACGTCACTTCCTCCAAGAAGCCTTCCCAGAATGCTTCAGGGGAGAGGCAGTAGTTTAGAACTGTTAGGAGTTCAGGCACAGTTGGGTTAGACTCCCACTTACTAGCTGTATTAGATGCCTAGGGCTGCTGTAACAAAGTACCGTAAGCTGGGTGATTCAAACAACTGAAATTTATTGTCACATAATTCTGGATGCTTGAAGTCCAAAATCAAGGCATCAGCAGAGTTGATTCTTCTGAGGGCTGGGAGGGAGAAGCTGTTCCATGCCTCTCCACTAGCTTGTGGGAGCCTCAGGCATTCCTTGCCTTGTAAATGCCCTTCTCCCGTTGCCTTTGCATTGTCTTCCTTCTGTGTGGTCTCTCTGTGTCCAAATGTCCTGTTTTTATAAGGACAACAGTCATATTGAATTAGAGCTCACCTTAATGACCTCATCTTAGCTTAATCACCTCTGTAAAAAGCCTATTTCTAATTAAGATTGTACGTATTCTGAAGTACTGGGGCTTAGGATTTCAAGGTATCTTTTGGGGGAGACAGTTCAACCCCTAACATTACTCTGTCACCTGGGGTGTGTTACTTAATTTCTCTGAATCCTGTTTTTCCCATGTGTTAAACGAGGGTTGTGAAAGGGAAAAGCATTGCTCCAGGATGCTGGGGACTTTGGTTCAAGGCTTTATTCCACTGACCAGCTTTGTGACCTTGGGCAAGTCCCTTTACCTCTCTGAGTCAGTTATCTACTGCAGCAAACAAAGCACTCCCAAGCTTAGGGGCTTCAAACAACAACTATCATACGTTTTGCTCACAAATCTGCCATTTGGGCAGGGCTCGGTGGGGAGAGCTTTTCTCAGTTCCATGTGACACATGCTGAAGCGGCTTGACTGACGCTGGAGTTAAGGTGACTCATTCGTGTGCCCAGCAAGTAGATGCTGGCTGGGAGCTCAGCCAGGGCTGTGAGCCAGGGACCTTGGTTTCTCACGTGACTCTCTCCATGGGGCTGCTTGGTCTTCCTCACAGCATGGTGACTGGCTTCCAAGAGTGTAGCTTGGTGACCAAGTCAAGCTTCCACAGACTCAGGATTCCCACAGACCTCGCTGGTGCCACTTACTTGTGTCCCCTTGGGAAGACACTTCACCTCCCCGAGGGTTCAATTCCCTGTCTGAAAAAGGAGTCTGAGAATGGATGCTTCACTGTGGGTAGGGAAGGAGACGGTGCGTGTGGAGGTCTTTGCTCAGGACCACCCCCGGCACACGTGACACCCTCTGTAAAGGTGTCTATTTTTATTCATATCCGTTGCCTCCCAGGCACCTGAAATGGAACTAGTGTCAGAGGCGGGGCCCACAGAGGGGCTCCTTGAAATCACTGTTTATGGCCATACAAAGGCAGAAATGCAAGGAGGACCTGTGACATACACGAATGAATGAATGAATGTTTTCTGTCTTAGGCTGGGTCCTTTCAGAAGCAGACTCTGACGCAAAGATTGGGGAGGACCCCAGAAAACACAGGTAGGGGTGTGGAGAAACGAGACAGGGAAGGGAAGCAGCCTAGACAGGGTATGTTAATGAACAGGTCACTGCTGTGGGCAACTGGGACTCAGTGCCATTGGGTCCCCGGGAGAATTGTCCCTCTTGAGGTGTGAGAAAGCTGGGTATTCGATCCCCACCTCCCGACTGTTTTGCTTGAGGCTGCTCCTGGGGACGTTAAGGGCATAAACTCTGCACGGCCCGGCTCACTCCGGAGGCCAGGGGCTCCCATGGACAGGGCGCCCAGGTGTTTGCCTGAGAAGCCTTTGGGTGTCAGAGCAGGGATGTAGGTGAAGCACCTACAGGTGCCGTTTGGGCTCTCAGGGCTCCCTGGTTCTGGACGTCCTTCAAAGGCAACACATGATTCTGTACATGGTCACCCTGTGGTCTTCCGCCCTCCCTTACACTCTGAATGTCCCCACAGAACGATGGGTGTCTGTCTGAGCGCGCCTCCCTCCTGCTGGCATCTTCTCCGGCGTTTTCTCCCCATAGCCTCTGAATCAGGTCATCCCAGATTTGGGGCCGGCTGGGAAATTGGTGGACAGGTCTGGGAGGATCTGGTTTGGGCGAGAGCATTTAAAACATTTTTGGCTAAAGGAGCAGGGAGGTTTCCTGCACGGGTGTCTGGAGGTTGGGCACGAACCACTGGCCTGTTGTTTGCGCCCCCCCAGCCCCTCCCTGCAGCCCCACATGTGGCTCTGGGTCCTTTGGAGGAAGGGGCTACAAGCAGAAACTGAGGTCACCCTTCTCTGTGGGATGAGGGGACAAGCTGTCTGCTTAGCACAGGATGGGGCCTGACCTTGGCACTGCACTTGATATCAGGCTTGGATTCTAATCCTGGCTGAGCTACCTTCTGGTCGTGACCTTGGACAAGTTACTTTCTTCTCCAGGCTCATCCTTCTGCATCTGTAAAACGGGGCCAGTTCTTCACCTCTACCCCACAGGGCTAACGTGAGCATGGCACTAGATCTGCATGCGTTTGGTAAATGATGCAGTGGGCTGAAGAGTGTCCCCCACTGCAGCCTGGAACCGAGGCTTCTAGGGGTGTGTTCTTGGAGGATTTGAGCCTTTGAGGATCCAGAGAGGCACACACGCTATTGGCCATCTTGGCAATGGGGACATGATTGAGGACCCCCTCCCGAGACTCCAGGCAATGAAGATTGATGGAGGAGGAGCTGCAGAGGAGAGGGTGTCCGTGGCAAATTCTGGAGGCAGCAGGTTCATAAGACTGTGTGGAACTCACCTTGGAAAACTCACCACGCCCAGGGAAAACAGAGCAGGGTAGGAGGGGTCCTGGGGGTGCAGTGGGGATGGAGCTACAGAATGCTTGCTGTCTTTTTTTTTTTTTAATTAATAGAGTAGTTTTGTTTTTTTAATATCAGATTTTTTTTTTTAAAAGAAGGCATTGGGCCTTTTTTTTTTAAATTTGTTTTATTTTTGGCTGCGTTGGGTCTTTGTTGCTGTGCGCGGGCTTTCTCTAGTTGCGGCGAGCGGGGGCTACTCTTCGTTGCGGTGCGTGGGCTTCTCATTGCAGTGGCTTCTCTTGTTGCGGAGCACAGGCTCTAGGCGTGCAGGCTTCAGTAGTTGTGGCACGTGGGCTCCGTAGTTGTGGCTCGCGGGCTCTAGAGCACAGGCTCAGTAGTTGTGACACACGGGCGGCTTAGTTGCTCTGCAGCATGTGGGATCTTCCCGGACC
This sequence comes from Balaenoptera acutorostrata, assembly GCF_949987535.1. Taxonomy (NCBI): domain Eukaryota; kingdom Metazoa; phylum Chordata; class Mammalia; order Artiodactyla; family Balaenopteridae; genus Balaenoptera; species Balaenoptera acutorostrata. The sequence goes on from NC_080073.1 coordinate 18,740,752, forward strand.
AGGGCTTAAACCTGTGTCCCGTGCATTGGTGGGCGGATTCTAAACCAGTGCGCCACCAGGGAAGCCCTAATAGAATAGTTTTTTTAAAAATTAATTTTATTTTTTTTTTTGGCTACGTTGGGTCTTTGTTGCTGCGTGCTGGCTTTCTCTAGTTGTGGTGAGCGGGGGCTACTCTTTGTTGCGGTGCGCGGGCTTCTCATTGCGGCGGCTTCTCTTGTTGTGGAGCACTGGCTCTAGATGCGCAGGCTTCAGTAGTTGTGGCACGTGGGCTTCAGTAGTTGTGGCGCACGAGCTCAGTAGTTGTGGTTCGTGGGCTCTAGAGCGCAGGCTCAGCAGTTGTAGCGCACGGGCTTAGCTGCTCTGCGGCATGTGGGATCTTCCCAGACCAGGGATGGAACCAGTGTCCCCTGCCTTGGCAGGCGGATTCTTAACCACTGCGCCACCAGGGAAGTCCCAATGCTTGCTGTTTTACTCACAAAAACTAGCCTTGACTGAGTCTCTACTACGTGCTCGGCACCATGCTGAGTGCTTACCACAAAAAATCATATTTTATCCATGCAGCAATGAAATGAGGTAGGGACTATTATTGTCTTTGTTTTATAGATGAGGAAACTGAGGCTCAGAAAGGAGAAGCAGTTTCCCGGGGGGACACACAGCTAATAAGTGGCAGAGTTTGGGCTTGAACCCATGTCTGGGGGGTGACTCTACAATATGGATCTTCTCCACAAATGCAATTAAGAGAAAGTCTTGCTATATTCTGAACAGGAGGAAAAACCAGGTGATGAACTAGTCTAGCATGCAGCTCAGAGGAATTTGCAAAGAGGGCAGGAGAATTCTCCAGCGGGACTGGTTACATAATTTGTTGGACTCCATAATTTGCAAACTGAAGATATGGGGCCCCTGGTTACAAAACGATGGAGAATTTCAAGATGGCGACAGCACAGCATTAAACTGAATGCATGGCCCTTCTAAGTGCCGGACCTGTGTGACCACTTGGGTCACACGCCCATAAGGTCGTTGGCTCTGTACCCCTGCTTTGAACAGATGGGCTTCTCTGTGGCAGGATGAGTACAGGGCAAGCTCTAGGGTCAAGTGGCCTGCGTTCAAATCCTGACTTCCCAGTTTCCTAGTTAATGACCCTGAGTAACTTCTTTAACCCCTCTGAACCTCAGTTTCCTCATCTGCAAAATGGGATGTTGTTAGCTCTTATTTTCTAGGAGTATTGTGAGGTGGAAATAGTATGATGCAGGTAAAGTGTTGAGCCCGGTGCCTGGTCCACAGTTCATAGCAGCAGTACCAGGTACTAGAGTTAATCATCCCTCCCCCACCCACCTCCCCAGGGCACAGATGCCAAGGAAATGCCAGCTCCCAGCTGTCATTCCCTCTGTGCTGCTCAGCCTGGACCAGAAGCTTGGAGGTTGCAGTTTCTCTGCTCCGGCAGCCCCTCCTCCCGTCCCCAACCCCCAGGCTTTTAATGAGTTTAGTATTTTCATCAAATCATTCTTCCTACAACACAGGGCTGGGGGAGGCTAAAAATAGCTCCCTGAGTCACATGACAGCTCCAAATGCGGAGGCTCCCAGCAAAGGTACAAGTGCGACTCCCTGTTTCCTAGGAAATGAGAGTCATTGTGATGCCTGACGCCAGGCCGCCGCCAACGCAGCCAGGGTGCTAGCAAAAGCACATTGTTTCCTGTGACATCCCCGCGAGTGACAGGCAGAGGGTGAGGGCACGGGGGAGGCAGAGCCCCTACAGCTGGCAGATCCATAGCCTGGTGCCCTCGGGTCTGAGCCAGAAGCCGCCCCTTGCCTTCAGGAGTAGGGGGACCCCAAGGCAAGAGCTTCCCCACGCGTGGACCCTCTGACCCCATCCTTCCAGCTGGGAGCAGGCAGGGAATTGCTTTGCCAGCAGGAAAGATGTTTTGTTTTTTGGGTTTTTTTCTGTTACCTACACTTTCTACCCCTTGTTCTCCTGTCAACAACTTGCAACTAAAGGTATTCTGTTGTTTGGTAATGAAAGTGAACCTGTGGACAAACATTCTCCCATGGAAACCTTGCTGGGCTTCCCCCACCTCCGCCCCTCCTCCTCCCGGTATAACTCCCAGTCTGCTAGACCAGTCTCAAGACTCCCAAACTTGAGTGCATCACCGTCACCTGGAGGGTTTGTGAATCACTGGATGCTGGTCCCTGCCCCAGAGTTTGTCATCCAAGCTCTGGTGTGGGGTTGGAATCAAGAATTCGCATTTCTAGTTAATTCCCACAAGATGCGGGCACTGTGCTCCAGGAAGCAAACTTTGAGAACCGCTGCCCTAGATGCTGTGGCCCATATTTTCCCCCAGTCGCTCCTTCCCTTCCTTCTCTGTTCTCATCACCTCTTGTAACAACCCTACATCACTGTTAGTCCTCAGTGCCCTGGCCCTGCCGTCGATAAGACTTTCTGGCCTGGATCTGGGTCTTGCTGCCTCGCCTCCCTCCCACTTCCACCAGTTAGCAGTGGCTAACTGCTGCTCACGTTTTAAGTGTAGGTTGTAAGAATGACTGCTTATTGATCAATAACCATATAGGCCTCCCTCTTCCCAATGCTATGTGGTAAGCACTGTTATTATTTACATTCTATCCACTGTCACTATCTCACTTCTGTGAGAAGAAAACTGACACTCAGATGGCAAGTCATAACCCCAAGTCACAGAGCTAGAGAACAGCTGGGATTTAAGGTGGTCTGAATTTCAAGCCCGTAGGTAAGTCCCAGCTCACCTGACTCCCCTGGAAGCCTCCCCTAAAGGTTCCGCACTGGATTTTGTACACCTTCTTGGAGCCCTCCTACACTCCATGTGTGTCTTTGTCAATGTACTGGCAGCCTTGTAGGATAGCTATCTTTTGATGGGTCTGTCTGCTGGCTTAGAATGTTTATTGCTTAAAGGCATGGACTTTGTCCTAACTCATAGCATCGCAAGTGCCTGGAACAGGGTCTGGCATTAGTAAGTGCTCAATTAATGCTTGCTAGCTGGCTGACTGACTGCATAATGGTTTCTTAAATGTTTGTTGAGTGAATGAATAAATGGTTGTTGCCTGATCACTCTTAAGTGAATGCATAAAGAGTAGGTGCTCATTGCTGGAATAAATGAATGAGATAGTAAGTTCTCTAGACGTGTTGGTTGAATGAATGAATTGATGGTAGCTACTAATAAGTGCTTGCTGGATATATTAATGAATACACGAATGGCCAGTCGGTGCTCATTAAGTGTCTCTTGCCTGGCTGGGTGAATAAATGGCTTGGCTGGTAGATGGCTGGATGGGTTGGGCTGGTAGGTGGATGGATGGGTGATTGGATGGGAGAATGGGTGGTTGGGTAGGTTGGTGGATGGGTGAATAGATGAAGAGACGGGTGGGTGGGTGAGTACCTGGATGGATGGGTGGGCGTATAGGTGGATGAGTGGATGGATGGATGGATGGGTAGGTTGGTGTACCGTTGGATGGATGGGTGAATAGATGGAGAAATGGGTGGGTGGGTTGGTGGGTGTATGATTAGATAAGCAGCTGGGTGGGTGGGAGACAGGTCCATGACTTTGGCCTTGTTAGCATGGGCACTGTGTGTGTGACGCCACTTCTGCCAGGTAGATGACAAAGGGTGAGTTACGTACGGAACCCCGGGGCACATGGAGTCTGAAGCCAGCAGGGCAGCCTGGGGGTCCTCTGAGCTACCAGCTATGACTCGGGAAGCCAGGTGGGTGATAGATCGTGCGTCGAGAGGGGGCTGTGGAACTGTTTTAAATGTCAGGATGTCACCCAGCTGGGAGACTGGGTCTTGACGTTTGTCATGTTCCTGGAGCACTTGTTTTAATGACTAATTATTTTTCCCCTGCTGACATGGCTCCTTGAGGGAGAGCGGGGGAGCTTGGCTGGAAGCCTGGCACCTATGCTCGGCAACTGAATTCACTAACAAGCCGGAAGTGAATTGACCTCGATATGCCAGGTGTACAGCAGAACCCGGAGGGCCCAACTCCCAGGCCCAGCCAGGTGCCACGCAGCTGCGGGGGCCTTCCAGGGCTGACAGGCACCTGCAAAGAATTCAGAACATCTTAGCCAAAACCTAGGTGGGTGCCTGAAAAATCTAGGAAAAGGCGGGTTGTTGGCTTGAAAGTTACTTGGTTTTGATCTGAATGAAATGATTAACCATGTGTTTTTTTAAAAAAGTACTTGCTATGTATGGGACCTTGTATAAATGCTTCACCTGAAATATCTCATTTCGTCCTTGCGATAGCTCTTTGAGGTTGACTGGTATTACCATCATCTTCTCCACTTTACAGATGGGGAAATTGAGGGACAGAAGTGGTTAGAGTGGTTTTATTCACTTTCTTCTTTTTTTTTTGGCTGCGTTGGGTCTTCGTTGCTGCGAGCGGGCTTTCTCTAGTTGCGGCAAGCGAGGGGTACTCTTCGTTGCGGCGCACGGGCTTCTCATTGCGGTGGCTTCTCCTGTTGCAGAACACGGGCTCTAGGCACATGGCCTTCAGTAGTTGTGGCATGCAGGCTCTAGAGCGTAGGCTCAGTAGTTGTGGTGCACAGGCTTAGTTGCTCCGCGGCATGTGGGATCTTCCCGGACCAGGGTTCGAACCTGTGTCCCCTGCATCGGCAGGCGGATTCTTAACCACAGCACCACTAGGAAAGTCCTAGACTGGTTTTAAAACATGCCTGAAAATTCTCTGATGCTCCCTTCAAGAGATGAAGTCTGATTCTCTTTCCCTTAAATATGAGCTGGGATTAGCAACTCGATTCTGAAGAGTAGAATGAGATAGAGATGGCCGATGTGACCTCTGAGACTAGATCAGGATGGCGGTACAGCTTCCTCCTGGCTCTGTCTTTCTTGAGACATGTGCCTCTGAAGCCTTGAACCTTCATTAAGGAAGTCGGGCTGCCCTGAAGCCGCCATGCTCTCTTCCGCTCACATCACCCGTGTAACATGTCTGCACATCCATCTGGTGCTACTTCCTTTGGATCCAGAAAGTCATTCCTTCTCCCTCCTTCCCATCCTGGTCCCTTCAGTCTCTTCTCAACAAAACAGCCAGAGAAATCCTGATAAAACCTGAGTCAGATCTTTCACCTCTGCCCCGGAGTTTCTGGGAACAGCCCATTTCCGTCAGCGTAAACAAGTCCTTTCAATGGCCTGCACGGTGCTATGCGATCTGCGACTCCCTCGTCATTACATTCCTCCCTGACGCATGTCATGAGATGCCCGCCAGGCCCAGTGAACTTGCTGCCATCACAGGAGCTCCCTGCTCTTCCTAGAACGAGCCAGCACATTCTGGGCTGCTTCTCGGCTTCTGCTGTTCCCTCCGCCTGAATTGCTTTGCCTACCGACGTCCACGTGGTTCACTTCTTCACCTCTTTCAGGCCATGGCTCAAATGTCACCTTCTTTTGGTGGGCTCTCCTCAGCACCTGTTGAAAATGACAGCCCCTGGGACTTCCCTGGCGGTCCAGTGGTTAGGGCTCCGCGCTTCCACTGCATGGGGCTCAGCTTTGATCCCTGGTTGGGGAACGAAGATCTCACCTGCCACACGGCCAAAAACAACCACAAAAAACCAAAAAGCAAATAGAATGACAGTCCCCTTCTCTACCGTCCTCCCCCTTTTCATTCTTCTCCATAGCACCTGTCACCACGAAACACACTGATGTCTCTTTTTTCTCATTCACCTTGTTTTCTGTGTCTCCGTCCACCAGAATGTGAGCACGTGAGGACAGGGATCTTTGTCTGTTTCGGTCACTGCCCCTGGGAGAGTGCCTGGCACACAGTAGGTGCTCAACAAATACTTGCCAAGTGATGAATGAATGGCTGTTGGCTGTTATTATCAGGGGGCCGAGGTAGGAAACTACTGAGCTATTCCAGGTGAGGACAGAGGTGAGGGCTGTGGAATCCGGTGGGGGGCGGGAAGAGTGATGATGACTTCTGGTGTTCTGGTCCATGCGGGGAGCCTCGCATCCCTGGAGACGCAGCGGGAGGAGCTGGCTGTGGAGGGAGAGGAAGTGCTGTGTTGGTGTGGGACAAGGTGGAGGTGCTGCTGGGGTGTCCAAGTGAGGTCTAGGTCAGTGACAGAAGTGAGGACGGGGTGTAGTGGAAAGCCCGGCATGGAAGAATCCTGGGAACCCCAGGAGGGTGGAGCCCTGAGGGATCGGACTGTGCGAACAAAGAGAGAACAGTGAGGACAGAGGCCCCCAGGAACCAGGCGGGTCACATTAGGGAGGACTGCGGCCTGTAGCAAATGCAAGGGCCTGTATCCCTGCTGGAAGAAGATGGAGCCTCTCTCGGCTTCCACTAGCTCACTTCCAGGTGGGAAGACGGGTCTGGGCTTGTAAGAGCTTCTGGTTTGTTGATGGAAGCCGGAAATCTGGATTTTCATGTGAAATTGATTGTTGTTTTGAGATAGTTTATTCAAGCTTTGCAAAAGTGCTGTATGGGCCAAATGACGCATGTCTGTGAGCCAGATTCAGCCCGTGGGCAATCAGCTGACATCATGAGGGAAAGGGCCTGGGGCAGGACCTGGGGGATGGAGTCACAGGGGGTGCTGTCTGGCCGAAGGCACAGGAGGCTGAGATGCTCAGCCGGCAGTGGGTTGAAGTGCTGAACGTCAGGCGAGGGCCAAGAGTCTTAGAACAGAAACCTGGCCCTCAGGGCATCACAGGAGGGTCTCACAAAGCAGCTCTGTGGAATGGTAAGGGCAGAAGCCAGATTTTGCCTTCCTGTACCGAAAGGTTTCCACCTTCCTTGCAAGGGACAACCAAGGGGAGACAGATGGCAGTGTCTTTGCTTCAGACCAGGGCGGCCTCTAGAAGAGAATGGGGCCAGGACAAAGAAGCCAGGGTGAGGCCAGTGCCCCGGCCCCCTTGTAGGGCGGCTGAACTGTTGACATCCTTCAAAGGCCTCCTGGGATACTGCACATCACAGACATTTTGAAATTAAATGTTTTATGGTTTTTTAAAAAATTTATTTTACTTATTTATTTTTGGCTGCGTTGGCTCTTTGTTGTTGCGCGCGGGCTTTCTCTAGTTGTGGCGAGCGGGGGCTGCTCTTCGTTGCGGTGCGAGGGCTTCTCATTGCGGTGGCTTCTCTTGTTGCGGAGCACAGCCTTTAGGCACGTGGGCTTCAGTAGTTGTGGTGCACGGGCTTAGCTGCTCCACGGCATGTGGGATCTTCCCGGACCAGGGCTCAAACCCGTGTCCCGTGCATTAGCAGGCGGACTCTTAACCACTGTGCCACCAGGGCAGCCCTGAAATTAAATGTTAACCACGTTCACAACGGAAGAGTCAGGTTTGTGGCTCCCGCCCGCACTCCCGTACCAAGGGCGGCCTCGGCCGGACACCGCACTCCCTCCGCTGGGAGTTACTGTGAAAGCCTGAAGCAGCACCTCCCGCTAGAACTCTCCACATCGATGGCAGCGCTCTCCACCTGGGCCGCCCAGTACAGTACCCACGGGCCACACGTGGCTATTGAGCACATGAGGCGTGTTGAGTGTGGCTGGGCAGCGGGATCGTTTAGTTAATTTAATTTAAATGTAAGTGGCCTCATGGGGTTAGCAGCTGCCTGAGTGGACAGTGCAGGTCTAGAGATTTGCAAGAAACTGGCATGGTTAGAAAGACAAGAGTCTATTCTCCTCTGCCCTGGTTCCCTCCTCACGGGGCTGGATAGCCAAGCAGAGGCTGGGCTGCCCCTTGGGGCCCCCGTGCCCACCCTGGCCTCTCTGTTTTCCGTTTCCCAGGAGCATCTCTGACATCCGGGTCTTATCCGCCCAGCAGACAGCAGGACGTGGGGCCGGGGCTCAGCGGAGAAGCCCATGGAGGTCGTGGGCCCGCGCCTATGCTCCAGCTCGGTTTCCCGGCCAAGGGCTCTGCCTGCCTGGGCACCAGCCCAGCTCATAATAAAAAAGCCACTTTTAGTTTTCTTTCCTGATCTCTCATGTGAGTTTGTCTTCCACAGGGACTTTGTGGGACAGAAGTGTGTGTGGCGGGGCAGAGTGGGTGGCTCTGGGTTGGCAGGGTCCTTGCATACCCGAGGTTCTAAAACATTTGCATCTAAGGAGGTCTTAAGTCCCTAACAGTGGTATTTTCTAATTTTTTCTTCTGGTATTCTAATTGCAAAAAAAGAACTTTGTATATAATATATGAACACATTCCCTGTATAAAAGATTAAAATAATTCAGAAGGTTTTCCCCATAGGTAAAATTGCCCATGGCCTTCTTGGGCAACACATACATGCATGCACAGATACACACAGACACACACAGAAACACACACACAGGCACAGACCACACACAGACACATACACACACACACACGGACACACAGACACATGCACACAGACCACATACACAGAAACACACGCATAGATACACAAGACACACAGAAAGACACACACAGACACACACAGTTATAGGCACACACACAGAGACACGCACACAGACACATAGGTGGGGTGTTTTTCCCCCAAAGGGGTCATAGTAAATATGTTTTTCTGTGACTTGCTTTTCTCACTTACCATGTCTTACGGCATCTTGCCCTATCTGTTCAGGGAGTTAGGCCCCATTCCTTTTGAACTGCTGCATCGTGTTCCACCGTATCCATGTGGTACAGTTTATTTAATCACTCCTTGTTGATGGATACTTTTGTTTCTCCAGGTGTCAATAACACAACCTGTGTTGCAGCAAAGGTTCTTGTCTGCACCTCTTTGTGCACGAGTGTGAGCAGAAGCTGACACACACATGTGACAGACAGAGTTGTATAGACCAGGTCACTGTTCAGCACGTATTCACGCCTCCCTTACTCTGAACTTTGTGACAGGAGGATGCTTTCCTGTCCTATTGACGCCAGGCTTGGCCACAGGACTTGCTTTGCCCAGTGGAGTGAGGGCAGGGGTGATGGTGCCCTAAGCCTTCAGAGGCCTCGAGTGTTCCCGATCGTCCCTCTTGTCCTTCTGCCGTCACCAGAAGAGGGACATTCCCCAGGGAGCTACCAATCCACGGAGATGGGAGACACGGCCTGGAGCAGCCCAGCCCCTGCTGAACTGCAGGTAAGCGAGCTGAAAAATAAATGCTTGTTTTCTGTGCAGCTGAAATTGCCAGGCTGTTACCCAGTAGAAGTTGCCTGACCCAGGAGTGAAAACTGTGAGGGCTTTGACCATCTGTCAACATGTTTCATGGTTTGCCCTTTGATCCAGTGTGCTACTTCCAGGAGTCCAGCCTCCCAAAACACTACACACCAAAACACACGAACGGTGATCTTTAGGTGGACAGCCAGTTGGCAAGAGCAGGTGTCCCCCCTCCCATCTGATGGATGGGGCTGCCCAGGCTTCGAGCTGTGACGTCACTTAGCAGCTCATCCTGGGAACCCACCAGAGACTGCGGAGCCCTTGGCGCTGGCTTCCCCTCAACTCAGAGCGACAGCTCCAGGGGTCAACAGCCCTCACGGCTGTGCATCTTTGGGCACCACCTGGCCTGTGGTCTGAGGCCACAGATCATGGACTGAGAGCCTTGCAGTTTTATCAGCTTGGGAGCCTTTTCCCAGCAGGAGCCGCAGACCCTGCACAAGCAGTTCCGATCCCTAGAGGGCTGCCGGGGCCTCAAGATCGGCTGAGAAAACTCATCAGCTAGAACGCCTGGGGAAAGAAGAATTTCCCATTGGATTGAAGTTGACTGTTTTCCATTCAGCCCCCCAGACAGCCAATCTTTTCACAGAAGAACTGCATTTTTCAGACTCTTTTTCTCCCCCTGGTCCTCCAGCGGCCTCTTGGACAGGATCAAAGGAAAGCTTCCTTGGGGAGGGAGATGCTCGGGGCTGCAGCCGGGGGTCCGCTGCCGGGGTTCCTCCTGCCCCCTCCCTCAGCCGCTCGGCACAGGCCAAGGGGAAGGAAACTGACTCCACCACAAGGGCCTGTGGACACTTCCGCAGAGAAGTCATCTGTTGCTGGGGGCAAGCCCAGATGGAATCTTGGAGCTGGGAGATAGATGTGTTTGCGGTCTGTCCCCACTCACCTCTCCGTCCATCTCTCACTGCTAGCTCAGAGCTGATAATTCTGTCGACTTGCAGCGCTCACCTGGCTTGGTAGCGAATGGAGTGGAGAAGGGGTTTTTCCCCAGCAGAGACTTAGCGTGTCCGTGGTTATTTGTGGTGTATGCTGTAGCTGGAGTTGGGGCGGGGAGCGAGAAGGCTGGGGGGCAGGGGGCGGCGGTGGCTTCGTGTAGGGGGTTGGGGCCATCAGGGTCTCCATGCCCAGCCGAGGTTATGGGCACCTGGGCATCTACCTGCAGCGCCTGCCCACAAACAGGGAAGGGATAGATGAGCTGAGAAAACCCTACTCCTCACCCATCCTGGCTGTCCGCTTGCCCATCCAGAGGGGAGCTGCTCCATCTTTCCACATCAGGTCATGGAGGAAGGTCTTGTTCCTTTTCCAACTGCTGCCTTATATTCCCTTGTGCATATGTGACGCAGGAGCTGTGATGGGGAGAAGGCAGCCACAGATTAAATCAATGTGGGCACAGGGCTGATCGTCCACAGGCTGGTCAGTGACTTAGGAGGTGCCGGGCACGAAGCCCTGCCCAGTCGGTGTCACAGCACTCACCTCCGGGCCACATACACTCATCCCTCTGCTGGGGGAAAGGGGAGCATCTCATTCATCCTCAAAACAGCCCTATGCGGTAGGTACCATTCTCCCATTTTATAGATGCGTAAACTGACAGCCAGAGAAGTTCACAACCTTGCCCAAGATCACACAGCTGAATAGCAGAACTGGGATGCAAACCCAGCCCTGAGTGACCCCAAGGCCACCCACCCTTGTAACTACCGTATCCCTAGATGGCCTGGTCCTCGCGAGACGTGCTGAGGTCATGCTGATGATGGGAAGATCGGAGAACACAGCTGTACCTTAGTCTCTGAGCCTCTTAAAGTCCCGGGTATGACAATAATCCTCCCTGCCCACACTCAACGGCTTTAAGTAGCCAGGGCGGGGCTCTGGTTTCAGTCAGCAGTCTGATCCAAAGCCCATGGTTTTTGGTTTGCTAGCTTTTGCCTAAAATAACCAGATCATGGCAGCTGAAGCAAAGCTGCTCACTCAGCTGCAGTTGCAGAAGCCAGTTGCCTCCCTCCTGGACTTGCCCCTCTCAAGGGAAGCCTTTGCTCTTCCACTGCCTACTTTGGGGTGATGGATATCGAAGTCAGAGTCGTGGACCCCAGCATCAGCTCTTGCTCCCCTGCAGTCAGAGACCCCAGGCCTGGTGGGATTGACCCCGGGTGAGGGTACACATGTTGCCAACTGAGTTCTCCCTGGCCCTGATCTCCTGTAAGCCACCTGGAGTGCTGCAGGCTGGGGCTGGGGATAAGGGGTGGTGCCTGTGCCTGGCAGCTCCTGGCAGACGTGCTGTCTGGGCTCCTGCACGCTCGCTCTCCTGCATCCAGCACCTCCAGCCTGGGTCAACACTAATATTTACTTTTGAAGGCAAGGCTGAAGCTCAGGGCTGCTTCCCGTCCCCATGGCTCTCCTGGGCCCAGCGGATGGAATTGCAGAGGGGGGTGCTGGGGACTACTTGTGTGGGCTGAGCGGGAGCCATGGGAGATGGTGGACAGGGAATTAGGTCCAAGGCCTCAAATAACAAAAATAACTCTAGTGGGCTTCCCTGGTGGCGCAGTGGTTGGGAATCTGCCTGCCAGTGCAGGGGACACGGGTTCGAGCCCTGGTCTGGGAAGATCCCACATGCCGCGGAGCAACTGGGCCCGTGAGCCACAATTACTGAGCCTGCGCATCTGGAGCCTGTGCTCTGCAACAAGAGAGGCCGCGATAGTGAGAGGCCCGCGCACTGCGATGAAGAGTGGCCCCCACTTGCCACAACTAGAGAAAGCCCTCGCACAGAAACGAAGACCCAACACAGCCATAAATAAATAAATAAATAAAATTAAAAAAAAAATAACTCTAGTGATCAGAAGAGCAATTATTTATAAAGTTCTTACTCTATGTCCGATGCTGGGATAAGTCTTTCCCATGCATTTCAATTTTAGTTCTCACCCCGGTTCTTCAAGGCAGGTGTGTCATAGTTTTACAAGCTAGAAGACAGAGGCAGAGAAAAGTAAGTAGCTTGTCCAAGGTCACGCAGCTAGTAAGTGGTGGACCTGGGTGGCCAGCTGAGCACATGAGCCTTGGCGATTCTAAGGCTCCGTGTCTACAGGGAATGGGAAGGTTAATGAGCGAAGCCTGGTAAGTCTATGGCAGCTGGGAGTGGTGGGGACTGGAGCAGTGGAGAGGAAACCCCTGTCGAATCCTCAGCTCTAGCTAGTTGTTGCCACAAAGAAATGTGGACCCATTGGGGCCAGCGTGTCTGATCTTCAAGAGAAAATCTTGGCATGCTTGTTTCTAGAATCAGGGGGAATATACATATTTATACATCTACAGGTTTTTATTTGAAGTATTCCAATTTTTAAATGTTGGCAGCACATTCCTTCTCTTAAAAAATCACAGTGGCAGCCAAGTCAAACATGGCTTCGGGCAATCACTCTGCTCCCACCGCAGAGCCCAGTTTGTCTGCCCGGCCCTCTGCTTCCTCCACGCAGGGGGCAGGACTGAGAATTCAGCTCAAGGCCCACGGTCTGGATGGCCACCCCTGGGCCACTTTTGGGCTGGATGCCTGGGGACAGTGGCACCCTTTGATCCAGAGAGTCAGGGCCCCCACTGGCTCCACGCTTCAGAGGGTCACCTTCTGCTGTCCCCCTGCCCACGAAGAAGAGGAGGGTTTGCTGGACCGAGGGGTCTGCCCACCCAGAGCTCACATCCTCTCTTCTAGACCAGCCTCTGGGTCCTGGCGACCCCAGAATTCCCTACCGCAAGGCCTTGAGCCTGCTTTCGGCACCAGTGTATCAGTTTTCTGTTGCTGTAAAAAGCTACCTAAACTGCATAGTGTGAAACAACAGTCATCTCTCTCTCTCTTTTTTTTTTTTTTTTTTTGGATGCACGGCACAGCATGTGGGATCTTAGTTCCCTGACCAGGGATCGAACCTGTGGCCCATGCAGTGGAAGCACGGAGTCCTAACCACTGGACCACCAGGGAAGTCCCAACAGTCATCTCATTGTTATTACCTCTCATGGCTCCGGGGCCGGTGAGGTCAGCTCAGCAGTCCTCCCGGGGGTCTCTCCTGCCGTCCAGTCAGTGGCGGCCGGGGCTGGCATTCTCCTGAGGTTCTTTCACCCACATGTCTACGGTCGGTCTGGGTGTCAGCTGAGGCCCGGGCCGGGACGGCCAGCCAGAACATCTGCACGTGGCCTCTCTAGGGCCCCCTACTTCCTCATCGAGGGGCGACTGGCACTCAGGACAAGGGTCCCAAGACGGAGAACCAGGAGGAAGCTGAATCACCTTTACGATTTAGCCTCGAGTCACTGCCGATGTACTTATTGGTGGAGACAGAAACAAAAGTCAGGGGGACGGATGCGAACTCCACCTTGATGGTGCAGGGGCAGGATTTCACGGGAAGAAGAGCCTTCGGAGTGAGACATGCTTCCAGGGCCATTTGGGAGAGCGTTTTCTGCAGCAGTCTGCACGTTTCTCTTCCCTGCAGGCCTCCTCCGAGGATGGGCTGGCAGCAGAGGAGGCCCTGGGGCGGCTGCAGGGGCTGGGAGTGGCCGGACAGGGCTAAGGCTGGCTGTGCTCACGCCAGCCCCCGGGGGCCCTCTGACTCACCCGTGTCAGGGGCAGGCTGCCTGGAGGGCAGGGCAGGCCCTCTGGATGCGCTCTGAGGAGTCCCCACCGAGAGCGCCATGTGGACAAGGCAGAGGCCAGCTCCTGGGGGATCCGAGTGACGGCCGCTGCTGAGCAGGAAGGGCCGAGGGGAGGAGGAGAGAGACGGAGATAAATGACCCCCTGTGTGTCCACCGACCTCCCGGCCCAGCGTCTTGACTGAGTGTGGAAAGGAGAGTCAGCACTTGGCTTGCAGGGACCCGTGAGGGATTCTTCGTGGTGCTTCCTTGCCAGAACTTGGTTTTGCTTCGATGAGACAAAAAGACACACAAGCCAGCTATCGAATAACGCAAGTCACTGGGTAAGTTTGGGTCAAAGTGCAGGTCTTCTGTAGAAGAGAGAGGTCAGCGTCCTGGTTCTCCAGCCTACCTGCAAATCAAAATCACCTGTGGGAGCTTGATGACCTAGGGATGTCCTGGTCCCATCAGCTCAGTTCTGAAGCAGTCTGTCCCTTGGGGGCCTAAGGGTGGGGATTTATTTAAATTTATTTTTTATTGAGGTAACATTGGTTTATAACATTATAAAAGTTTCATGTGTACAGCCCGCTCACCACCAAACATTTAGTTTCCATCCGTCACCATGCTGTTGGTCCCCTTCATCCATCTCACCCTCCCCCTGCCCCTTCCCCTCTGGGAACCACTACTCAGTTCTCTGTATCTGTGCTTTTGGTTTGGTTTGCTCATTTGTTTTAGTTTTTTATATTCCATGTATGAGTGAAATCACGCAGTATTTGTCTTTCTCCAACCAACTTATTCACTTAGCATAATGCCCTCCAGGTGTCGCAGGGGAATTTTTTTTTTAACTTTTTATTTTATATTGGAGTATAGTGATTAACAATGTTGTGATGGTTTCAGGTGCACAGCAAAGCGACTCAGCCATACATATACAGGTATCCATTCTCCCCCAGACTCCCCTCCCATCCAGGCTGCCACATAACATTGAGCAGAGTTCCCTGTGCTATACAATGGGTCCTTGTTGGTTAACGTTTTAAAATATAGCAGCGTGTACATGTCAATCCCAAACTCTCTAACTATCCCTTCCCTTCATCCTTCCTCCCACCCCCGTCACAGGGGGATTTTTAAAAGCTACCCAGTGATTCTACTCTGCAGCCAAGTTTGAGACCCACTGAGCCAGAGGAGAAATACCTGGAGGGGAAAGCTTCCCAGGCCTTAATGAGGGAATGGCTTGAAAGTCAGGGCAAGAGAAGGCATTCCAGGTGGGCGGAATAGCAGGAGCAAAAGAGACCAGGTGAGAATGTGCTTTGCAATATTAGGAGTATCCAACATATGGATGGATCTGCTAAGGTAGCACTTTTGGTGATGGTAATAGTAACAAAAAAAGACTGCCATGTGTAAGACACTGTGTTATGAACTTACAGATACAATCTCATTTGGTCCTCACTACAGCTCTGTGAGGTAGGTATTTTAATTCCCGTTTTACAGATGAGAAAACTGAGGATCAGACTGCCTGTGTGATTGTCCCATAGCTAACCCAGAGCTGGGATTTGAACACCTGACTCTAATTCTCAAAGTGATGTTTAGAAGATTTGGTGCAAACATGGGGAATTCCGGACCTGAGCTAGAGATGATAGGGTGAGGTGGTGAGCCTGGCAGGTCAGTGTGGAGGTCAGAAGGTAGGAGGGGTGTGTGTGTGTGCAAGAGAGGGCAAGCCAGTGAGCGAGTGAGCCAGAAGGAATGGTTGGGCAGTGTCCCGGTGGGTGGGGCAGGGTGTGTGGGTGAGAATAGCTCCGGGTCGCAGCTCTGGAGGCCCGAGCAGCGCCTCTCCAGCTGTAGCTCCCTTTCTGCGTGGGTGGGTCAGCTGAGGCTTGGGCAGCCTTCCTGAGCATCTCAAGCCTCCTGGCCTTTGCACGTGCTGTTCTCTGCCTGGAGCTGTCTTGCCCTCTTCTCCACCTGTCTGTCTGTGAATCCGTCCACGCGTAGCTGAGCTATCACCTCCTCCAACAGTCAGGCAAACTGAGTTTTGAGTTGGAACTCTTGACACGTACCAGTCCGGTGTTCTTGGGCAAGTTATTCAACCTCCTTGATTCTTAGTTTCTTCATCTGCAGAAAGAAAAGAGTAAAAATAGTCCTTGCCTCAGAGGCTCCTGGGAGGATTAAACGTTTTCATGCGTGTAAAGCTCTTAGGACAGAACCTCGCTCAGAACTAGTGCTGACAAAAGTCAGCACCCGTTTCTGCCCTGTTGCCCTCACCTCTGTGTTATGGTTGCTATTCGGCTGATTCCCCCTTGAGAATGTAAGCCCCCTGAGGGCAGAGGCTGTCCTAGCCTCCACTGGGACCCTGTGCCCACCATGATGCTGGGTGTGACATGATTCTGGGAGAGTCCTTGGTGCAAACCTGGAAAATTCTGGATCCGATCTAGAGGTAACCTGATGTAGGTGTGGTAGAAATTGCCAGAGGCAATCTCATCCAAGATGTTACCTCTTCTCGCCTGCTTGTCGATGGCAGCACTAACGTATTCATCTAAAGGGTAACACCTTCCAGACTCGGGCAGCCAGAGTGGCCACGTGATGCTGTGACCACAGACCAACCAGGCTGTCCGAGGTTGCGTTCTCAGAAGCAGACTCTTTAAGGCAAAGATTCAAGAGCCAGCAGTTTATTTGGAAGATGAATCCAGGAAGGATTTGTATGGCAGTGGAGAAATGAGACAAAGAGGAGAAGCCAAATGCAGAGTCTGTGAGTGAGCAAGGTACTGTTGGGGGCAGCTGGGGCTCTGTCCCACTGGGAGCCTCTGAGGGCGAGAAAGCTGGAGTATTTGTCCACCAACTGCTGTCTGTCATTGGTGGCGGCTGCTCCTGGGCCCCATTAAGTCTGGCACATCGGGCCTGCTCTGTGTGGTGACCTGAGCAAGCTACGGGGGCCAAAGGAAAATATTTGTAGAAGTAGTTTCTGTGGCTTCACTGGCGAGCATCCAGGGGACATGGGAGGGGCAGGCACCAACAGTGTCTTTTATAGAAGTGTAAGTTGTTGCAAAGAACTTCCTGAAAAGCCCCACAAAAGGTAGCCTGACTCAGCTAAGGGCTCTTTTGTTTATGACCTTCCCACTTTCCTCTTGCTTAGAATATAGTTTTAATGGTTGGAGCTGTGGCAGCCATATTATGTCCATGAGGAAAAGACCAACAGAACCATCAAGATTTCTCACTGTTCCTACAGCTTTTAATTAGAAAATAGTTTACTGGGCTTCCCTGGTGGCACAGTGGTTAAGAATCCGCCCACCAATTCAGGGGACACGGGTTCGAGCCCTGGTCCAGGAAGATCCCACATGCCGTGGAGCAACTAAGCCCATGTGCCACAACTAATGAGCCTGTGCTCTAGAGCCTGCAAGCCACAACTACTGAGCCCACATGCCACAACTACTGAAACCCGTGCGCGTAGAGCCTGTGCTCTGCAACGAGAAGCCACTGCAATGAGAAGCCCACGCGTCACAATGAAGAGTAGCCCCCAATTGCCACAACTAGAGAAAGCCCATGCGCAGCAACAAAGACCCAACACAGCCAAAAATAAATAAATTCATAAAAAAAAAGAAAACAATTTACTACTAGACATAATGTCACATAAGAGAAAAAAAACCTCTTCACTTTATAGTTTCAGGCAGCCAGTGATATTTGGGTTTCATGTTACTTGCAGCCTAATCCAATCTTAGTTCAAAAAACTGTAAATGTTAAAGAATGAATGAATAAACTCTGGGCAGGGGGTGGCGGTAAGGTAGAGAACACCTTTTGCTTACAAAGATGCCCAGCAGGTTTGACTGTATTCCTAGACTGTAAGGGCTGGATAATAATTATTTTTGCTCACTATTTTATCCTCAGCCTGTGCAGAGGAGACTTGTAATAATTGTTTCCTGAATAGGTAAATGGCCAATGATCCTGGGGGAGGAGAGGGAGCTGCAGATGCTCTGGACGAAATTTATTTGCATTTACATTCATGGAACATCTTTTCATATACCAGGCTGTACTTTTTTTTACTAAAGGGGAGGGATTGGGGCGGGGAAAGAAGGAAAAGCAGATGAGCTAGGATCAAGTACAGGCAGACCTCGAAGATATGCGGGTTCAGTTCCAAACCATGGCAGTAAAGTGAATATCACAAGAAAGTGAGTCACACAAAGATTTTGGTTTTCCATTGCATATAAAAGTGATATTTACACTATATTATAGTCTGTTAAGTGTGCAATAATAGCATTATGTGTAAAAAAATAGTTACCTTAATTTTAAAATAATTTATTGCTAAAAAATATTAACCATAATCTGAACCTTCACCAAGTTGTAATCTTTTCACTGATGGAGGGTTTGAAATATTGCTAGAATCACCAAAATATGACACAGAGACACAAAGTAAGCAAATGCCGTTGGAAAAATCGTGCTGATAGACTTGCTTGATGCAGGGTTACCACAACCCTTCAGTTTGTTAAAAAACCCAATATCTGTGAAGCACCCTAAAGCAGAGTGCAGTGAAATGAGGTGTGCCTGTATTAAAAATCAAATAGGTTATACTTCTCTCTGAACCTCAGTCTCTTCATCTGTAAAATGGGAATGATAACCATACCATATTGAAGTATGTTGTAAGGATTCAATGAGATAATATAAGCCCAGTGATTTGCCAAGTTCTGGAACATAGTAGGTCCTCAATAGAGGGTACTTTTATCATTGTTGTTCTTCTTGTTATTACAAGTGGGCACCTCTACTGGGCCCTGTGGAAAATAAATAAGACATGGTCCTTGTTCTCAGATAGCTGATGATCTGATAGGAAGGACTCACTGTATTAGGAGGGAGGATTAGTATAATTATTCCCATTTTATGGCTGGGGAGATAGACTCTGGGGGGTTATAAAATGTACCCAAGATCAGCTGACTGGTTTGTGTTGGGGCTCTCCCTCAGCACCATGCGGGAACTTGGGAGGAACACAAGAAGTGTTACTAACTTTGGGACAAATTCAGCAGAGAAATTCTGTGACTTGGTCTTGTGCAGAGGACCAACACTACACAAGGGTCCCAGTGGGGTCTGTGATGGCAGCTCCACACTCCCTCTCACTGCCCCTGGTTCCCTCCCATCCTCCAGGCCTCAGAAACCTCCAGAGACCCATTCCAGCCCTGAACTTGAAAACGCACTGATTGAAAGGAGTTGAATTGGCATGGAACACCTAAAGGAGGTGTCTTTTAGCAAAGCTATGCATGGAAATGTCTTCCAAATTAGGATGAGGTGCTTTATTTTCCAGCTTCGTCCCTGAACAAGCTTCTTCATTCTCAGGACTGTTCTGATGCTGGCATTGGCAGAGCTGCTGTCGCCAAGACTGTAGACCACGGTGAACTGTCGGTGGCTGGTCCCGCTCACCAAGGGGAAAAGAGAAGAGTTCCCCTCATCACCTGACTGGGAGTCTTCCGCAAGTGGGTGAGGATGTTTCCAAAATATTTGTATGGTAATTGATGGCGTTATTAAGATTCACTGAGTCAATAATGTTCCTATTCAGAAGCTCGGGTTTGAAGCACATCTAACTTCCCTGTAAGTGGGCTTCTTTGTTGACTGAGCTTTAGAGCCCTATCCATTCCCACGGTCCCCATCACAGACTCTGTGACCACCACACTGCCTCAGGTAAAGTGACTTTCCTAAGGATGAAGGCCTCAGAGGGGAGAAGGAAAGGGGCAGGGGGCTGAGAAGCCCTGCTTAGTCTCAACCTCAAGACGCTGGTACCGGTGCTGAAAGCTCAGCTTCTCTGTACACCGGCGCCGAATCCAATCTTGGAGACAGAGTTTTGGGTGAAGTAGAAAAGGATAGCTTTATTACTTTGCCAGGCAAAGGGGGACACAGCGGGCTCCTGCCTCGAAAAACTATGTGTCCCCACTTGGAGAAGTGAGTGAGAAGTTCTATAGTAATGGTTCCAAGAGGGCGTGATCAGCTCACGGACATTGTCCTGATGGGTTGGGGGTGAGGTAAGTAGGAGTCCGCATCATCAGCCTTGAGGTCCAAGGGGTCTGGGGTCTACATGCTTGTGGGCAGCATACCTTCATTAATCGCTAACTTCTCCCACCTGGAGGGGGTTTCAGTATCTGCACAACAGCTCAAAGATATCGTTGTGTGCATCCGTTGATGGGGAAACAGGACCTTGCCGCAAGGCTGCTCTTGGCTGTGTGTTTCTCCCTGGTCTTGCATCCCCTCCCTTCCCTTCCCTAATCAACAACTGCTTGAACCTGCCCAGTGGAACTCAGGGAAGGTCATGGAGGCTGAATGAAGGCTGTTTCCTGTAATCAAAGAAATGGGGGACACAGAAAGTCTTTGTGCCCAGGAGCCCCACAGGGCCCTGCTCGGTAACAGTACTAACACAGGCAATGCTGGGCTTTGGGGGTTTCTCCCAGCAGTTCGACCACTCCCTCCTTCAGCATCTTGTCACCTGAGCGATGGTTTCCCTATGTGACACATACCCGCAGGCATAGCTCTACTTTTCGTGACACAGGTAAACAAACATCATCATCCTAGTCTTGACCGAGCTACTGGATAGCACGTGGTGGGACGCGATGTGTTCTTTGCCCCTGGCGTTTCTACCTTACCTTTTTACCTCTTTCATGCTGCCCGCAGTGCACTTTGTACTTATTGCCTCCGGGAGGGGATGACTCAGCAGAAACTCTGAGGTCAAAGAGTGTCAACTCTTGGCTTTGGAGTTCCAAAAGCTTAGGCCTCAGGGGGACACGAGGGAGTGACCGGCATAAATAATAGATGTGGGAGAAGGGTTGGGGAAGAGGGAAAATTCTCAACCTGGTGATGGAAAGGATTCCCCTGGGTGGGGGAAGGGAGAGAGATGGAGGGGATATGATAAAGGAAGGTGGACCCAGGGCCATGTGGGCAAGAGGGGACTCGGCTTCCAGATACCGCCTGGGCCCCCGGGAGAGAGCACTTGGGTCCTCAGGCAGGGATGCCCAGGGGAGCTCAGTCAGGACCTCCGGACCGTGCAGTCTCTTCTTGTGGTCATCATGCATCATCAACGCACAGGAGCTTTAAACTGTAGAGGTGGGTGGGGTCCTGGGCACCTGCAGGGGTGGTAGAGATGGAAGAGACAGAGCCCCTGATCTCTCCCAGCCCCCAACCCCAACTGGACTTGCCAAGATGTACCTGCTGAAGTGGGGCAGGGCACACCCCAGGGCTCTTAGAAGCTCCTTAGCTTACAGCATGGGAAGGAGGAATAAGATGGGCTGTGGGTTCATGTCCGTCCCTGAGGACCAGCTCTAACTCCACCTTTTCTGTTCCTCTTTGGAAACCTTAACGGGGTGCAAATGTAAGACACAAGCCCCCCTTCCTTCCTCCCTTGCAGAAGCTCGGGGGACTTAGTCTGTTTCCTCAGCTCGATGGTTCTCCCCCGGGGCCTCTCCTCCCCAGCCAGGCTGCCCAAGGGGTGGAGTCTCCCAACGGCCCTGCCTGGCCCTACTCCCCAACCCCCTCACAAGAGCACAGGCCTTTTTATTTAAAGAGCTCATCGCTGCAGGAAACAGATGGGAGTCACAAAAATAATAAACAGTGAGAATTTCAAAGGTTCCGGAAGCTTCGAGTCATGGTCTCAGGCCTGTAGTTAAAGACTTCCTTCTGAGATAGCTCCTGAAAATGACTGCGGCCACTGTTCCTTGAGCTCCTGGGATGGCCAGGCGGAGACTGGCAGTGTCGTGAATTGTCAGCAGCCGGACCAGTCTGTAATCCTGACCACGGACCTACGGAGGGAGGGAGTTGTTACTGCCGGCTTACAGATGCAAACACTGAGTTCAGAGAGCTGGCTGGGGCCACATGATCTACGGGGCCCAGTGCAGAATGAAAACGTGTTGTCCTTTTTCAGAGATGACTAAGAATTTTCAAGATGTTGGTATCAGAGCATTAAACCAAGCATGGGGCGCTTCTGAGCTTGGGGCCCTGTGTGACTGCGCGACACCCAGGCCCACGAAGCCAGACCTATGGGAGAGATGAGGCGGTACCTCAAGGACACAGCTAGCACGGGGAAGCCTAGGTTTCAGCGCAAGTCCTCGGACGGCCTTAAACAGAATTTCGCTGTCTCCTGTCCTTCACCTGCAGGCACCCCGATTCCCTCCCTCCCACCCACCACGGCTGATGGAAGCTTGGCTCTGTCCCTGATTTCCGTGACTTAAAAAGAATAGTAAAAGGCAGAGCAGGGCTGTAAGACTCGGACACTACACAAATCCGATGTTGTTGCCATCAGCCCTTTGGCCTGTGCTGAAATGGAAGCTAAAGGGAGGCCTGGGCGTCGCCCCGTGCCTGGCCTTCCCCATTCAATTAACTTGACAAGTCAACATTTTTGAGACCGATGATTCTCGTTTTTTCCAGTGCAGTCTGAAAGTCCCTGGGGGCAGGAAGAATATTTAGGCTTGCTTACTTCAGGAAGTGGTATCTTCACTCCAATTTACGTGGACTTGATTTTCAGAGACTACAGCGGGCTCAACCCACGTAGATAAGTGTCCCTGACGGGACACGTATAATATAGGGTTTACAATATACATTTGATGCAACAGTTTAAAACCTGTTTATATGAGCATATATATTTGTATTTTATTTCCTTCTCACAGTGATTCCCAATGGAGGGAGAGACTTTACCCTCCCCCGTCCCCTGGGGACATTTGTCCGGGGACGTTTTTGTTGTCACAGCTGGGTGGGGGGGATCTGCTACCGGCTCCTAGTGGGTAGAGGCCAGGGATGCCTCTGAACATCCCACACTGCACAGAATGGCCCCCACAGCAAAGAATTATCCAGCAGTCATAATTCATTTTGCTAGTTTCAAGGAGTGAAATAGGTCTCTAAGACTGGAAGCCCAGTTTGTGAAAATCTATCCTTAAGAAATGAAGTTTTGAGAGATGCCCACTGAATTTGTGAACATGATGTAAGAACTAATGGGGTCCCAAATCAAGGGTCGACTGAACCTCAGGTAATCCTCACAACAACCCCAAGGAGTCTGAACTGTTACCCCATTTTGCTGATGAGGAAACTGAGGCTCAGAGAAGACAAGTAATTGGGGAAGGACTTCCTGGAGGTGGGCTTCACCCGAAGATGCCGCCACAGAGTCAGGCACAACATGGGGGTTTTTCTGGCCCTAAGGGATCCACTTTTGTCTCTCGGCACCCCACCTGCTTTGGTGACCCCGC
Source organism: Balaenoptera acutorostrata (assembly GCF_949987535.1). Classification (NCBI taxonomy): domain Eukaryota; kingdom Metazoa; phylum Chordata; class Mammalia; order Artiodactyla; family Balaenopteridae; genus Balaenoptera; species Balaenoptera acutorostrata. The sequence continues at coordinate 18,763,652 of NC_080073.1, forward strand.
CCCCTGGGGGCCCCACTTCTCCGCCTCCAGCTCAGGAATTCCCCCCTCTGCGTTTGCTCACAACAGCTTCTGTTTTTTTCCATTCCACCTCTACTTCTGAATGTGTTGTGTTCATAACTCCTGGACTTTGCTTTCAGGGAACCACCCTCCTCCTAGGAGCTTGGGATAAACTGACCCCAGACTCAGAGTGATAGCACCAGTGGATAACTTTCCTTAGGCCTCAGTGATTGTTTTGGGATGACCAAGTCTGAGCCAGTGAGAAGCTCTGAGAGGTTTGCTGTCCTATGGCTACCCCGGGGGGCTCAGCCTAAGGGGCTGCCGGATGAAATACAGGAGGCTGGTTAAATTCGAATTTCAGATAAACAGTGAATAAAAAAGTTCTTTTAAAGTATGTCCCACTAAATATTTGGGACATACTACAAAAATAATTCTTGTTTATCTTAAATTCAAATTAAACTGACATTCTGTATTTTTTTATTGAAGGATAGTTGATTTACAATATTATATTAGTTTCAGGTGTACAGCATAGTGATTCAGTATTTTTACAGATTATACAACATTAAAAGTTATTACATGATAATGGTTATAATTCCCTGTGCTATACAATATATTTTTATTGCTTATCTATTCTCTATATAGTAGTTTGTATCTCTTAAACCCATACCCCTAATTTGTTCCTCCCTCCTTCCCTCTCCCCTTTGGTAACCATAAGTTTGTTTTCTATGTCTGTGAATCTATTTTGTGTATATGTTCACTTGTATTATTTTTTAGATTCCACATATAAGTGATATCATATAGTATTTTTCTTTTTCCGTCTGGTATTTCACTAAGCATAATATTCTCTAGGTCCATCCATGTTGCTACAAATGGCAGAATTTCATTCTTTTTTATATATTGTATATATATATACACCACATCTTCTTTGTCCGTTCGTCTCTTGATGGGCATTTGGGTTGCTTCCACATCTTGGTTATTGTAACTAGTGCTGCTGTGGACATTGGGGTGCATGTGTCTTTTCAGATTAGTGTTTTCATTTTGTTTTTAGCTATATACTCAGGAGTGGGATTGCTGGATCCTATGGTAGGTCTGCTTTTTGTTTTTTGACGAATCTCCATACTGTTTTCCATAGTAGCTGCACCAATTTATATTCCCATCAACAGTGTCCAAGGGTTTCCTGGCATTCTGTCTTTTTTTTTTTTTTTTTAAAGAACAGCATCTCCTTTTTTATATTTTTAAATTTTATTTATTTATTTATTTATGGCTGTGTTGGGTCTTCGTTTCTGTGCGAGGGCTCTCTCTAGTTGCGGCGAGCGGGGGCCACTCTTCATCGCGGTGCGCGGGCCTCTCACTGTCGCGGCCTCTCTTGTTGCGGAGCACAGGCTCCAGACGCGCAGGCTCAGTAATTGTGGCTCACGGGCCCAGTTGCTCCGCGGCATGTGGGATCTTCCCAGACCAGGGCTCGAACCCGTGTCCCCTGCATTGGCAGGCAGACTCTCAACCACTGCGCCACCAGGGAAGCCCCCATTCTGTCTTTTTATTTGCTAAATCTGGCCGCCTATCAGAGGAGGCTAAAGAGGAGATAGCTCCTGGTGACACTATCTGAGCCCTTAGTCTCTCCTTCCATTGGGAATCACTGTGATAATGAAATAAATTCAACCTTACCTAAAGCCACACTACCTAGAGACAGCTGCAAAACTGCTAAGGAATTTTCTGGACCTTCTCAAAGTCTTGGCCTTGGGAAGCTTGGAAAGAAGGCCTCCTAAGCGTGTCCTATGCTTCCTCCTGTTCTGACACTGTGCTCAGGGTCGGGGAGATAAAGGTTTATGGAACAACAAGTTTCTGGGCTTAGCTCCCTTATAATAAATTGTTTTTATTTCTTTGAGCATTTACTATTGTTACCGACTAGAGTTCTCGGCCTCTTTAATCAATAGAAATTGATCAGAGGCCAGACAGGAAATTCAGGCAAGGGGTTATTGGGGCCCCTGCTGCCGCAGCGGGGAGTGGGAACAAGCAACAGCTGCTTGTGCCCCGAGGGGGTTGCGAGCTGCTTCCTTGCAATGGGGTGAGGGTAGGGGTGTGGCCAGGGGTCTTCGAGGGTGGGGTGGGGGCGTGGCTTAGGTGGTGGTGTGTGCAGGGGGCATGCGTGCAGTACCCTGCTTTTGCTCCCGATGCCCTGCTTTTGTTCCAGGCTCTTCAAAAGTGGCAGTTGGGTTTTTTGGTCTCTTTGTATCTTTGTCCAGAACTTGCCCCAGTTGTCCCTGCACGCAGTTATTTTTAGTCCCATATAGTTTCTTTGTATTTTGTTGCTGGAGGAGAGGTGTGTCCAGGTGCAAGCATGGCAGCTCTGCAGCAAAGGGTCCCAGGTCTCAGCCTGTCTTACTATGTGCTAGACACTGTACTGGGGATTTCACTTAAATGACTTCCCACCCTTCAAACGTCTTGGACTTAGGTAACATTACACCCATTTCACAGGTGAGAAAACAGCGGTCTGGAAAGGTGGCATCCTTGGCTTTAGAGCACAGGCTGAGAAAGTGAGAAGCGGGCAATTTTAAACCGGTCCTCGCACCTGCACAGCCGGCGCTGGTCCCTTACAGCTTGCCACCTCTTGGCTCCCACACCTTGCCTGCCGGTCAGCCCTTTGGAAGGAACCCAGTGCTATTCATGACCCTGCCTTCCTCTCTCAGCCTGCAGGGACCCCCATGAGCTCCCCACCTCCTGCTTGAAACAAGCCGCTGAACATCTGGAAGCCCCAGGAGGCCGTTTTCTTTGACAACCCTCCCTTTAAGGGCTCGTGGAAATTCTTGCCCCTACTGCTGTGCCGTGAGCAGCTCAGGTACACAGGCCTCTGGAGGCCAGAGGAGCTGGCCGCATCTGCTTCCCATCACCCTGGGGAGGGACTGCACAGCCAGCTGCGGGGAACAGGAGCCCCTGGCCTCTGATTTACAGCCCATTGGTATTGAAGCCTCGGGAGCAATTATTTGGATGGAGCCTGGCGAGGGGTAAGGGCTTTTCAGAGCCGAGAAGAGCAGATCTCGACTGGCTGGCCTCCCTCCGCAGGTGGGTGAGAATCACCTGGTGAGGACCTTCTTACTTATGTAAGTTACCAAACTCTTATGGACCTGCCCGTGTGCCCGGCACTATTTTGAGCACTTCATGAATATTCACTCAGTGAAGTCTCCTTGGGGGGGAGATGCTATTATCATCCCATTTTACGGTTGAGAAACTGAGGTCCCCAAAGAGTACATAACATGCTGTAGTCACCTAGCTGGGAACATGGGCTCATTTATCCACGTTTCATTTATCCATTCGTCGGTTAGCGGACATTGCGTTGTTTTGGCTTATGAAGAACGCCGCTGTGAACATTCGTGTAGTTTGTGAAAACCAAGAGGAAAACTGGTAATCTGACAGGATGTTGTGTAGGAAGTAGAAATAGTGTGGCTTTGGGAGTGGGCACTTTGGCTGGAAATGTCTGGGTTGTGACTCCTTATGAGCTCTGTGACCATGAACAATTAGTTTTATATTTTCTGTGCCTCTTTTTCCTCAACTGTCAAATGGAAGTAATACTGGTACCTTCTTAATTGGATGGTTATGAGGGTTGGATTAGCCAGGGTTCTTCAGACAAACAGAGCTAATAGGATATAGATGTATATATGATTTATTATAAGGAATTGGCTCGTGTGATTATGGAGGCTGAGAAGTCCTACGATTTGCCATCTGTGTGCTGGAGACCCAAGAAAGCCAGTGGTTCTAAGAACTGGGGGCAGGGGGGGTGCCCAGTGGAGTAAGTCCCAGCTGAGGACCGGGAAGACCAATGTCTCAGCTCCGCAGTCAGGCCGAGAGAGCAAATTCCCTCTTCCTCTGCCTTTTAGTTCTTTTCAAGCCTTCAAGGGATTGGATGAGGCCCTCCCACACTGGGGAGGGCCATCTGCTTTACAGTCCACTAATTTAAATGCTAATCTCTTCTGAAAACACCCTCACAGGGATACCCAGAAATAATGTTTAATCTGGGCATCCCAGATCCTCATTAAGTAGACACAGAAAACTGTCACAAGGATAAATTGAGATACTGTATGTTGGTTGTTTTCATGTGGATGTATATAGAGCTCAGGAGAGCAGAGGGAGCAGGGAGGGTGGACAGGTAACTAGGCTGGAAGGGAAGTGGTGGGGAGTCAGCGAGGGCTTCCTGGAGGAGGAGGCATCTAAGCTGGGGCAAGTAAGAGTCAGCTGGGGGATCATGACATCCCTCCTCCCTCACCTCCAGGTCAGGGAATCTGACAGCCAGAGCAAGGCTCCAGGCAGGCAGCCATCCCACCACCTCGGCCTCCCTGCTGGCAAGTCTGACACTGGGGGGAAGACGCCTGGGACAAGAGGTAACACAACATGGTGGTTAAGCTCAGAGCTCAGGTCAGACCGGGTCATCTGGTGTACAGATCCCCTGGCTTCCCTACTGTCTACCTGGGTGCCCCTGGGCAACCTGCTGAACCTCTCTGAGCCTCAACATCCTTATCTCTAAATGGGGACAGTGGTAACGATACCGACAGCACAGGAGAGTCGTGAGAATTCAGTGAGGTGATGTAGGGAAGCAGTGGCCCAGGGTGACTGGTGGGTCCGTGTCAGTGGTCAGTCTTGGCCGAATCCCTCTCTATCTGCACCGTCCCGTTGCCTCCAATGTCTTCCCAGAGCAACGGCAAAGCAGGCAACTATTTTTGAAACCGGGGCTGCTGTTTAAAGAGCTTGGAGTGGAGACTGGGACAAGGGAGTCGAGTCGGGGTCAGGCCTGAACCTGCTGTGTGGTCTTGGGAAAGTGAACCACCCCTGCTGAGCCTGGGGGGAAACGGCTGACTGATGGGTGAAGGGGAAATGAGATAAAGGAGGTCAAGACCTTGCTGTTTCCTGTCTCCCTGGGAATCCCTAAGAACATTCCCCAGCCTCCTCCTCTGCCCTCATCCCTCTCGGGGGCTTAATTGGGCAGCTGCAGTCACTCTGTACTTAACCTTCTCCCCATCTGCCCTCCAGGGAAAGAATTAACGTTAATCCCCAGAGCTGCTTCCCGTGCCCTGTCAGGGAAGCCTGTGAGTGCGGGGAGCAGGGAGCCAGCCCAGCCCGGGCCTCCCAAGTAGCCCAGCCGAGCTCGGAGCCCAGCATCACGGCCCTTGGTCCTGGAGTCCTCCTGGAGTCGTGGGGGGCAGCCCTGCAGCCAGCAAGCCACCTTCCTCTTCACCCCATCTTTGTTCCTCTAGCCCAGCACTGTCCGGTGGAAGTATAATGTGAGTCACCTAAATAATTTTCAATTTTCTAGTAGCCATATTGAAAAAAATGAAAAGAAACAGATGAAATTTTAATAGCACATTCTGTTTAACCCAAAGTATTCCAAATGTGATCTTTTCAACATAGAACCAATATGCACAATTATGAACGAAATATTTTACATTCTTTCACGCCTAGTAAGCCTTGCAAATGTGGTGTGCATTTTACGCTTTTACAGCGCATCTCAAATCGGATGCTAAATTTTCTTGGGAATACTTGATCTGTATAAATACAGATTTCACAGAATGAATCGTTGAAAGAGTAGATTCACCTACCTAAGTTGTTTCAGACCCAGAGGAAAGTTTTCCAACAACTGAACAAGTATCTTTTTCGGTTTAAATGTAAATTAAAATTAAATAAGAGGAACAATTCAGCTCATTAACTGCACTAGGATCGCATTGCCAGGTCTCACGCGTGGCTGGTGGTTACCATACTGGGTGGCACAGCTCTGGCCTTTGCACCCAGGTGCCCACGGCTGCTCCTCAGCTGACCTCCCAGAGAAGGCGTGGGGAGCAGTAGAGGTAGAAGAGACAGGAACTCTGCCTCCAATTTGCTGTGTGACCTTGGGTAAGTTGCTAGACCTCTCTAGGCATTTCTTTTGCCAGCTGTCAAACCCTTTCATTCAAATAAACCCAGTGCCTACACCATGCTCTGTTGTAGGCTCCGGGAGTGGCCGGGAAAGAGCACACAGTTCTCCTCCCAGAGCTTCATTCTGGCCTGGGAGATGGTAATAATAATAATGACAGCTAACACCAGGTGAGCCCTTACTATGTGCCAGCTGCTGTTGGGTGCCCTCAGTGTTCCCCATCTCCTCTAACCCTCATGGTAACTAACTTTGTGGGGCAGGTGTTACGTCACCGTCTCGTGTGGGAAAACTGAACCGCACAGAACAGTTAAGAAACTTGCCCAAGGTTGCCCAGCCAGGAAGGAGCAGCGCTGGGATTTGAACCCAAGCTGTCTGGCTGTAGTGCGAATGCTTTCATCACCTCCTTTTGCCTCCAGTGAATAGAGTGGCAATGATGAGTGCTGGGAAGAGAAACAAGGCAGAAGAAAGGAAGGGCTGTTGTTTTAGATCAAGAGGACAGAGGCCACCCTGCTCTCCAGGCTGACCAGACGTTCCCTAACATCCCTAACTTGGCAGCTTGTCAAGGGCTGATCCTGACCCTGGCTTTGGAGGGCTAAGGGAGGCCCCAAGGCAGAGTGTGATGTATCCGAGTCTTTGAGGCGGCTCCTGGCTCAGATTTGCCCCGCAGCGCTGCAGGGTTGGGCTCCTGAGTTGCCAAGCACAGCCGGGCCCTGCCAGGCAGGTGTGTCACTCAGGCTGGGAGCCAGTGCCAGTAGCTGCTGGGCTGAGCCACGCTTGTGCCAGGGACCGCAGTCCAGAGAGCGGCCAGCCCCCAGCATGTACTGAGCACATTTTCTTTACTGATGTCACTTTCCTTCCCTGGTTTAGCCCTGTCTTTCCCGTTCCCCTCCCCTCTCCCTTTCTGCCCTCTCATCTCCCTCCCCTCCCCTTCTTTCTCTCCCGCTCCCTCACTCCTTACTTCCCATCCATCCATCCATCCATCCACCCACCCAGTGTTTACTGAGGGCCTACTATGTGCCAGATACCGTGTTAAGCTCTGGGGACACTGCCGTGACTAAGATGCTTCTGTCCTCACGGAACAGTATGAACAATTAGGGTAGCACCATAAATAAAACTGCAGTATCAGCTTAGAGAAGAGATGTGTGCTCTTCGAGAACAATACTGAGATGAATTTTGGGAATTAGATCCTCTTTGTACATGGAAAGAGACTGTAGACAAAACTAAAAGACAAGAGATTGGAAAACTCTTTGCACCCTCTGGGATGCACAGGGAGCTCGCATCTGTGTACAGAACACGTTGCTCAAGGCCTGGCCCTGAGCGCCACTCCCTTCACAGCAGGGCCTGCTCTCAGTTTTTTCTTTCTCCTTTTTCTTTTCTTTTTTTATCTTTTTTTTTTTCTTTCTTCTGTTTCTTTCCTTTTTTTTTTTTCTTTCTCATCTTCTATTCTACATTAAATAATAGTGCCCTGTGAGTAGATGAGGGCATTAACCTCCTGCCCCAATGAGGTTAATCAAGAACAGGTATGTCATGGGATCAATTCACTATCCATTCATTGACAATTTATTGAACACCTACTACGTTCCTTAGGGTGAAGCTCCAGTGTGGAGCAAGACAGAGTTCCTGACCTCAGGGGTTTAGAATTTAGTGTGGGTGGCAGACGGGACGCTAAGCAAAGGTTCTTTGGGGTGATGAGTGCGATCCAATCCAGGGATGTAGAACCCGCTGATACAGAGGGCCAACTGTATTTACCATTTTATATAAGGGACTTGAGCATCCGCGGATTTTGGTATCCACGGGGTCCTGGAACCAATCTTTCCACTGATAGGGAGGGACAGCTGTAGTTCTATCTTGCACGAGTCTAGCAAGCGATGGGGGTGGGGAGGTAATTGGGTCAGATTACAAACGGTATAATACGCTACGCCAAGGGGGTTGGACACTATTCAAAGATCAGTGGGAAGCCTTTGAAGAATTATAAGCCAGAGAGTGGCTATCTCACATTTGTCTCTTAGAAAGAATACGTTGGCTGCGTCCTGAATAACGGAGTGGGGAAACCTGGAGATGTAGCGACCGGGTAAGGGGCTGTTGCCAAAATCCAGGCGAGAACCTATAGTGGCTTAAAATAAGGAAATGGCAGTGGGGATGGAGAGAAATGCATGGAGGTCAAGGTCAGGATCAAGGCGAATGGCCATAGGGGCTGCTTCTTCGGGGCAGGAGGGATCCGGGAGGACCCCAGCTTCACGGCTTGAGCAATCGCAGGGGCTGGTGGGACTGGTAGGGAGCGGGACACTGGGTGGGGAACTGTTTGGGAAGAGGAGAGGTTGGATGATGAGCTTGGGATCCTTGTGAATCTCACAGTGGCGGTTTGCGCGAGGCAGTTTCATGAATCGGAAGGTGAGGGGGAGGTTCGGGCTGCAAATCTAGACCTGGGAGGTGAAGGCAGATAAATGGGGCTGGAAGCCAAGGAACGTCTGCAGTAGCTCACAGAGACTGTATCATTCAAGGAAAGAAGGCCCTGAACATTTGACACTGGGTTGGGTGTTTGGATCAAGGGCCAGGAGATTCCTGGGTTCTTGTCTGGCACTCGCTGGCTGTGTGAGTTTGGGCGGGTCACTTCTCTCTGGGCGTCAGACTCGCCATCTATAAAACACGGGACTTGGATAAGATCAGTGATCTTCCACTGTCCCTCCGAGCCCTTGGAGTTTCAGGAAGTCTTTCTGTGGCCATGGCAGCGGCTGAGGAGGTGTTGTTGGTTGGCCGTGGCTTGGGACTGTCACCTTCTCTTCAAGCACAGGAGTTCCGCTGTGATTTGTTTTGTAATTTGGCCTTCTAAGTTTTGGTTTGAAGAAAGGGCTTCATGACTCAAGAGAGGTTGATGGGGAGATGACCTCTCATGTTCCATCTGGCAGAGGGTAGAGTCACACCCAGTTGGGAGATTCCCTGATGCTAGAAAGACTGACGTCTCCATGAGTTGGAGGGAATTAACAACAACAAACCTCCCGGCACCGTTCAGTACAGTCTACAGATCCAGGGGAAACGGATGATCCCTGAACCCAAGATGTCCCCGTGGACTCGTCTGGAGGGTTAGCATCAGCAGCAAGCGCTCCAGGGATAACAAATGAGATTCTGCTCTAGTGATACTTGCAGTTGATGAGAAGGTTGCCTGGAGCTGCACTGAGAAGGCTTCTGAGGCTGCGTCTCGGTGAGGAGAAAGTGCTGTGATTGATTGGCAGTGTCTGCCCTGGGCAGCAGATGAGTGTAGCGGTGTATGTGTCATGTATCTGCTAGCTTTGATCTAATCTTTGCTCTTGACCAGGACATGAACTCTTTCATCCCTTTCCTAGTCCCTGGCTGCTCTATTGTGCTTTCCCTTCCTTCTCCTTCTCTTGCCATTGAGTATTTCAAAGGTTCATCCTGGCCCACTTCCCAGTGGACCAGTCACTTCAGGAAACGAATGGGCTGCTCTTTGGAGGAAGCCAGATCACTCAATGAGTTCCCATTTCTGCAGAATTAGATGGTTAGTCATGCTGACCAGGGGCAGAAGGTGGGCTCATGGCCAGAGAAGTACAATGCTTCTTTGCTGAGACCCAGGGCGTGGGCTTTCCTTCTGAAGATATTCAAGGCCATGTTCAGGAGGCTCTTGACACTACCCTTGATCCTGCTTGCTGTGTTGTAATGGGGACCTGCCAGCACTCATGGTGGGGGTGAAGGCAGGAGTGAAAAATGGGCACTCTATTCCACCTCAGGAAATTCAAAACCTGCCGTTATCTTTAACGTTTTAAAAAAGTAATCTTGATTATATAAGGAAACCATGCTTATTGCAGAAAGGTTGAAAAACGTGAATAAGCAGAACTACCTGTCATCCTAACACCTAGAGAAAAGCACTATTTCAGCAAGTTGGTGTTTGTCTTTCCAGACATGGGCAGCGTGGACACTAGTCCATCAGAGTAGATGATGGCTATAGCCTCGGGGTGGGTGGGGTGGGACCCCTGCTGGGCCAGGCATTAACCCTTGAGCTGCTGGATTACGGGAAGGTCTAGGGTCCTGGGGCTGGGGCCAGGACAGGTGGGGTGGCATGTGATGCGTGGAGTTAAGGCAGCAACTTTTATCACCCAGACTGGAAATAGTTTAATTTTGAACAACTTGAGCTGGTCCTTTCCGGATAATGATCAGTGGTGCCCATCCTCACTCCTCTGAGGGTGTGACTGGGCACACTGGCCTGGGCTTGGGAGGGTGATTGGTGGGCGGAGTTAGGAGGCCACTTCCCAGCCCATGTTTCTATTTGCTTTTGGAGCGTTGTTGATCCTGTAGGGTGAGCTGGGCCACACATAACCCCTTATCTTTTTAAATTAATAATATTTCCCCCAACAGGAACCAAGCACTTCCCTAGAAGAGAAGAATCTAGGATTCTGGGCTTCACCTTGGGACTCAAAGGTAAAAACCTCCTTACCTTCTGGGCTCGGCTGGCTTTCATCAAGTCTAGATAGTCAGAGAGGACCACAGGATTCTAGATTCTAGATTTCCTTATAAGGGAAAGGAGAGCCTGGATAGAGCCAAGACTTAGCACTCAGGCCCAGGGAGCTGGAGGCGAGGGTTCTTCCGAGCGTGGTTTGAGGCGAATACTAGAGCCCACCCTAGCTGAGTGGGGACCCCATGGGGCAGGGGAGTACGTGAAACGTAGAGGCTCTCACTCTCTGAAGCTCGGGCAGCACTGTTGTAGGGCCCATCTCAACTGCGGGAGCCATCACACCCTGATCTGAAGGGGCAGTGAGGTCTCCCCAGATGTGAGGTCCCAGCATGATCAGCTCAGGGAGGGGCAGACCAAGGCACGGAACCAGCAGCAGCTTCAGGGTGAAGTCCCAAAGACCAGATTCCCCACCTCCAACAGGTGGCAAAGATGCTCGGGACTCATTTGCCAAGTAGTTTAACTTAGTGGTTAGGAGTGCAGATTCTGGAGCGAGACAGCTTGGGTTTAAATCCCATCTCTACTGTTTATTAGCTGTGTGACTTTGGGCAAGTGGCTTAACCTCTCTGTTCCTCAGTTTTTTCACTTGTGAAGTGGGAGACACATAGTACCTATCTTAATAGAGCTATTGTGGGGATCAAATTAATTAACATGTAACTTTTTACATAACTGGTTGTTACAATTAATTGTTGACTCACACATACATCCCTGGGTGGTTTTGAAAATGCAGCATTTGGGAAGGGAAACCCTGGGAAAAGCTGGAAATTCTTATTGATTTGGAAAGCAGGGCTTTGAGCTATTGTGTTTTAGGCAAGTGGTTCTGAAACTTGGAAGTGTGTCAGAATCATCTGGAAGGCTTGCTAAAACAGATTGCTGGACCCTATGGCCAGTAGGTCTGGGCAGGGGCTAAGAATCTGCATTTCTCACAAGCTCATAGGTGATGCCCAGGCTGGAGGTCCACAGGCAGTACTTGGAGCAGCACTGGTTTTGAAGTTGTTATAAGTGCCCTTCATTTGTTTTCCCAGGTGTGAAACCCATCGCATGCCAATTATATTATACCTCTCTTTTTACTAAAGTGAGATCTTACCTGACATTTGGTAACCAGACTGTAAACTTGACAGGGGCAGAGGCCATGACCTTACTCCCCAGTGTATATGTAACATCTGACATGTAGGAAGTGCCCAATAAATAGCTGTTGAAGGGAGGGAAGAAACACGCTGTCTGCACTCAACAATATTCTTGTGTACATTTTTCCTGTTAATAAATATTCTTCCCCAGCATTGTTTGGTTGGTTGCATAGTTTGCCCTTGTATGGATGTAAGCGGGAGAACAGCTTGAGCTTGCTGGAACAAAAAGGGGAGATGGATTCTAAGAGGCAGAGTGCCTCAGCGCCTAGAACCGGGGACAGGAAACCGAGACCTACGTAAAGATCTTGCCCTTCGTCTCTTCTCTGCACCTCCCTGTGATCCTTTGGTTCCTTTCCTTTGTCTTTTGCTGCTCCTTTGTCCACATGACGTCCAAGATGGCTGCCTACACCTCCCAGTTCTCTTGTTACAGCTCCTGCCATGTGGCGAGTCAGTGTGTCTGTCTGCTCTTACTCTCCCTCCTAGTAACCCCAGCTGGGACTCTGATCGGCTCTTCTGAGGTCAGGTCCTTATTCCTTATCCAATCAGGGAGAAGGGCCGCATGGTTCCAATATGGCTGCCAGGTGCCACTGTGGTGACAGGTACAGTGAAATGGGTCATGGTCATCCTCACGTGATCCATTCCAATTGCCTGCCGTTCGTCTCTCCATCTCTCTGCTTAAACCTGATTTCAGTTTCAATCTGGTGACCAGGATTTGGTTTCTGTGGACTTTTCTGGGCTCAGAGCAGGGATTTGACTGACTTAACCCCATCTCTCATCCATTAGTGATAATGACCCATGGCAGTATCCTAGGTTTGTCTGATGTCTTTGAACATTTAATCCGTGCAACGTGTTTTTGAGGGAGGCAGGAGGTTTCACCCAACGAGGCCTGTTTAGCACCAGCAAGTCTGTTCATGATCTGAAATGCAGCTGAAAAAATAAATATAATTAAAAAGATAGCTCAGGCCAGCGTTCCCCGAGACTGTTTTACATGGGCGCATAATGAATGCTAAGCTTAGTGCAGCAGTGCCAAAAAGCAAAATAAATTCTTGGAGTTGGTCTGTTTCCTGCCTGCAATACATTTGCTTGTTCCAAACAAATATATTTGTCAATACAACACAATTAGGAAGGCTGAGCCAATCAGACCATCAAATATCCAGAGAAGCAGATCGTGGCTTCCATAAGCCCTGCTAGATGGAGCCAAGGTCTGAGCGTATTATGACCAAATCAGTTATGGCCCGGGCAAGCCTTGCATTCTTCGCCAGGATAAGCTTTCTCATCTGTCCTGGTTACTGAGAGAATTCAACCTCTTTTTTTCTTCTTTCTCAGTGTTACTCATAACCCTTGAGGCAGCACCCGCCTCCCCCCACCACCCCAATCTTTTAAGTTAATTTGCTTCCTTTTTTTTGCCAACAGCTAGAAACAACTGCTGACATATACAGTTTTTAGAAGGAAGGCCTGCCAGAATGGGACTAATAATGAGTTTTGATAATAATAGCTATCATTTATGGCATAGATGCCAGGCTTTTGGCATTCGTGGTTTCTCCTGACCCTTACAACAACGCTGGGATAGGCATTACTAGTTCCATTTTGTAGATGAGGAAACTGAGGCTCAGGGAGGCCAAATGGCTTGCCGGAGACCACACAGCTAGTGAGTAGCTGAGCTGAGAGATTCAAACTCTAGTCTTGCTGATGCTAGAGCTTGTATCAGGACTACTGATGTTAAGAGACATAGAACCCAACTCAACTTGTTTTGACACAATAAGAGGATTGAATGGCCTTTGTGAATGTATAGCCCAGATGTGGGTTTCAGGCAAGGTTTAATCCAGCCATTTTGCCCAAGGACCTGGTTTCTCTCTGCTCTGCCTGCCTTCATTCTTAGGCTCCATGCCACTGGGTTTACAGTCCACTGCTCTGGACTCTCCCCTCGTGGAAGGAAATAGCTGCAGCAGCTACGTCCTTTGAATCCTCAGCCTGGGGAAGAAGGAACTTCCCCTCTGGGAGCTTCCATGGAAGATAGAGGAACTTCTACTCTCAAACTCTTGGTGTCCCATTTGCTTGGAATGAGCTAGGTGCCCATCCCCGAACCATCTCGCCTGGCTGCGGGATGCGACGTGCTGATTGCCGTAGGCCGCAGTGGGGGTGATGTCAATCTCACGCAGGCCGCGTGGCTGAGAAGGGCAAGGGACAGCATCCTGGGTGCTGTCATCAGAACAGGGGAAATAGCCTAAGTAGTTAACCAACCAGCCCGGCACAGGCGCTCACCAATCAGAACCAGTGCGACCACAAAGACCGGTTAACCATTTGCTACTGAAAGCAAGCTACTGGTTTAGCAGCATTGGCATAATTCGGGAGCCTGTTGGAGATGCAGAATCTTGGGACCTTCCCCTGATGTACGGAATCGGAATATGCATTTTTACATCTTTAAACCTTTAACAAGGTTTGGCAAGTTGGGGAACCTGATTTAAGAGAATGGTATAGCAGGTAGGCTAGGGTTTCTGCATCAAACATGTGGGGTCCCAATCCACACTCCATCACTTAGCTGTCACTTTGCGGGGTGACTTCAGGCATGGGGTAATGCCACCACCCTCAGAAAATTGTTGAGGGGAATAAAGGAAATAACTTTCGTAGCGTGCCTGGCATGTGGTGGGTGCTTAATAAGCATTGATCCCCTTTCCCCACCCATAATGTTTATAAATGAGGAAACTGAGTCAGGTCCCCGTATGCCCAAGACACAGAACTGGACCTCGGGTGCCCTCAGCGCTAGTCTGGGGATTTGCTGTCCTTAGTACACCAGAGATTCTAAGCCTTGGCTACCCATTGGAATCATCCAGGGAGTTTAAAAAATCTCAGTGCCCAGGCATCACCCCAAATCAACTCAGAATCTCTTGGGGGAGACCCAGGCATCAGTAATTTTAGATTCCCATGGGCCATTCCTCTGGGCAGCCAAGGTAAAGAACCAGTGCCTTCCACTTTCTTGCCTCCTAAATTAATTTGACTGTAAGAAGGCTCTGCTTTGAACGCTTCTGAGTGGCTGGCTGCAAACCCACTGCTGGTGAGGGTTCCTGCCGTCAAACACTGAACATGTGCTCTGCTGGGCTCTAGGAGGGGGATGCGGGGGAATGTGTGCTGCCTCGTTCCAGCTCACGTGCCTCAGACATTCAGCAAAGGTTCAGTTTTTGCACCTGGGAGCCAGTGGGCTCAGACCCTTGGCCTTGACTCCAAGGATTCCGTGGGGCTGGTCGGAAGCAAAGACCATCTCTCTGCACCTGAGTGAGAAGGGAATGGACCAGATATTCTATATCTTTTGTGTGTTATTGATCCCTTGGCATCTACGGAAGCCCCTGGACCCTTCTCAGAAACATGTTTTCATTTTACGCGATAGGGCTAAGGAAAACAATTGTTTGGAAATACAATTTTCAAGGTATTAAAAAGAAAAAAAGTTATTAAAATCTATGTGCTTTATCCACATATTAAATAACAGAGATCTAGCAGTGAGTTTAGTAACTGTTGGAAGTTGAGAGCAGTGGTGAGCTACATAATATTTTAAGATGTCTGCAACAGCTGTCCTGTGATATAAAAGTATCTGTGATTCATAGTGGTGACAAAGTTGTAGGCACTGCTTATCCTACGGTGGGTTCTTGCCTATATTTTACAGTGGAGGCAAGGGCAGAATTTTGGTTAGAGGTCAATGAAAATAATGATCTAATTTTTTTCCACCTGAATCTGCTGGCCCTGTGAATTCTATCCATGGACTTTTGGAGTTCCATGACCCTAGGTTATGGACCCTCAGAACAGAGGAAAAGGCTGAAGGCAGATCTCTGGCTGCAGGAGTGCTGTGGACAGGGGTTACCCCGCTGGTAACAGCGTGGTGTGTTTCCATCACAACGTCCAACCCACTTTTCTGCTGGGTCCTGGATGCTGAGGTTCCAGTGGAAAAGATGTGTGTCCTAGAGCTGGGGGTGTGTAGGGAAGGGATTCCCCACTTCAGAGTGGAGTGTGCCAGGGTTCTCATGCCATGTCCCCTCTCCAGCTCTGTAGCCCTGCTGCTTTACTTCTTTGACCTTGTTTTCTTAATCTAAAAAACAGGGGTCCTGATACTTCAGGGGTTTCTGTGATAATGAATGAAAAATGCCTAGCATAGTAACAGCGAACCTCATAGTTAAGAGTGTGCTGGCTGTGTGACCTTGGACAGGTTCCTAACCTCTCTGGGCCTCGGTTTCCATATCTGTAAAAGAGGCTGCTACTACTGCCTGCCTGACTATGAGGATGCAGTGCCTGGAACCAAGGGAGCATTTAGTCACCTTAACCTTTTATGGCCGTTAGACCAGGGCGGCACACGTACAGCCCGCCATACACAGTGGCTGTCAAGCTGAGTGCCTCAGACATCCCGTGGGATCCAAACAGAGCGGCTTTGGAGCCTGCTTCTTTGGCCAGACTCCTTGGCCTGCTTCCTTGGCTGGAGCGTGCAGGATGCTAGTTGCAGGTGGCAGCCCTGGAGGATGCTCGGTGACCTTAACTCCTCAGGCACACCAGCCTGTTGCTGCCTGGCCTGTGGGCCCGGGGGGCGGGGTGCGGAGGGGAGGAATTGGGTGGGAACCTCGGGGGAGGGGGGGGGAGCCTCGGCAGAAACACCCTCCTTCCACTTCTCCCGGCAGCCAGCCCCCCTCCGAGCCTCTCCCAGTGGCGTGGCCCTGACTCGGCCGGGCCTTAGGGGCACCTGGAGGGCTGGCCAGGCCAGACCTCAGCCGAAGGGACTGGGTTTCTTAGGAAAGACCTTCGGTTGCAGGCATTACCCTCCCGGCCTCTGTCCCTCCCAGTCTGGAGTCTCTCATTCTCACTCTGTTTCTTTCTGTCTGTTTCTGTGATGATCCTGTGCCCCGCTCGTACTTCCTCCCTCTTGGTCCCTCTGCCTCTCTCTCTCTCCCCTTCTCGACCTCCTTCCTTCTCTTTCTGTCGCTCCTATGTCTGACTCTCTCCATCTTTCCATCTCTTTCTATTCTTATCTCCATCTCTCTGTCTGTCCCTCTGTCTCAGTGTCCGTCTCTCCCTCTGTCCATTTCCCGCTCCATCTTGCCCCACTCCCACCCCATGCATTTCCATTGCCTCACAAAACTCACAACCCTCTGGTGCATTAATGCTGAGCTCCGCTCCCTGCTCCTTTTGATACAGGGACCTGGGTGACTGTGGAGGGCAAGTGCTTCCTGAAGTTTCCATCCCCCCACCCCGACTCCACCCCCCACTCTAGAGGCAGAGTCTTGAGAGGCGTGAATGGGATAGAACCCATGGAGCGCCTGGGATGCGTGAGTGAGTGTGCAGTTAACCTTAGCTCTTGGAGCTCCTTGAGGGCAAGACTGCATCTGGACTACCTTCAAATCACCAGTATCTAGCCCAGGACCTGCTACACGCTTGATGTTCAGTACACATTTATTTACACGAATGAACGGTGAGAGCGTGAAGGAAAGCACCAAGTACTTTCTATCAGGTAAAATATACTCATGACTATTTGTGGCTACTGGTACGTCTTTATAGATTTAGAAGCTGAAAGCTCCAGTTAATTCTTTAAACCTCATTTGCTTCTTTCATTCTAACCCTTCCATTTCCCGCCCTCCCCCCGCGCCCCACCCTGCCCCTTCAACTTCATGTTCCAGAATATTCCAGAATGTGTCAAGCTGTTTTTGTACTTTCGGTTCTCCCTGCTCACTCCTATTCATCCTTCACATTTCCTCTTGGATGTCCCTTTCTTCAGGAAGCTTCCGCGACTGCCGGGCTGGGGTAGGATTGCTGCTTGAGTTCTCCCGTGGTAATCTGTGTGCGCTGCTGCTTGATCCTCCTCCCCTGATGTCCCCTCTTCCTGGGACGGGCAGCTGCTTGAGGCAAGGGGGCAGGCTTTCCTCACCCAATCCCGGGCCTCACACCGGGCCTGGGGGGGCGGGTACCACGGGCATCATCCTGAGCGCGGGTGGTGATGCGGGGAGCGCCCAGCCACACAGCTGTGGTCCTGCGCCGTCTCTCTAGTTTTTAGCTGTTGCAAGACAATCCTGTCCAAGACTGAAAAGACCACACAGAATGCAGGCAGGGAAGGCCAGTCTCGGAAGTCACTCCCAGGAACTCTAAGCTGGCTGCCACCTGCGCAACAGTACCTGGCCTTCAGCTTCCACGCTTGACGTGTTGGTTCTCAGCCAGGCTGAGCCCCAGGCAGAGAAATAACTACCTGTTCGGACTGGCGGTTCGCCCGCATTCCCCCCTCCCTCTCCCCCGCCACATTGTTTCAATAGGAGGAGGGGAAGTGCATGAGTTATGAGCCCAGGGTGTCTTGTGTCACCAGCTGCTGCCCTTGAAATGTGCAATCACGGTTGCAAATGAAACTGTCCGCCCGGCCCCCGGCCCTGTGCTCTGAGGGTTTTCATCACAGCGCCTCTGGGGGCTGCCTGGAGTGGGTGCCCTGCCGGGGAGGCCCTACATTCCTCCAGAGGCCTCGCTGGGCTTGGAGCAAGTATGCTGGCGGCTGCCCCACTTTGCAGGGGCTGGGAGGGCTTGTCGGAAACGCCCATCTTCATCTGCCCACCTCCTCTCCAGCCCCCAGCGGCCTGGGAGGAGGGGCTGAGATAAAGCCACCGGCTCGGGCAGGAGATTAAGAGCTGCTGTGTTTATCTCGGGTTCGCACGGTCTCCTGTGGCAGGGGCGTTAGATAGCAGGCGGGGCTCCGGGGGAGCGGGCGCAGGGGCCACCTGACCCTCCAGCCCGTCAGGTCCCTGCCTGGGATCACTGGGAGCAGCTGTGACAAGAAGCAAAAGGCAAAAGTGATCCTGGATTGTGGCCTGGATATCGAGCTTTGTATAGAGGCTCAAGCGTGGATGTTTAACGTTCAGGAGGATTAAATGTTTCTGTGATGACATAAGAGCGGCCAGCAGTCACTTCACTTGCTTCGTTCCTGGCCCTCAACTAAGTACTTTTCACCTGTTGCCCTAATTATTCCTCACGGTAGAACTTGTATAGCCTGACTTGAGACTAGTGTCAGCGACAAGGGACACTGCTGTTGAGAGGCAAGCCCATGAGAGACCAGCCTGACGTGGAACCGAGGGCAGCTTCTAGCTCTGCAGGCTCCCGGCCTGGTGTCCTTGGGTGGCCCTTGTCACCCCTCAGAACCTCAATTTCCTCATCTGTGACACTGGGATAATCACACCTACCTTGCAGGCTGCTGCCGGGATGAGAGGATATTACACGTAGAAGGTGCCTGCCCTGGGCTGAGTTGCATGCCCCCCAGAAGATGTGTTGAAGTCCTTATCCAGTGCCTCAGAATGTGACTGAGTTTGCAAACAGGGTCTTTGCAGATATAATTAGCTGAGGTCTTATGGAGTAGGTGGGCTCTTAATCCAGTATAACGTGTTTTTATCAGAGGGGAAAGTTTGGACACAGAGACGGACATACAGAGCAAAGACACAGAGAAGACAACCATGTGAAGACAGAGGTAGGATTACGCCGCCAGAAGCCAAGGAACGCCAAGAACTGCAGGGAGCTTCCAGAAGCTGCGAGAAACAAGGAAAGATTCTTTCCTAGAGCCCTCAGAGGGAGCCTGGCTCAGCTGACACCATGGTTTCAGACTTCTAGCTTCCAGAATTGTGAGAGAATAAATTGCCATTATTTGAAGCCACCTGGTTTTTGGTGGTGGTGACAGAAACACATAACAGTGGCTCCTCGGGACTTTGCTGGTGGTCCAGTGGTCAAGGCTCTGTGCTTGGAGTGCAGGGGCCGTGGGTTTTGTCTCTGGTTGGGGAACTAAGATCCCATACGCCAGTGTGGCCAAAAGTAAATAAATAAATAAAGGCTGGGACTGTCTTAAAAAAAAAAAAAATACAGCGGCTCCTTCTAGCAGATGCCACCAGTGCCACCACGCTACCCTGGTGGTCACCTGCAGTTTGGTCACACAGCGAGGCTCTCACCTCCAGCACTGGCGGCTCTCTCTGCCTGCAGGCTTTCTCTGAACGCAGAAGCCAGCGCAGCTGGGCACAGAGCAGGCTGCAAGTGCCCAAGAATTAATGCCCCTGGGAGCAGTCCGTAGCCAGTGGGGGCTGGGAGTTGGCAGATAAACACCCTGGCTTCCTCAACCCTGGGTGGGACAGCTCTGAGGCAAGTGCTACACAGTCTCACAGAGGCGACCCGTGGGACGGAGCACCCACTGCCCATGGTGGTAACCCAGTAACGTACCCTTTACTTAACTTCCCATCTTCTCCCCCTTCCTTACTTTCCTTTTTGGTGCTTCCTGGCATCAGCTCTTCAATAGACCACTTGTGTCCAAAGCCTCATCTCAGGTCTGCTTTGGGGAGACCCAAGAGAAGGACAGGCACGGAATGACACTCCAGTGGCAGCTGCTTTCTCCTCCTGATCACAGATGGAAGGTCAGATGTTGGCACCTTTGGGCTAAATGGACCAGTAGCTAGTCCTCAACCACATGGGAAACTTTGAAGACCATGACGGCCCACAAAGACAGGTCCAGTATCTCAGGAAGAAGATGATGATGTCGATGACCGTGAAGAGGGAGAGAATAGTATTAATCAGAATTGTTGGGCGCAGGCCTGGGGAAGTCAGACAGTCTGGTGGGACTGCTCTCACAAAATAATAGGGAAGATGGAGCTGTTACTCCCTGGCTATTATTCCACCTGAGGTAGGGGTGCTGGGTTGGGACACTGGGCTCTTAGAAGGAGGCAGAGGCGATGAATAAGGTGATGGGGGCCTGAGATGTGGGCACCATGATTCCCCCGGGGACTCTTCAAGTCTTCCTGAAAATTACTAAACCACAAAATCCACGCATGTAACAGAATTTCTTGTGAAAAGAGTGATGGGGCCAGGGTTCGTGGGCGTTCAGACTCTGTGACCTGGCACAGTAGGCTCAGGAGGGGAGAGGTAAGGTGGGCAATCTGCCGAAATTGTTGGGAGGGGAAGCACACAGGCCGGGCTACGGGGGTCTAAGCCACCTTTACCCAAATCCCAAGGGACAGAGTAGCGTGGAACAGACGTGGTCATTTGTGGCTGCCCATCACCCAGGAGCCCTCTCCCTACATTTTGGATCATTTCCCCCCTTTTCCATCCTGCCTTAAGGAAGAAGACACAAATTGCTGGAGTCCCTTGCTTTCTGGAGTGTTATTTGCAAGGTCCTTCAAATTCAGTGCATCTGTGGGAGCTTGGTATTCAGAACTGGGTGCCAAAGGAAGCAGCCCCACGAAGGGAACCTGACTTCTGGCCAGCACGGTGGCCTGGGAAGTCTGCCCTCCAGGAACAGTGGAGGCAGAATATTGAATATAGTTCATCCCAGGATACTGAATATAGTTCCCTGTGCTCTACAGTAGGACCTTGTTGTTTATCCATTCTATATATAGTAGTTTGCATCTGCTAATCCCAAAGTCTCATTCCTTCCTTCCCCTTCCCACCTTCCCCCTTGGAAACCAGAAGTCTGTTCTCTACATCTGTGAGTCTGTTTCTGTTTTGTAGATATGTTCATTTGTGTCATATTTTAGATTCCACATATAAGTGATATATGGTATTTGTCTTTCTGTTTCTGACTTACTTTGCTTAGTTTGACAATCTGTAGGTCCATCTATGTTGCTGCAAATGGCATTATTTCATTCCTTTTTATGGCTGAGTAATATTCCATTGTATACATGTACCAGGTCTTCTTTATCCATTCATCTGTCGATGGACATTTAGGTTGTTTCCATGTCTTGGCTATTGTAAATAGTGCTGCTATGAACATAGGGGTGCATGTATCTTTCGAATTGTAGATTTGTCTGGACATACGCCCAGGAGAGGGATTGCTGGATCATATGGCAAGTCTATTTTTAGTTTTTGAAGGAACCTCCATACTGTTCTCCATAGTGGCTGCACCAATTTATATTCCCACCAACAACAACACTTGTGTTTTTCACCTTCTCTTGGAACCATCAGACCTATGACATCCTTCATGGGCCATGATGGGTGGAGACCGCCTATCTTACTTTGGTACAAAAGCCCAGACGGAGATTACACTCCCTCTTTTTGCCCCCCTTTGCACTGTGCCACTGCTAAATGAAAAGGAAGCCTTGGTCCTGGGTTTAGTGCATCAAATGAGGGAAGGAGGAAGGAAGTTAGGAGGGGGTTGTTCTTAGAGATTCTTAATGGTTCCTACATTTGGCTAAATAGAAATGATGTCCAATAAAGTCCTGCTGTCAAATACGAATCTCTCCTACCTGATACACCAAACATGGGCCACAATCAATACTCTGGGGGTCGCCATAGAGTGAGCTCAAAAGTCATTGCTTTTGAACTCTTTCTGAAGGTGACAGCATTGCAAACACACTGAAGATGCTGTCAATTTTTAGACACATCGGCAATTTAATTACAGCATGCAGAGGGTAAACAGAAAGAAATAATAGCTAACATATGTTGAGAGCTTACTATCTGCCAGGTGCTACACTCAAGCTCTCTTTCATTTATTATCAAATAGCTTCAATTTTTTGGGAAATGGCAGAGCCTGGAGTGTAACTCCAGAGCCTTGCTCTGAACCATCTCACTGGAACATCTCCTAAGAAATACCACCTTATATCCTCCCATCGATTTTAAGTCACCTTTTGATTTCTGAAATGTTACAAAATGAAGAAGCATGTGTCTCAGAGGTGAGGAAATATGGAAGCTCTCAGCATGTGGAGGAGCCCCGGGAAGGTTTCCATAACTCACTACTGACTCCCCCTCCTTCCTCCTGGGAGGAAGAAGACAAGGCTGGGACAGCTCAGGGGCTGACGGCTCCGCGGAGCCAAATCCATCTCCGTCTCCCTATGAGGCTGCCCTCTTGATGAATGCCAGTGTTAGGGGTCTTGATGGGACTGGACCCTGCTGTTCAATGGGGAACTTTTCCTGGGATGATACCGTCCCAGGTTCTGTGCTGCATCTAAAACTCCAGAAAGCCTCTTCAAGGGGCTGAATCACCCTCCCCTTCTCTTTTAATTATTCAGGACCTGACATGCTGACTGGGAATACATCACTCAGAGTACATGGCTGGTAAGATTAAATATTAGAGGAAACTCTTTTAATTAATTTTTAATGCGTTCTTTAGAACAATTCTTCATACCTAACCACATTCTGAAACAGAGTACTTAAAAGGAAAATTAATGTTCAGGATCTCAGGGGCTTGTAGGTCCAGACAACCCCTATTTTGCTTACCTCTGAGCTACATATCAGGATGTACCAGAGATGACATCCTTGGCATAGAAGTGGAGTGACCGTATGTCCTGGTTTTATTGGGACAGTCCTAGTTTATGCCTGTTGCCCCGGTGTACTCACGAACAGTGCCCCCTTTTACTCCCCAAAGTGTTCCAGTTTGGTTGCTAAATTATATACTACCCTACTTCAAGGCCATCACTCCATCACTCTCCCTTCCCTTGCCAGTGACAGACATCACTAGTTGATTGCAGCACCCAGTCCTTGCTGATACTCCAAGGCATTCTCAGTAACTAACTCTCCAGCAGCCTCTCCGGTGATTAAAGTTGGCATCAAGATGGATCCTAGTTTTCCTTGCTGAGAAAGCAGTTTATATTAAGTCCTTATATTTTTATTTCATCTTTATCTTTAAGCCACTTTTCTATTCAGGCCCTTACTGTTTTCCAGTGGGAGCACTATTGTTATTTCATGTGGGGCAGTTAGTTGTGGGTGACTACCTCAGGCATTATTGGCTATTTAATACAGTTAATATCCCTGGGCCCATGGGCATTAAATGCCAATAGTACAATCTCCTCCACCCCCAGTCATTGTGACAAGAAAAATATGCCCCCCAACCCCGCCAATTTCCAGAACACCGCTAGGGGAGCACTGCTGCCCTGAGTTGGAAATCAGTGTAAGTACTGAGAAGTAAACTAGTCCAAAGATGTTGCTTTGGTTACCTACTGCTGTGTAATAACCCCCTTTTCTTCCTCCCTTCCAAGGATTCAGTGATTTAAAACAACAGCAGTAGTTAAACAAAATTATTTTTTTAATTTTTATACAATTTTTAAAGGTTACTTTCCATTTATAGTTATTACAAAATATTGGCTCTATTCCCCATGTTGTACAATACAACCATGAGCCTATCTTACACCCCATAGTTTGTATCTCCCACTCCCCCACCCCTATATTGCCCCTGCCCCAATAATAACCACTAGTTTGTTCTCTATATCTGTGAGTTTGCTTCTTTTTTGTTATATTCACTAGTTTGTTGTATTTTTCAGATAAAACGGATATCTCACAGTTTTTATCTTTCTCTGTCTGACTTATTTCACTTAGCATAATGCCCTCCAAGTCCATCCATGTTGCTGCAAATGGCGAAATTTGTGGTTGAGTAGGATTTCATTGTATACTTGTATACCACAGCTTCTTTATCCATTCATCTGTTGATGGACATGTAGGTTGTTTCCATGTCTTGGACATTGTAAAGAGTGGTGCTATGAACATTGGATGCATGTATCTTTCTGAATTAGTGCTTTTGGTTTTTTTGGATATATACCCAGGAGTCGAATTGCTGGGTCATATGGTATCTATTCTTAGTTTTTTGAGAAACCTCCGTAATGTTTTCTACAGTGGCTGCACCAATTTACATTCCCACCAACAGTGCAGAGGGCTCCTTTTTCTCCACATCCTGGCCAATGTTTATTATTTGTGTTCTTTTTCATGATGGCCATTCTGAGTGGTGTATGGTGATATCTCACTGTGGTTTTGATTTGCATTTTTCTGATGATTAGTGATGTAGAGTATCTTATCATGTGTCTGTTGGCCATCTGCAGTTCTTCTTTGAAAAACGTCTATTCAGTTCTTCTGCCCTTTTTTTAAATCAGGTTGTTTGTTTTTTTGATGTTGAGTTGTATGAGCTATTTATATATGTTGGATATTAACCCATTATTGGTCATATCATTTGCAAATATTTTCTCCCATTCAGTAGGTTGTCCTTTCATTTTGTCCATGGTTTCCTTTGCTGTGCAAAAAAGCTTTTAAGTTTAATTAGGTCCAATTTGGTTTTTTGTTTTTGTTTTTTAACTTTTGTTTCCTTTACTTTAGGAGACGGATCCAAAAAAATACGGCTTCAATTTATGTCATAGAGTGTTCTGCCTATGTTTTCCTCTAGGAGTTTTATATCATTAGTATCCAGTCTTACATTTAGGTCTTTAATCCATTTTGAGTTTATTTTTGTGTATGGTGTTAGGGAGTGTTCTAATTTCATTTGTTTACATGTAGCTGTCCAGTTTTCCCAGCACCACTTATTGAAGACTGTCTTTTCTCCATTGTATATTCTTGCCTCCTTTGTCATAGATTGACCATAGGTGCATGGGTTTATTTCTGGGCTTTCTGTCCTCTTCCAGTGATCTGTGTGTTTGTTTTTGTGCTGATACCATGCTGTTTTAATGACTGCAGCTTTGTAGTATAGTAACAGTAGTTTTTAAAAAATTTGCTCACAGTTTTGCAATTTTGGCAGGGCTTGATGGGGCAGCTCAACTGAGCAAAAGGCTCTTCCAAGAAAGTTCACTCACACAGCAGACAGACTGTTTCTGGCTGTCAGCTGCAAGCCCAACTGGGGCTCCAGCTAGTTTCAGTTCTCCTTCTTGTGGGCCTCTCCACGAGGCTGCTTGGGCTTCCT
Source organism: Balaenoptera acutorostrata (assembly GCF_949987535.1). Lineage (NCBI taxonomy): Eukaryota > Metazoa > Chordata > Mammalia > Artiodactyla > Balaenopteridae > Balaenoptera > Balaenoptera acutorostrata. The sequence goes on from NC_080073.1 coordinate 18,788,764, forward strand.
CATAGCATGGAAACTGGGTTTCAAAGGGGAGGAAGTGGAAGCTGCTGGTTCTCTTAAAGGTTAGACCTGGAATTGGCATATTGTCACTTCTTCCATATTGTATTGGTGAAAGCAGGCACAGGCCCAGCCCAGACTCGGGGGATGAAGAAAACTGACCCCATTTCTCAAGGGGGCAGTGACAAAGGACTTTAATTCACCACATGTTCCTTCACATTATCTCGATCACATTGTCACGATAGTCTTAAAAAGTAGATTGGGCAGATCCCATTGAATTTTCTCACTTTGCATGTGGTGGAACTGAGGTTCAGTGGCTTGGTGTGGCTTGCCCATGGCGGATGGGTAGTTCATAAGCCATGGACTTGGAACAAAGGAAAGGTCAAGGAAAGTTCTGAAGCATCCCTATGATTTCCTTGGAACCAGTATTGTGAGAAGCAAACCAGATGGAGTCAAGAGTGTCACTTGGGTGAGGACCCATTTCTTGGAAGGTCCACACTGACATGGATTTTGCCATGTTAGACATGCAACCGGTGCCTGGGTTCTTGCACGGCCCCAGAGCCTCTGTCACTTACTCATGACATATTTATTGAGCATCACCAGAGGCCAGGTGCCATGCTAGACCTGGGGGATGGTGAGGTGAATGAGCTAGAAATGGTGTTGGTGTTTCCACAGTCTCCAGGGGAGATGATATGATTTAATTGCACATTCTGAGGGACAGCTACGGCTGTGAGGGGTGCTATGAAGGGAAGGTGCAGGGTGCTATGGGCATGCATAGGAGGGGCGCTGACCTGTCAGGACATCAGACAAGTGTCCCCAAGGAAGTGACACTTCAGCTAAGACCTGAAAGACGGGAAACAAATAAAGAGGCAAAGAGAGAGGGGTGGGGAAGGATGTTCCAGGCACCGCCATCCCATATGCCATAATGGGGGTCTGCAAAAAAGTGAAGAAAGCCCCGGGGTAAAACCACAGAGAATGGCGTGAGAGAGGGCCGTGGAGGAAGGAAGGGCCGGGAAGTGGCAGGACTTTGTGGGCCAATGAAAGATGCTCTTCTGCTTGTTATTCTCGTGTGTTATTCTGAGAACAGTGGGAAAACATCTTGTTTTGGAGAGATTGTTCCAGCTGTAGCTTAGAGAATGGATTTGGGGGTCGGGAGTGTGTTTGGGGAGAGCAGGGCCTCAGCTCCTGCTGAGAAGGTGGCCAGAGACCACGTCAGACAGGCCCACCGAGGTAGCCCTTCTGGTCCCTCTCCACGAGGACCACCCCCCGACCTCCACCTCTGCCCCCCCATTAGGGTTATATTAATAGAGATGCTGGCTCTGCTCTGTGATGTGAGCAAGGGCTCCTCATCCACAGGGTCCAAGACACAGCGCCAGGACCAGGGTGAGGTAAGTGAGATGCCCAGGAAGCAGAACTCAGTGAGGCATTCATTCCTGTCTGGGCTGTGCACCCCTAACAGTGGGTGCCTCCTTACATTTTGTGCCCTAGACGCCCGCCTCCTTGCTTCCTGGCCAGGACGGTTTATCTCCAGCCTCACGGTGTGCGGCAGGAAGCAGGGAAGGGGAAGGGAGCGTGCCCCTTCCTTGAAAGAGCCTGACCTGTGGCGGACCTGTCACTCCCCACACATCCCTATGGCCAGAACGGGGTCACCGCCGCCACGGCTGGCAGGGAAGCTGTGCGTGTCGCCTTGATCCTGGGCAGCCCGGTGTCCAGCGGATGTTCTGGAGTTCTGTGACCGTAGCAGGGGAATCAGATATCTCTGCAGCACGCTGTCAGATTAGAGAGGCTTTACGGCGCGGTGGTTCAGGAAACGAGGTGAGCTTCAAGGTTGTCCAGGCTGGATTCACTCCCCAGTTCTGCCAGCTCCTGGCTGTGTGGCCTTGGGCAAGTTATGGAAGTCCTAAGCCTCCTCTCTTCATCTGTGAAATGAGGCTTGGGATAGAATTTATTGCACAGGGTGCTAGAGAAACTGGATTCTGATTCCAGAAGCACAGGCTGAGAGAGAGCCAGCGGATCGTTGAGTCAGCTCCCCGACTTTCCAAGTGAGGACCCTGGGGCTAAGAGAGGGGCGGCCTTGCCACGATTGATTACCCAGTGAGTGGAGGTTGGGGGCTGGAACCCCAGCTCCAGGGGAGCCCCAGTTTCCTGACTGCCCATTCTCTTGGCCACTCCTGCATGGAGTGGCTCCGACCGACCCATCCCGAGGGACAGGGTGCCCGGGCAGAGCCACTCTTGTGCGGCATGAGTGGACTTTCATCCCGCTTAGAGCTGGGAGGGGACAGGCTGGGGAGGAGCCAGGAGGGACCCGGGGAGACGTCTAGGCTTCCGCTGAATTCAGAAGGAGCTCTTCCTCCCCCTGCTCTCCGCATCTTCCTTCCCCTTTCTTACCCCCCTGCCCCGTTTGGCCTCCTCCCTTCCTCCCTTTTTCCTTCTTTGCTTCCATCTCCCCTTCCTTTTCTCCCTGTGGCACCCCCTTTCCCATCTTCAGCATTCTCTGCTTCCCGCTGCCCTCCCCCCTCCCCCCAACTGCCCTTTTGTCCCTCCCTGGCCTGGGTGACATCTGAGGAATGGCTGATGAAGGAAAGGCCCCAGTTTGGTGGCTTAGGCGCCAAGGGCCCTCTGCCATGCCACGGTCCCTCCCTGCTGCGTGTCCCAGGCCTGGCCAGCAGGTGAGGCTCGCTGCCTCCAGGCCGGCCCTGCAGCCTAGAGGACAGGTCCTGCTGTCACAGCCCGGGCTCGGGCCTCAGGTTTCTGATGGGCCCTTCTCTGGGCAGCACCCCGCTTTTTAATCCTCATCACCCCCTCCATTCCCTCCCATTCGTTTTTCTCTCTCCATCCTCTACCTCGCTGCTCCCAGCACCTCTGCTGAGAATTCCATGCAGGGAGACTCAGGATGCTGCAGAGCTGGGGAAGTTCATCCAGGCTCTATCCTGGATCCCTGTCATGTTCCTTGCGTGAATGAATACAAGAAATTCTCCTTGGCTTTTGCTTGGTATGCAGCTCCCGGGAGTGAACCATGGTTTTACAGAAATGATCCCCCTCCTTCTTATGGACATGGGTCCCCTCCTTCCTTCCTTCCTTCCATCCTTCCTTCCTTCCTTCCTTCCTTCCCTCCCTCCTTCCCACCTTCCCGCCTTCCCTCCTTCCTTCTTTCCTTTCTCTCACTTCTACTCCCCCCGCCCCCATTCTCTTCCTCACATCTGTGACCTTAGATACACTATGTAACCTTTGTCACATGTCAGGTTTCTGAACTCAGGGAGGCGGCACGGGTTAGATGGGTGAAAAGCGCGTAGCAGGTGCTGGGTAAAATGGATAGAACGAGAGTTTGGAGATCACGATGTGAGAATGGCAGGGTGCTGAAGCAATAGATTCACCTCCTCACACTCTTACGTAGGCACCATTTCAAAGCAGCCCCGTTTGTCCCTTTCCCACTCACTCCTCTTTCCTCTTGGACAGTGAGTTACTTGCTTAAATGGCCTTGGCTGAGTGCTCACGTGACAGCATTCCATTAAAAATCTCTTTGCATCACTGTAGTGCAGTGAGAAACATTTGTGGTAGATTTGTGGGGGGGGGGCATCGATTTTGAAAGGAAAAAGAAACAAAGTCCTTTTATTCCCCGTTGAATGAGAAAATACTTCCAAGACTCAGTGTCAAATCATTTCCTCACTTTTTCCCTCAGCACTTTGCCAGAGACCCTGACAATGAACTGCTCTCTTGGGGTCGTTGTTGTGGCAGAGATGTTTCCTGTTTGACTTGTGTTTAAAGGATGGATCCTGTCCCGAGGAAGAACAGAGATCTGCAGAGGGTTTGTGCTTTTCTGTCTTACAGCATCTGCTTTTGGTGAAGAGAGCAGAGTCTTCATTCCATCAAGGGTCCCCCTTGGAGACGCAGAGGCAGAGAATGGAATTCCCTCTGGCCTGGTCCTTTGGGGAAAGTGAGAGGGGCTGTTTGCTTGGAGACTTGGCTGTTTCCATCTTGACCCAGCCTGCCTTCCAGGTGGGAGAGATGGGTGTTGTTTCTGCTTCTGAAGAACCAGGAAGTGGGAGACTTGTGACTTGAAACCAGCTTGGGCTGCGTCCCCTTGGCCAAGTTGCTTTCCCTCTCTGATTTCCACATCCATAAGAAAAAGTTAAGAAAAAGCATCCCAAACTTGGAAATGAGGCAAAAGGATGACGGTGTGTCCTGTGCATGCCATACCCAACCACCAGCTGAGACGCCCGCCCAAAGGTTATCTAAGTCTTTAGGGTTCGGGCCAAATCTGACTGCCGCCTGCTTTTGTATACGAAGGTCTGCTGGAACACAGCCACGCCCATTCGGTTAGGGATCGTGACTGCGGCCTTTACAAAAGGCAGCGTCCAGTAGTTGCAACAGAGACCAGATGGCCCACAAAGCTGAAAATTATTTACTGCCTGCCCCTTTATAGAGAAGGTTTGCTGACCCCTGCTCTAGGGGAACATAGTGTTATTTGATTTACTGTTTACTACTGATTCGGGCCCAGGCTCTGGGAAGTGTGATGCTAATTTGTGGGAGATTGATAACTTGCAAATGATTTTGGTCCAGTGGTCATGAAAGTGATTTCTGTCCAGTATAAAAGATACCCCCAAAGAAAACGATTTTATTGACCTGTAGGACATCCATCATCTCCGTGTCTAGCTTGGCAATCTTTTTCCAGCATTCTCTCTGTCCTCATTGACTTTGGTCCCTCCCATAAGCCTTTGAACTGGCTTTCCCATTCGGCTGGTTCCCCCATTAATAGGTTAGAGGAATCTTTGCCACGTGTGCATTTTCTGTTTGTGTGATAGTGGAGATCTTAACTTTTTGGAAATAGATGAGCAGTTAACAAACTGTGCTCTGGGGAACCCTGGGGTGTCTTCAGAAGTCCCTGAGGGTGGATGCTAATGAGATCAGGGAGGTCAGACACCAGGGTCCCCTGCCTCTTCCCCAACCAGAAAAGCTCCATTTGTCAGTCTGCCTTGTATTTTGAGGCTTCAAACATAAGATTCCTGGAGGAAAAAGAAAAAGCATGTTGCCACCAAAATAAATAAATAAATAAATAAGAGTGCTGCAGCACAGGAGGTCCTGAGAACTGTGTGTGGAGCAGACACGGCTCTGCTGGGCCCTCGTAGCTGCTGGGGGCTGTGCATTCCTCCCCGGGTCTGTAACAGGCTCCTGGTGGGTTTGTGGCCGGCAGCTGGAATGCGGGGTATTTATGCTCCTTCAGAGGAGAGCGAGGCCTCCAGAGACCCAGCTTGAATAGGAACAATTTCCCCAGGTCTTAACAAGGAAAAAAAAAAGTGTGCCTTTCCTTTCTAATTGTGTTTCTTAAACAAACCTAACCCGAGTCACACAAAGCGTGGTCTGTGGTGCCTGATTATCGACAGTTTCTCATGAGAACATTCCGGAAAGCAGCGGGTCTTCGGTCTTCGTGCCCGGCAGAGACCTGCGGGGCTCACCAGGAGGGAGGGAGGGGTGTGTGTGTGTGTGTGTGTGTGTGTGTGTGTGTGCGTGCGTGTGTCTGGGACCCTGTGGGCCTGCTGGGGTGCAATGGGGCCGGAGGAGAGGAAACTGATCAGAGCTGCCTTGTGTGTGTTTCCTCTTTTATTTCGGGGCTTACTTGTTAATTGCAGCTCTAGGGCAGGGGAGTGTCTTGGGGCTCAGTTCAGCCACTGCCTTCCTGGAAGCAAGCCTGCTTTCTCCCTGGCTTGTCTGGGGCTTCCTGAGAGCGGGGGCCTGGTGGGATAACTTTGAACACCTCTCGGAGTCTGAGCCATGCTTGTTGGGCTTAGCTTGGGTTAGATGAGCTTGTTGATTGGGCCTTTCCGTTCTTGCCAGATTGATCTTTCTTCTTTTATTTAATCGAGGTGAAACGCACATAATAGAAATTGGGATGAAATTCACATAATCGAAAATGAACTGTTTTAAAGTATACAGTTCACTGGCATTGAGTGCATGCACGGTGTTGTGCAGCCGTCACCTCTCTCTAGTTCCAGAACATTCCCCTCACCCTAAAGATAAATATCCATTAAGCAGTCATGCCCCATTTTCCCACCCCCCAACCCCTGGTAACCACTAATCTGCTTCCTAACCATATGGATTTTCCTGGATGTTTCGTATAAATGGAATCATACAGTGTGTGACCTTTTTGGTTCTAGCTTCTTTCCCTCAGCACAATGTTTTGGGAGTTCTTCTGTGTTGTAGCGTGTGTCAGTGCTTCATTCCTTTTTGTGACTGAATGATGTTGCATTGTACGGCTAGACCTCGGTGTATCGGTTCATCCGGGGATGGCGTTTTGGTGGTTTCTAGCCTCTGGCTTCTGTGACTATTGCTGCCACGTAACCCCCTCAGTCCCTCAGTAGCACAAATGCTCACACAGTGACAACTGCCACCGCAAAGTCTCCCCCAGGCATTGCTGGGTGTCCCTGGGGGGTTTCACATGACTGAAGCTCTGTTCCAGGTGCCTGTTTGCAGCCTCTGCAACCTTCTCTGGTTGCCTTGTGTGGGCGGACAGCTCGGCCGCACCCAGGCGGCACCGCTGGAGCCCCTGAGCCTCCACCCGCCGAGCTCGTCCTGTGATGCGCTGGATGCAAGGTCTGTGTCGGGACAGGACCTGGGGACCCCTGGTTTCATGACAGGATGGAGACCTTGCCATATCTTGAGGGCATTTCCTTCCTCCCTCTCAGCCCGCAGGTCTTTTTTCCTGAGCTGGTCCCTTTTCCCAGAAGGAATCTTTTGGTCTCAGAGGGATCTAAGAAGGGTGACAGGTCATCCTGGGTGATCCAGGACTGAAAGTCCAGCATCCTGGGAAGCCCCCTCAGTCTCAGGCAAACCGGGATGGTGGGTCCCGTAGGTTTCAGCCTGGTTGGGGAGAGCCTCGTTGTTCAACGTGTTGGGTTTCGCCTCATCCCCCTGTTTTGAATCTGGCATTCCGTGGTGCCCCAAAGCTCCAGTCCAGAGCCTGTTCGCCCGCGCTTGGCTAGAGATTAAGCCTCTTTTCTTCCACTGAATTGGTTAGTCATCTCCATGTCTGAGGTTAGGAAGAAACCTGGAGATCTAAACTCTCTTTTTAAAGAATTTTTCCACTAGCCCCTTGCCTTCAGGGCTACGTGGTGCCTCTATTCTTGATATTTTCTGGGGTCCTGGGGATACAGATCACCTGGCTTCCTATCGTTTTCCCTCGGCCTTGGCTGGAGCTCTCTCAGCTCTGATACATCACTTAGCTCTCATCCACCTGCTTTTCACCACCACCCTGTTTACTTATTTATTTTGACATCTCTTGCTTGTTCTTCTCTCCTATTTTCTTTTTCCTGTCTGGCTTCTTTATGACTTAAAAAAAAATTTCCTTTACTCTCATGTTAGTGATTCACAGGGAGGAGCAGAGAAAAGCACATGTTTTGTCTGACATTTTTAGCAGGAAGTCTCATTTCCTCCACGTGTGAGGCCAGCTTGGGTCTCCATCGTGGCTCAGTCTCTCAGCTAAGTGGCCTTGGACAAGTACATGATCTCTCTGAGCCCCATTTCCTTCAAAGCCTGGGTCTCCTTTAAAGTCAGAAGAGCGGAGTGGGATAATAATAAACCAAAGAACACACGGGAAGCCCTGGGCGTGGGCCAGGCATGGGTGGCCCCATGTCTCCCAGGGTCTTAGATTTCCTCAGCCCCTTGTGTCCTCCCCTCCCTCTTGTAGGAGCTGAGAGTCCATTCATGTCTGAAGGGAATACACTCCTCCCATCCTCCGCCCTTCACGTTCATTTTCTCTAGGGCTTCACAGTGAAACCTTCCTCCCCCGTCTGCCAAGGGTGTCACCAGCCCATCCTTTTCTCCTCACTCCTAGTTTGGGCTCAGCTTGGACACATGTCCTCAGCTTTCCAGCCTCACCTTTGCCCCACGTAGGTACTAGTCTTTGACCTCTGTGGTCAAACTCAAAGTCATCTTCCCCCTAAATCTGACGGCTTCCACAGAGACCCCAGTCCCACACTTACATTTGGGGGCAGGCGGTGGAGCACAGAGGCTAAGAGTTTGGGCTCTCAAGGAGTTGCCCACCTGGGTTTGAGTCTCAGCTCTACCACTAACTGGCTGTGCCACCTCGGGCGAGTGACCGTACTACTCTGAGCCTCAGTTTCCTCATGAGTAAAATGGGGGTGAATAATAGCGCCTAACAATCCGCATGGGACCCATCATTCCAGAGATGAAGGAATATGATGGAAGTAAAGAAAGTACAGTGGCCAGTGTGTGTGAGTAAATACTCAGGAAAAGTTTATTATTATTTCTGCTTCTGCGATATTTTGATTTTTGGTTTGATTTAGCTGCCAGGCTATCTCTAGGGGTGGGGACTTGTCTTCTCCCTCTTTCTCTACTTTGCAGCCTGGCCTTAGTGGCCCAGGAGGCCGTAAGAGCACTGGAGCAGGAATCCCAAGTCCTGTTTGTCCTGCATCATTGGAGGGGTAACCTTGGGCAGGTCGCATCACTTCTCTGAGTCATTGCTTTTGGAGGCAGCTGGGAGACAGAGTCCTGCTGAAGCATGCAGAAAAGCAAGTGAAAAAGAGACCGGAGCTTGTGATGTACGTTTCTTCCCTCTTCCAGCAAGTCCATCCCCCACTGGCTCAGCCAGAGTGTTGTTCACGCAGAGCTGGATGGAACCCTCTGGGTCCCTGACTCTGTCGCTCTCAGTGTCTGCTTCACAGGAGAATAAACTGGGGAGATTCCAAAAGTATTAATGCCAGGACTTGACCTTGGATGAGGGAAACTGGAATTTTGGAGGATGGGGTCTGATTAGAGAGGTTTTTCAAAGCTCCTAGATGGTAGGCATGCTTCTGGACCAGGGGCCACATTTGAGTAGCGAGACTCTACACAATCCTCTTGTTCTTCTGGGAAGCGTCCATCAGGCCCCTTTGTGCCAGGCAGAAAGAACCGTCTCCCTTTACAGAGCTCCGGCTTGAATTCCACAGAACCCCTCTTTCCTGCGACCCATTCCATTGTCGGACAGCAGCTCTGATGACCAGCAAGTTCTTTTCATCGAGCTGAAGATGCATCTCTGGAGAGCACACCTCTCCGTCCCCACTGAGGGTGGCTCAGCCCGACCCAGGGAGGCCACTGTGCATCTGAGCCGCCCCTCATCTGAATGGCTCTGGCAGAGGTCACTTCACGTCAGGGTCACTTAGAGAGTGGGACTCCAAGGGCCAACCTCGTGGATTTCAAAGGGCCGTGGATCCAGAAGAGATGCCATCCTCCTCACCCGGCGTTAGTCTAATGTTTTCCAAATGGGCCTTCACTAGAATTTTCTGGGCAACACGTTCCAAATGTAACCTACCGGATCGGAATCTCCAAGGGAAGGTCTAGGAATGCTGTCTATTTAATACTTGCCCCAGATGAGAGTTACGATCAAGCAGTATGGGAAACACCTTGTAAGTTGATTAGATTAGCTACTTCTGGCTACCGAAGGTTCCAGGCAACAGACTCCAAGATGGGAAAGAGCCTGGGGCTTAGCAGGGGTGAGGATGGGGGTGGGGTAGGGGTGCTGAACACGTGAAGGCAGAGGGCGTCTAGGCCTGGATGTGCTCCTCCCTGGGCCTGGGCCTTAGCCAGTTGGTCACCCTGGCACCATGTTGGTCTGTGGCTGTTGTACCAGAAATCTGTGCTCCTTCTTTGCCCAAAGGGGTCCTTTGCTTTCATCCTCGGTTCTTGGGAAGGTGGAGGAGACCATCAAGACCATTTATGCCTCGGTCATGCCTACACAGTTAGGTTCTCTGGGAAAAGATTTACCTTACTTTGCTTTACTCTGTGTTTTAGTTTTTCTGTTTTTTCTCTTGGAACAAGAAAATCAATCCTTAATTAAATAATGCGGCCCTCTGTATTAGCTTGCTAGAGCTACAATAACAAAATACCCCAGACTGGGTGACTTAAACAATGGAAATTTATTTCTCACATTTCTGGAGCCTGGGAGTCTGAGACCAAGGTGTTGGCAGGTGTGGTTTCTCCTGCAGCCTCTATTTTGCCTTGTAGACGGCTGTCGTCTTGTGGTGTCCTCACACGGCCTTTCCTCTGGGCATGTGCATCCCTGGTGTCTCCGTGTGTGTTCCAATTTCCTCTTCTTATAAGGACACCAGTAACGTTAGATTAGGGCCCATCCTAAGGGCCTTATTTTAACTTAATTACTGATTTAAAGGCCCTAACTCCAAATACAGTCACATTCTGAGGTTCTGGGGTTAGGGCTTCAACAATTGAATTTGAGGAGGACACAGTTCAGCCCATAGCATTCTCCTAGGGCTGTGTAAGTGCACTACTGGTGACAGTGTTAAAAGGAGGCCTGGGTGGAGCATTTGTTAAACTGGAGGAGAGAAGAAGCAAAGAAACAAAGGCTAGAAATCATGACCACATCAGCTATCTCACTTTGGTTACCGAACCCTTCTGCTATCCTGTTTTCAATTTCCAGATACTCTGTCATTTTCTATTCATTTTTGAGAGTATCCTGTTCTTGTTTAAAGGATACATTTTCTTTCTTAGGGTGTTTTCAAGAACCTTCTTCAATTCCTTGCATCCTCTAAGTCTGAATTTTTCCCTTTGCATCTGTTTTGGTTTCTCTCTGTCAAAGTAGAAGTACTGTTGAAATGTCTAGAGTGTGCAGCTGTCTGATTGGAAAACCAGTGGGGTGGGCATTTTTTTCTAAGGACCCGAAATATCAAATTCTCTTGGTCTTGCCTTTTGGCTCAGTCAGCATCCTTGGATTAGAACCGTCTGATGATTGGTGTGTGCATGCACACGTGTGTTGGAGGTGGCAGTGGGATGCTGGACAGTACGTATTCTGGGGCCGAGTTGGGGGAGAGGTTCTGAGCCTCACTCTTCAGTGGATGGACATTAATTCTACCTGTTTTTAGTATAGCTCCTCATTCCTACCATTGGAAGGGGCTGGTGGCCCCAAGCTAGAGTCCCTGGCGTAGCCTGTCCTGATAGTCAATTTCCCATCCGCAGCTGCAGAGCTGGCACCTGCCTGGCACTGTGGCCTGGGGAAGGGAGCTGGGGGGGTCTGAGCTTGCACTAACTTTCAACCCACCCTCCTGTTTCAGCACCACCCCACTCACCTGTCTCCATAGGTACCTGGTGCCTCTTGAACTTCCAAGATTCTGCAGTGCGTCATCTCTGCTTCTTATTGCAGGCACTTCGCAGAGAGGAGGAAGCTGAGACCCAAATCTCTTGTCACTTGTCTGTCCGTTCTCCATCTTCCTAAACTGTGCTGACATTTCCCTTTTGCTGTTGTTCCCTCTCCTGTTTGCTTTCTTCTTCTTTGTTTATAGCTTTGTTCTTCCTTCATCCTAACTCTAATGAGTTTTGGGGCCTGAGCAGAGATCAACATCTGCTTGATTAGCTGGAAGTCGACCTCTCTGCAAAGCCTTAGTCTCCTCGTCTATAAAATGGGCTAATAATAGTTTCTGCCTCAAAGTTGGTGAGAATTAAGTGAGATAGTGCCTGTGGAATGCTTCGTATCGGGTCTGGCAAAAATATCCAGTAAATACTAGGAAAACAACTAAGTAAAATTATTGACCTTATCCGAGGGCCCTTGGAAATCCTTGGAACTACCCAGTGGCCTGTCTGGCTTCACATTTTGTTCGCTGGCCTCTGATACTTGCCTTTTTCTTCCCATTACTGAAAAAAGACGCAAAACTTGGCATTTACCCACAAAGAAATGTAGACTAGAGTGATGCTTCTCAAACTCTGCCATGTATACCAGTCCCCTGGGCTCTTATTAACACTCCAGTTCTGACTCTTGCTCTGGGGTGGCCGGAGACCCTGCCCTGCTGTTCCTCCTGCTGGCCCGAGGACAACACTTTGCGTAGCGAGACAATAATGGTAGAAATGTACCCAGTTGGCCAGTGAGGAGCAGGGAAGGGGGAGTCGTCCTCCTGGGGCTCCTTTGGGTGGTGGCCTTTCAATGGGGCTCTTCTCCTTCAGGATCAAAACCCAGCGGGAATAGTGTGGGTTCCTCAAAGTGGCCACAAGATGTCATAATGTCATTACACGACTTTTCCCAGAAAGGTTCAAGTCTGGGTGTCAAATTACATCCTTTAAAGCAGGAAAGTGGCAGTTATCTAATCACTGCTGCTTCAGGGACCGGCCCCAGTGAAAACTCTCCCCTGGGGTCCAGGACAGATGTCAGGCTGACAGCAGAACCTTCTTCTTACCCACCTTATTCCACTCACCTTATTCTTGGCATCACATGAGAGTCACTCGGGCGCTAGCATTGAAATCTGTCGTGAGGGGAGACTGGCCTTCTTAGAAACACAAAGTGCACTATTTCCACAGGGTGGTTCCCAGAACCACAATTTGGAGGGATGCTTTGCACAAACAGAAATTTTCCTGCACAAATCAGTTAGGGAGTGGCTTCACGCTCCATCCCCATCTGGAGTCTTGGAGAAGCCCATTAGCAAGTCAGACGCTTTGATCAGACCTGCAGGGAACCAGCCTGATAACAATAGTTCCTCTTCTGCTTCTCCAACTCCTCACACATGCTAGCAAAGCCTCAATGTAGTTCTTCAGGAAACCCAGGTTTGCGCCTTTCCTGTTGGAAATGGAGGTTGCCTTAGTGTATGTTGGGGTGCCAGGCAGGGCGAAGAGAGATGCATTTGAGGTCACCTGGCTGGTATCATCAGCTCCCTCAGAGATGGTTTTGGAAGAACCGTTAAAGACACGAAGTCAACTCTACCACGATGATGGCCTTTTACACTTTCTTCTTCACTTCACAGTCAGCTGTGTTTATTTCATCTCCCCAACCGTTACGTGGAAGCACATGAAACCGCTGTTTGTGGAGGTCAGGATGGCCAGATAGCAACCATGTCACGTGGTTTTACCTAGACTGGGGGCCAAATCAGTCCCACCCCTGTTTTTGTGAATCGTGTTTTATTGGGATATGGCCCCCCTCATTCATTCACCTGTTGTCTGTGATTGTTCTCAGGCTGCAGTGGCACAGTTGTGGGATCGCCACACAGGGCTTCTGGTCTGAAAGGCACAATATTTACTATCTGGCCTTTTGCAGATCAAGGTTGCTGGCCTCAGTATATAAGCGGTTAACTCCTGTGGAAGAGAATCCATAGACGAGCCATTTTTGTACCTTCCCACTCCCTGCCCCCAACACCACAACCTGTAAATAGTAGGTGCTTAATAAATATTGGGTATGGAAAGCCGCCATGAGCCTCCTTCCTGGCGAAGGTTGCCTCCTGGTCGTTCATCTGCTTCTCCAGACCTTTGGCTTCTGTACTGTGAGTCACCCTCAGACACTGGCAGGCAAGCTCTTGCTGTTGCCAGTGAAGACAGCTTCCTCTTTTTGAGGAAAAAAAATTCTTGCAAAAGTCTCTGAGGGCCTTTGGACATCAATCAGCTAGCTCTGAGAACCGGGTAGACAAGGATATAGAAATGAAGCCAACATATGGATTATATTTCCATCAAAATACACATAGGCTCCGAAATTAAGTGGGAAAGTGCTTTGCGGGGTTACTCCATCGCTTGGCCGTCTCTGAAACTGTTTAAGGAAAGTTTGGTATGTTTGATAAACCTCACAAGCAGTGTGGAATTAACTTTTCTCTCCCCAGACTGTGCAGAAAGCTCACAGGGGCTGGTTGAGGTCCACCAAATTGAACTACTCATTTGAAAGTCTTTTGAGTCTGACGCAAAAAATGATTGGCAGCTGCGTATGCCCATTTGGGGGTATTTTTCAGTCCCCCTTGGAGGGGCAGAATGGAGGCAAAGGTATAATTTGCTAGGGTGGTATTTTCATTTCCTGTCTGATGTGTATGCTTGGTGTGGTGGGAAAAAAAAAACCTAACTGAAAAAAAATGATTACACACCATCCATGTTCATTGTCAAGAAAACGAGAAGAGACAGATGAACACAAAGAAGAAAATAAGAACTGATCTGGTATCATTTTACTGTGATGGGATGGCTCCAGGGTCCTATACATAGATATTCAAGCAGAGCTGGAAGGGAAGGCAGAGGTGGGGGAAACATTTTGGAAGAAGAATGATGTTTCTTACAATACAAGATACATTTGGAGGCTGAAAAGACAGGAGAATTCTAGGGGAGGGAGTGGGGAGCTAGGAGGGTGGGATCCGAATTTGGATCCTGTTTTCAGTCTTTCAAACTGGCTTCTGCCCTTTAGGGGCTTTTAACCTTCGCCCCAAACTTCTGTGCTATGCAGCTATGGGGCAAGACTGGAATTTGGCTCTGAGCACCGGGAAAACATGAAATTACTGTAACTTTTTTGTAGGCCTCTTGGACTTCCAAATACTAGGTTTTTGGCAGCATACGTGAAGGGACAGGGTTGATGCCTGAATAGGGTCATTTGTTCCCTTGACCTGCAAAAGTCTCACTTGCTCCAGTAAACACAGGAAGTGGGAGGTGGCAGTGGCTGGCTTGACCCTGAGCTCTGTTGTTCATTCCTCTCTGTGCCTGTGTTATTCTTTGGTGCACCTGGAAGACCCTGCTGAATAGTTACCCTCACTCAGTTTGCAACCTCCTTTCCCTCGCTGCCTTCCTGAGTGGAGGATAGAAACCTGGATAATTCCTTTCCCTGCTTCCCTTGCAGCTAGGGCGGTTAGCTACAGTTCTAGTCTGTGAGAATCTGCTGGGCAGGGCCTCCGGGAAATCTTTCTCTTTCCTGTGTAGAAGTGAGTGATGCTATCTCTTTTTCCTATGGCCAGTTTATTTTTGACTTGAGCATGGATGAGATGTCTGGAGCTGAAGCAGCCATTTTGTGTTCACGAGAGAAAGGCCAAGAAGATAACAGAGGATGGCCCCAAACTCATTAAAATCTGTCATCAACTACCCACCTCTAGACCTTCTGTTATGTGAGAAAGTAGTCCCCTCTCTGTTTATGCCAGTGTGAATTTGGTTTTCTGTTGTTTGCAGCCAAATGGCATTTTAGCAGATGCACCATATAACCTGCTCAGCTCGGCATTGAGACTGATGCATATCATACTAACAGCATATAAACTTAGTTCTGGCAAAAGAAAACTTTACAGGATGCTTTGAATTTGGTGGCTGTGTCTGGGTCTCAGCAGGAAATTGATGATATATTCAAACAGGGTATTGAGGAGATTTTAATAAAAGGACGATTTACAAAGGTGTCCAGAGGGTTTAGGGAAACCATAAGAGATTGGTCAGTGCCCCAGAGCTACTAGCCTGGAGCTCAAAACCCTTAGGCTAAAAGGGTAAGGGAGTAAGCCATGACCTGAAGCTGGGACAGAGGGGCCAGATGGAAGAAGCTTCCTGACAGGGGTGTGACCTGGGGCAGAGGAATGCTGCTAACCTGCGGTAACCCAGCACGGGTCTGTCTCTCCTTCCACCCTCCGGTGTCTTACCAGTGCCAACAGGAAGCCAGAGGGCAAAGGAGCCTGCGGATACACTCTGTCCGGGGCAGGCTCCCAGGACACAGAGCAGGGTGGACAAACATGGCCGGTGGATCTGGAGGTCTCCAGCCCGCTGGTCCACCAGTGAAGGCTCTGGGGCCTTCCAGGGAGCTGTGCTCCCCCAGTGGAGACCTACTGCTCAGGCAGGGATCCAAAAGCTCCCCTTAAACCTCAAGGGCTCTTTGATCTGTGTCTTCTCTCCAAGAAGTGGTCTCCAGGTTTTTGGCCAGTGGCCCACGGCTGTGCCTCCAGCTATGACTGGCCTCCGGGCTTGGGAGGCACTTTGTAGAAGCTGCTCATCTCTGGAGACCCCCCCCCCCCCCCCCCCCCCGGGCTGGCTCCCTGGCACAATTTACAATGTTAATTGGGCACTGGGAGCTGCATGGAGTGCTCTAGAACCAGACTGGTTTTAAAAATTTCTAACTCTATTTAAATGTCCCTGGGGGCTCAGAGCAACCTAGTTAAAAACAAACCTTTAGAAAATGACTAGAAAGGAAGGAATCCGGGCCCCGCCAAGTGCTTCCCCTTCAGGGTCTGATTTCACAGACCCAGACTTGACCCAGGTGGGAAGGGAGGCACGAGAGGCTAAACAGCTTGTCCCAGGGCTCGAGGCCGGCACACGGCAGGGTAACCCAGGTTCCCCTGGTTGGCCCTGCCCCTCCCACGCCGCTGTCCTCTTTCTCACGAGAGTGCAGGGTCCAGGGCATCTACTGGGTGGCCACTGCTCTGAATTTTCACCTCACCAGGTAGTTGCTGTAGTCTCCATTTGCCGAGGAGGCTCAGAGAGATTAAGGGACTTGCTCAAGGCCACAGAACTAAGTGGCGTCTTCAGAAGGAAAACTCAGGTCTCCTGGTGCCAAAGCCTGTCTTCTTAATCGGGTAGGACTAAATCCAGTTTCTTCAGGGCACCCCAGATCCGCATGCTGGAAGCACCTCTCAGTGGGGGTGCATCCTCTGGGATTTGTCTGACCTGAACTAAGGTATACTTGGCACCCAGAGAATTCAGAAAAGTCATAGTAATTGCACGTAGAGAATAGTCATTGAGAGCACTCTGAGTCGGGTGGAAGAGGATGAGTTCTTAAACCCTTTGGACCTCGGTTTTCTCACCTGTAAAATGGTGCTATAACTCTCTTAGGTTGGATTCCCCCAGAAGCTGACCTTGGGACAAGCACTCTAGCACAAGTAGTTTATTGGGAAAATGACCCCAGGAGACACTAAGAGGACTCTAGAGGCAGGGGTGAGACAGGGAAGGAAGGCAGCCCATACCACATCCGTTATCAAGCAAACGACTATGCTGGGTGACCAGACCTTCATCCTGTTGGGATTAAGCCCAACTGGGAACCGATGAAGACCACACAGTTCTCCCGCTCAAAGAGCAGAGAAGCTGGGGTATTGATCCACCAGCTCCATCCCTCATTGGCTGAGGTTGCTCTGGGGGTGGAGGATTCTTTCTCTGGCGCTTCTGGCGTGCTGGTGAGTGGGCACAGCCGGCTCGAATAGGAGGAAGCCTTCAGCAGAATGACGCAGGGGTTGGCAGATGATGTCAGCCAGAGCACGCTGTACGTAAGGGTGGAGGTGGGGGCACTAGTCTCCGCTGCCGACCCCATCGAGTTGTGAGGAGGCCGTAAAATAACGCCTGGCACTTAGTACGTGCTCATTTAATGGCGGCCATTATTATTCCCGTCATCTTCATGGCCATGGCCATCACTGTGACTACTACCTGCTCGGAGCACATGGAGTAGCCATTGAGAGCTTATTTGTCTCCCTCGGAGGATTTTTGCCATCAGAGTGTTTTGCTTCAGCCAAACGTTTTTTATTTTCCCCAGGGACCATCCACTGGAAAGGGCTTGAGAATTCTAGCCAGGTGTGTTTCCCAAGCACAGGGAAGAATTTGCCTTGCGGGAGGAAATTGGGCCTGGCTAGGTTTACGACTCTGTTTTCTCCAACTCTTCAGAGAAAAGAAAAAAGTACCAACCCTCTGCCTTCTGTAGCCAGGTGAGCCCGTTTCCCCTCCAGCTGGCAGCCGGTGCCGTGCACGCAGCCAGGACCTGCATGCAGCTGTCTCCTCCTTGGGCCCCCTGCCCTCCTGTTGTGTCCCTGAAGGCCCAGGGACAGAGAAAGGCCCTCTTTGAAGCTGTAAGAGGGTGGAGTTGCTTCCTCCAATTGCCCTCCTTCCTTCCTTCCTTTGTATTTTCTGTTGCTTCCTTTTCCGCCTCCACCCCGCTCCCCAACCCCAAACTCACCGTCCTATTTCCTTGTCACCCTTTCTCCTCTGGGCTCCTTGGGGAGGGGTGGCGTTTCGGTCAGGATTACTCCCACATCTACCCCTTTAGAAGCCCTGGCTGGGTTTGGAGTGTGTTGAGGGGGGCTTTTCCCTCCTCCCCCTCCCTTTTGGGTCTGTTCCCTCTTGTGTTTGCTTTGATCTCCAACTGATGCTGACAAGTGGACAGGCCCACCCACTGATCCCATTCAGTATGGTTGAAAAGCAGTGTTTTCTCGTTCTTGGGGCTGCTGCCTTTGCTGCTTGCGGAAGGGAGGGATGCTGGCTGGCATGGGACCCTCTCGAGCCCTGCAAATTGAATGAGCTGGCAGTGCCGGCTGGCTTGCTGTTAGGGAACTGATGGTTGATGCGTGGCCTTGCTGCCTACTGAAAGTTGGAAACAGGGCAGGGTGTGGGGTAGGGCAGCTGCAGATGAAATAGGACACATCCTCAAGAAAATGCAGTGGTCTCTCTCCGGAGGGATCTCTAAGGGCTGCTATCTAGAAGCTTCTCCAGTATCTGCTACTCTGGAGGAAATGCAAATGAGAAAACAGGCCAGCGGGACACTTGGCTTCGGGTTCTGAATCTGTTAGTATCTGGCACTGGGGCCTGGGATGAAACACCCGGTCCCGTGCCAGCATTTTCTGACTCCTAAACTGGCTACAATGAAACTTACCCTGCTCTGTTTGGGAGCTCATAGGATCAGCCCTTACTGCATGAAAAGAACTTCCGCAAACTTAGTGGCTCATAACACCCAGTGGTTTGGGCGGGGTTCAGCTAGGCGGCTCTTCAGTTTTGCCTGGACTTATTCATGCGCCTGAGGTTAGCTGCTGGGTCAACTGGGGGCTGGCATTCTAGGCTGGCCCAGCTGAGACAGTTTGTCTCTCTCCACTGGTCTGCCATCTTCCAAGACCTGGCCCTGCTGATGTCTGGAGTCCAAGAGAGAAAGCCAAAGCGCACATGGCCTCTTGAGCCCTTGACCTAGACCAGCAACATAGTCACTGCTGCTCTATTCTTTTGGTCAAAGCAAGTCAGAGGCTAGCCCAGAGTCAAGGGGTGGAGAAACAGAGTCTGCCTCTCTGTGGGAGAGCTTGCGGAGACACGTTGCAAAGAGCTGTGACTACACGGAGGGAAACAGTTTGGGTCATTTTTGCCAGCCATCTGCTGCCCCACGAAATAACAAATTCAGAGTTGCTTGGGAGACCATAAAGTCCCTTGTAATGTAAACAGATAGGCAACGGGCGGAAACTCAGTTTAACCTCACCTCCCAGTAGGATGTATTACTGATATTTGTCTGCATCATCCAGTCGTTTTCTAGGCTCATGTTGTGGTGTTCTGGCTGAGTAGGAACCAGAATTTGAATGACCAGGTGAACAGAATTAGATGAGAACTCTTTTCCCGGTTGTCTGTTTGCAACCTCTGAGAAATGCAGTCCTCCTGACTCGTCCACCTTTGAGTTTGGACGTACAGTACTGACAGGACTAATAAATTTAGACAGCTTGGATGGTGGTCCAGTTTCAGGGACCCTTGTCATAGGGGATGGAGTCTAGCATGGTACCCCAGATGTCTCACAGAGCATAACATCAGAGGGAGGAGGGGTCCCAGATCCTGTATAATGGGTATCAGCACCTACCCTAACTCATGGTGGCATATGTGTTTTCTGGAAGAAAGGAGCCGTAGATGTCACCTGAAGAGGAGCTATCGCTAAACTCTAATGCTTTGGAGACTTAAGCCACCTTGCTGTGTGACGGTAGCACCAAGGGCGTTCCATTCATTTCTCTCCCATGATGATGGGGATTGCTGGCCACCAGGAGCTGGTGTCAGTAGAGATTTGGGGCTGTGGAGGATGGTGGATTTTCAGGCTCACCAGCACCAGCAATGAAAACCCAGGTTCACTGCCAAGAGCACAGCTGAGGCTGCAAAATCCCAGCCTTGCCAGCACCATGGTCCCTGAGTCTCGTTCACAGACACGTACAAGCAGTCCTGGAGCCCAAACTGGCCTCCAAAATGTCAGCCCCTCGTCATCCTCCGCAGCAATCTACTGGCGTGCCTATTTCTCTTCTGCTTTTGCCAGCCCTGAACATGCTCAATTAAAAAAAAAAATCCTGCCTGGTTTTAAGTGGACTCTCTTGACGCATACATGCTTAGAAGCGGAAGCGTCCAGAAGCCATTCAGACTGGGAAACCATGTGGAAGACGGATGCTGGCGGCCCCGCTGTGGGACATTGCCAACCCACTGCCATCTTGCTCAAGAGGGTCCTTCAGTCTGCACACGTCTTACTGCTCAGTGGGCAAGTCCTTTTCTCTTCCTGTCCGATTACCCTGCCCGGGTACGTGCTTCTTTTCACTCACCAGGGCCCGTGCAACCCCAGATCGGTTACGTACTCCACGCAGGGCCTTTACCAGCAGGAGGTATGCCTGTGGCCAGCCCAGATGGGTGGCACGTCCCCACCCTCACCGGCTGCCCTGCCGGGGTTTGCTTTGTTTTGTGTAGGTTGGCTCCGTTTCAGGGGAGCCTACAGATGTGGTTGAACCGGGGAGTGGGGGGAGAGGAGGTGCAAGCTAAGGGGAGAATAAAGGCACCAATCATTTCTGATATAATCCGATCTGACTGGAACTTTTGGAAGGGGGGGCAGTGAGACAAGCCAGGCTCGGGCTGGGCCCCTCTTGGCCTGTCTTCTGGGTCTGTGTCTCCATCCCACCCAGAGAGTGGGACGCCCCGGGCTCTAGCAGCCCTGCACGGCTCAGTCACAGCAGCTGCAATTTCCAGGCCACGGCGGGAGGGCCTGGCTCATTTGCCTCCTCTTCTTTGGGGCTCCTTGGGACTGGCTCAGCCCTAATGAGAGGAGACAGATCAGAGAGGGAGCCAGTTTGACAGGAGAGCTGACGTCCCCTCGCCCGCCCTGACTTTTCACCTGTCGGGTGAAAAGGATGCCAATTAAGCACCTCAGCAAAGCAGAGCCCGCGGCCTCACAGCCCATCCTCTCACCTGCCTTCCAGGGCGGTGGAGGAAGATGCAGGACCCTGGGGGCTGCAGGGCTGTGTGTGGGAGGGGTCAGTCCCTAGAAGAGGCTGCCCCTCTCTGGGGTTTCCTGGCCTGTGGTCAAACCACCCAGAAAGCACAAAGCCTTGGGACCCCTTCTGGATCACGCAGGCGGCTCCTGATCTCTGGCTCCCACAGGCTTTGGGGGAGGGACTACAAAAGAGTTCAGAACTCCCCTCCCTCCCTCACATGCCAGCCTCCCTATTCCTGCCTCTGCTGGCTGGCTCCCATTCTTTCTGGGGTTCCCCTGGCTTTTCCACAGGGAGGCACGCAGAGCCCTGCCCCCCGGCTACATCTGCCAAATGCAAATAGTTGCTAAAGTTATTTATTGTGTCCTCCTGTCAACTTGATGTCACTGGTGTTCCCTAGGCAACCGCTGCTGGCATGCAGTCAGCTTCTAGGGGCTCTGAGCACAGGAACATGAAATGGCTCGTGCTCACTTCTCTTTTGGGGGCGTCTCGAGAGGGGTCCTCCCGCTGGGCATTTCTTATTTGCAAAGAGGGCAATGAGAGAAATCTGATTCAACTGCCCCCAGAAGTCGCGGCAGTGGAAACTCCAGGTTCTTGGCTGAATCTCCCTGGGTGGGCGTGAGAAGGCATACAGAGAAGGAGCACTTAATCTCTCTGGTGCCCTCCCACCAAAACCTTCCCGTAGGCGTGATCATGGCAATAGAGAAAGAGAGGATGCTCTCTTTTCTTTCTAAAGACTCTTTTCTTTGTTTTAAAGCTATGTTTTCTTTTATAAGCATGAAACTTCTTGCAAAACATTAGGAAGCACAGATACGTATAAAAAAGAGGGAAAAACTCTACCCCAATGACCCATCATCCCATCCGGCAGAAATGATGACTTATTAACATTTTGGATAGGCATATAACTGTGTACAAAACAAAAGTGCTTTTGTTTTTAAACAAAAGCGGGACTTGTGTGGTATCTTACAATTGCGAGAAAAAGGCACTATAGTATAAACCTCTTTCCTGGTCAGTCACATGCACCTACGTTGTGTCAGATACCTGCTGCTGTGTAACAACTTAACCCCAAGCCCAGTGGTTTAACACAGTGGTTCTCAAACTCTTTTGGTCTCAGGACCTTTTTACACGTTTGAAATCATTAAAGACCTCAAAGAGCTTTTGTTTATGTCAGCTATATCGATCAATACTTACTGTATTGGAAATTAAAACCGAGAACATTTTGAAATCAAGAATACATAAGCTTACATCCCACTTGCTGTCAAAGCGATGATGTCATCACACATCATGGAGCCTCTGGAAAAGTCCTCTGTACACTCACGAGAGAACGAGAGTGAAAGGGCAAATAACATCTTCCTGGTATTACAAAAAGAGTTTTGACCTTGTAGACCCTCTCATAGGATCTCAGAGACCCCCTTGAAGTACCCCTGCCCTGGACCTCACTTTAAGGACTGCTGGATTTAAAGAATTAGTACTTACTGTTGTTTACAAGTCCTCAGGTCAACTGGATGGTTCTTCAGGGCTTGACTGGGCTTGCTGCTGTGTCTGCCATCAGCTATGGCTGGCAGGTGGACCTCCTGATCTTGGTCAGACTCTCTCTTGTGCTTGAGGGTCACCTGCTTAGAGGCTGGTCTAGGATGGCTTCAGCTGAAACAGCTAGGCTCTCCCCCCACCACGTGGTCTCTCATGCTCCAACAGGCTAGCCTGGGCATGTGCACATGGTGGTGGCAGGATTCTGAGAACGAGAGATGGAAAGAGAGCATCAGGCGGGTAGATGCAGCTACCAATCCCAGGTGAGGATTCCCACCCTGTGGAGGATGGCAAAGATCATAACAAGTCAACTGCCAGAAGTAGGAGCCTGCAGACATGGTTCCCTGCGTCTTCTCGAGTTTAGGAGTTGCCAAGGACAACTCGACACACAAGGAACTGGTTGGAACAATGTTTTATTCACAGACAGGAGAAGAAACACAGCAAGATCAGCATCTCCAGTGTCCCAGTGCTATGGGTCCCTTGTGATAGCCAAAGCAGGATGATGGGCTGCATGCACCCTTCTCATGCTGCAGGCAAAGACCCTGTTCCCTCCCTACCAGGTATACTGGTGGGCTGACCAGCTGCCAAATGATGCACGTGCTTCCGTAGGTCCCATGATGGCTGCTTGCCCAACAGGTCCCATGAAGGCTGCTCGCCCAACAGAGAGAGAGGGGAAGGGAGGGACGCCGAGAATGTGAGAGAGAGGGAGAAAGAGGGTGGGGGGGTGGGGGGAGAGCTGAAGCTCTCTTAAAACCTAAGCTCAGAACAGGTGCACTGTCACTTTGTATTCTGTCGACCAGAGTGAGTTGCATGGTGGCCAGGAGGGTGCAAAACAGACCCCATCCCTTGATGAGAGTTGCTGGAGAGTCATGTTGCCAAGGGCACGCATAAAGGAGAACAACTGTGGCTGTTTTTGCAATCAATCTACACATACTTCCTACTTGTTTAACGGCTGCATCATTTTCTATTGAGCGGACAATGCCTATAATTTACTCCAGCCCCAATTGCTGGACATTAAGGTTGATTTTAATTTTCTCCTAATATAAACGAGGCTGGAACAAGCATCCCTCTGTATTTGTCTGACTCTTTCCTTAGGACAAATTTCTAGAAAGGGAATTGCAGCAATAAAAGTTCTGAGCATTGTTAAGGTTCTCATGCCTACCACCAAATTTCTCTCTTGAGAGTTCCCACTTGTTTACGCTTCCACCAGCAAGGAAGGTGGAGCCTGCCTGTTGAGAGACTTTTTCTGCTAGGCAGTCCGTGTGGGGAAGATTACTTATTAAACATGGTTCTCTATACCTAGTGTAGACCAGATTACTTATTAAACATGGTTCTCTATACCTTGTGTAGACCAGATTACTTATTAAACATGGTTCTCTATACCTCGTGTAGACCAGACAATCAATTACTGAGGTTGTCAGTAACTGAACTGGCTGAGCGGAGAGCTGCTCTCAGCCTTTCTCTACAGAAGTGACCACAGCTTGGAGATAATGCTGAGACGGGTGTGGTACCCTGTTCACGGACTGCTGACTCTGACTTTACCTAAGGGCCCTGCTTTCCTTTCTAGCCCCTCACTGGTCTTAATGAGTTAGTCATTAGAGATTCAAGATGCGCCTCGTCCCAAGAAAAAAAGAACGAGTTCTTTTAGACAGTCAAGAACAGTGTAATGGGCTGTCACTCAGGAATGGAGTCCTGAGCCCTTGGGGAAACAAGCCCACCCTGGTTGCCAGGTGGCGAGGCTCTGAATATCAGCCAGGTGACTCCGGGCAAAACCCATAAACCTGAAGTTCTCTCGGGCAAGCCTTACCTCCTTTCTGCACTGTGCCCTCCATGTTCTCCTAGTGTTCCTCGGTCAGTAATCAAGCTGCTTAGTCCACAGGCCCTGTGTGAGTTTTTGCTTTACTTCTCACCAATGCCCCACGTGCCTCCTTGACCCTATGTTTCTGCCAAACCATGTTTCCTACGGTTTCCAGAAGAAACCGTGATGAATGCCTCCAACTTCTGGGTTTCTGCTTCTGCTATTTCCTCTGTCAGAAGTTCTGTCCCCACCCTCTGTCCATCCCATTTTTCATCCAGCCAATTCATAAGTATTCTTCAAAACTCAGCCCAAGGGAATTTGAAAGGTCCACCTTTGAGTCTGGGTTGAGGCCCCAGGCCCTGAACTGATGCCTCCGGTGACAGCAGCTCAGGCTGAGATGGGGGAGCCCTGATGCTCACTGTTTTCCTAACCGTGTGACATTTGGAAAGTCAGCTGACCTCTCTGAGCTCCAGTTTTTCTCTTCTCTAAAATGAGGCTGCTGTCTGGCTTGTGTATCATTCTCGGTTGCTCTGAGGGTCAAGTGAATTCACAGAAGTCCATGCTATTTTAATTGCTACAAATGCAAAGCACTATTGTTATTAAAAAAAAAAAAAAAGTCCTATTTTGGGTTCCCCTAAAAAAGCAGAGGATGAGATAAGGGCTTGTGTGAAGATGGTTTATTTTGACGAAGTGGTTCTTGGGAAAGGGGGGTGGGGGGCTGGGTGGGAGTCAAGCAGGGAAGACAGGTGGGCCGGAATGCGTGGAGGAGAGGCCCGTGCTTTGGGGACGTGACCTCTGGGAGCAGTAGAGAGCACCTCGGCACCGTGCGCTCAGGACACAACACAGGGGAGTGTTTCTTCCTGTGTTAGCTGAGGTTGCTCCTGGGGGCTGCATTTAAACGTGTGCCTGGGGCCCCGGGACAGACGCCGCAGTGAAGCCCCGAAGAAGGCACCCCCCCCCCCCCCCCAGTGCAGCTAAAGCGAGGCCCTCTCGCTTCAGGTGTCCAGGTGTCTGGACAGGACAAAAAGGTGATGGTGAGAGCCTGAGACACCACGTAAAAGGTGTCCCACCCAGCCCCGAAGGCTGCCTCTGACATCTCCGAATCCCCACTTGTAAGCGTGGTGCCTGGCACAGGGCAGACAGTAAACCAACGGTAAATGAGGAATGAGGAAAATGCTCCTGTTGAACTGGTTCATGGCCGTCAGCCTCTGATCACAGGGCCCGGAGGCTCTTATCCATGGTGCTTTCGTTTTTATTTTATTTATTTATCTTTAGAGCTCCTTAGTGTCTTTACACATTTTTTTGTTTATTTTTTATTTTTTTGGCCGCACCATGTGGCATGTGGGACCCTAGTTCCCTGACCAGGGATCGAACCCTCGCCCACTGCATTTGAAGTGCGGAGTCTTAATCGCTGGACCACCAGGGAAGTCCCTCCGTGGTGCTTTTATACCTCTCTGGAGCCAGGAGGGAGAATGTTCTCTGCTGAGTGAGTGAGGCTGGTCGAGCTAACCTCGATGAGGGGCTGGCTTAGATGAGGCTTTTCCAATTGCGTTCTCCAGGGACCTTGTGGGGAAAGTTGCAGGGAGGGGTGGGGTGGCCTGTTTGTAGCAGGACACATTCCCGCTTCCTCATTCCCGAGAACCACCTGAAACAGCAGCCATCAGCATTTGCAAAGCACAGCATTTGCGAAAATGTATGCCATGGAATTCTAGTTCCTTCTCACCTCTTCTTCATCCAGGGCACTTCCACTCTCATCTCTTTGATATTTTGAGTTCATATCTGTCTCAACTGGGATTTGGGTGCAAGCAACAGAAACCAATTTCTCTAACTAAAGAGCAAAGGAATTTATTGGAAGTGTATGCAAAGCCCAGATCTCTGGGCGAAGAAGTTTGGGAAAGAGAATTGAACGAAGTAGAACAGGGCTGTAGTATTGCAGAACTTTTCAAAATATTCAGTGTGCCACTTGCAAGTCCCCGAGGGGGTGCACAGTTTGCAAAGCTCTCTGAATGTATTTCTTGGATTCCAATATGTGCTGCCTGTAAGATGGATAAGCAGTTTAATAACAGCTCTCTAGGATTCAAAACCAAAAAGGCAAACTATCAGATCGGTTGTACAAATGGATTTGAAGCAGCAGCCTGATTTCATAACCCTGTTTATTTGTTTTAAGGCAACACCTACAGAGTTCTCACTATATGCCAGGTACTATTTTAAGAGCTTTTATGTAAATTGACACACTTAATCCTACCTTTTGAGGTTGGTATGGAGCCCAGAAGGGCCTGAGAATGTGCTTCTCTTACTGCTGGGGGTGGGATTGACCGAGGGCCCCTGCTGCTGGGCTCTGAATCCACTTCCACCTTGGGCAGAGACCTCCCTTCCCATGGGCTGTTCCCAGCCAGTGACCCAGCACGTGGCGGATAAGAGGCAGGCCCCTTCCTGGGAGACGCACGATTCCTGATGGTTGACTTGGACTCAAGAACTCCTCAGAACTTTGCCAAAACTTTCTTAGAATGGCACTGCAATCTAAGACTTTTTCTTCCGCTCCTTTTTTCTTTTTCTTTTTTTGTAGGAATTCAGTCTGCATGGAGGTTTCACAGCATTTCCAGCCACCTCTGGCTTCTCCCCACACTCTCTCACAGCTGTTTCCCTCATACACATCTCATCTTGGCATCTGCTTCTTGCAGAACCTCACCTAACACAGTTGGATCTCTTACTTCATTCCCAGTTCATGGATGGCAAAGCTGAGGCTCAAGTAACTTGCCCGAGGTCACACAGCTAGGAAGGGACAGAGCTGGTAATCAAACCCAGTTGGTCAGACTTCCAAGTGTATGCTCGTAACTACTTCATTACTCAACCTCTCATTTCATTTTAATAAGTGAAAAAAAATAAGAAAGTGCATCGGAGGCATCTAGGAAATGAGGTATTGGATCACAGGACTCATGTTGCTGAGGGTCTTGTAGGACGAGGATTCAGGGAGCTGTGCCCTGGGAAAGGCTGGCCCAGTGCTTTGCAATGCATGTCTGTCATTAGGGACCAGCTCTCATCAACAGATGGGAAGAACAGAGGTGAGGACCAAGCCTGCTGCCCTGAAGGAGCCTTCCACGACTGTCCTGCATGGCTGTTGACTGTGGCCTTGGAGAAGTGTAGGAAAGACCCTGTCATGCACTTGATTTCTACACGGGCCCTTAGCTTAATTCTGCTGTCCACTTGTCTCTCAGATTCTACAGAGCCCACCACATTGTGGTGGTAGGAAGGCTGTTGCCCTGGAGGAAAGGGGGCCTGAGTTTCCGACCATCACTAAGCAGCACCAGGACCCTGGCAAGTCAGTGAACTTCTCTTGCCTTGCTTTCCTCATTTGTACCAAAAGGATGGGATGAGATGGAGGGTTTTGAAATAGAGCTCTTTCAGGCCCCAGTGGCCCTTTGGAGAAAACAAAGAAGTCACTGTGAGCAGGTGTGGGAGGGAGGCGCCCTTGCCCACCCTCCTCCATTTCAACAGAGAATCTCCACTTTTATCCACTTTAAATATGGGAATTTGGTGAGTATCTGTAAGCATTATTGACTGCAAGCCTCAGAAAACTGACTCTCCTAGCCAAAGAGAAAGAAAATGTATTAAAAGGAGGGACAGTTATTTAAAGATTCAATAAGAGGCCGGAGGACCAGGCTTGGGGTCAGGGGAAGGATACTGAGAGAGTTCTGAAAGGCTGCCTTGGTGGGTTTACCACCATCATGAAGACCACCTCCCCAACCAGTGCCCCTGCCTTAGGTTTCTTGTTCAAGATCAACTCCAGGAAGAAGGCATTCAGTTGACTGAGCTTGCCTCTGAGACAGGAAGGAAAGACATCGCCTTCTGGAATTCCAAAGTGGGCAGCGGTCACTTAATAGTCTTTCCACCAAGACCTCACAAATTGGCACAAGGCATTTTCCAAGAGGTAAACCAAGTTCTTTAAGAAGAAGGACCAAACACCAAAGGCCCACTATGTGTATGGGATTTTGTTTGCAGAAGAGCTCCACTGTTAACCCGTTTGAAAGGCATTGGCTAAGAGCCCTTCCTGTGTGACAGTCAGAGACGTTCATTCCATCCAGCTGTCTGGGTTTCAGCTGGGAGAGGAGGGAGCAGAAACTCTCTTGTTTTTGGCCACAGAACTGCCACACGTGCCACTGAAAGCCCCACTGCTCCTGACAGCTGGTGGGGAGAGGGCAGGAGAGCAACTGTCTTGGCTTGGGTTCCTCCAAGAAAGAAGAGCTAGAGATGGAAGGTTTGCATGCAGGTAGTTTAATTTGGGGATTGATCCCAGCGAGTGGGGGACAGGGAATGAGGGAAAGCAAGGCAGCCACCACTGTGGACCATGGGCTGCTGAGGACCCCCTGAGGCGTCATTTAGAAATAGCCCCCAGAACTGTCTCGCTGAAGGACAGAAGAGGGAAGTAGTCATCGCCCGGCTGCTGCCTGTCATTGGTCAGGGTTGCCCCCGGTGCGTTGGCGTGCTTGCGCTTCCAGGTCTGGTGAACAGCTGAATGGCTGAGCGGGTTCCCGCACAAAGAGGCAGCTGGGAATCCCCGAGGTGGAAAGTGGAGAAGTGAGGTCAGGTGTGGTCAGGTCCACCTGGGCATAGGTGATTGCTGCAGCATCAGCTGGAGGCACGGGTGGCCGGGGAAGGACTCAGGGAGGATGTGGGGCGGGGCACCAGAGGGCTCCCATACCAAACTCCTTGGCACCTGTCCAAGCCTCGTCCCTCTGAGGCCGATGTGCACACGAAGTACCTGATGTCAGGGTAGCTTGGGGCCAACCCAGTGGGCTTTGCACGTTGCCAGGTAGGGGCTCCGGCCCATGAGAAAGGGGCCACCTTTGACTAGCTGAGCAGAGCGTATCGCACTCTTTGGCGACAGATGTTTCACTGGGGACCTCACACTGCTTTCCCAGCATCTTTA
Organism: Balaenoptera acutorostrata; assembly: GCF_949987535.1. Classification (NCBI taxonomy): domain Eukaryota; kingdom Metazoa; phylum Chordata; class Mammalia; order Artiodactyla; family Balaenopteridae; genus Balaenoptera; species Balaenoptera acutorostrata. The sequence continues at coordinate 18,817,670 of NC_080073.1, forward strand.
CATTCTTCAAAAGGCAGCACTTTTGCAGAATGTACTCACATGACGAAATTTGCATCCCACTCACCCTGCAAGCTGACTCTGCCCCGAGGGTGAGGGTGAATGCTCTCCAGCTGGGGCCTGCGCCGGCCGGGCCAGGCCACCAAAGGCTCACGCAGGCAGGCTTCCTGGCTTTGGCTCAGGCTGCAAAAGGGGAGAAGGCTGAGGTTGGAACCTGGTTTAGACCCCAGCCAAACGGTCCAAAGCTCTCAGGAGAGGAGGCTCCCCAGAGCTTTGTTGCTCGAACTCTGCAGTGTTTGGAGACTCCAAATGGCCTCGCTAGAGGCCTAAGATATTTTTATGGATTTTTATTTTTAAAGTCCACTGGCCTCTGGCTCTCCTCCGAGTAGCGACAAGAGGTCAGCCTCTCTCTTCCTGCACGACCGCTCTGGCCGAAGCCTGGCACTCTCACCCTGGATGGAAGAGATTGCTATTAGTACAATTCTATTTTCAGTGATCTTCATTAATAAACATTCCACTTACCAATATTTCACAGGTCCCAGGCACTGTGCTAAAAGCTTAATGTCCCTTCTCTCATTTCCCCCCTATTTAACTCCCCAGGCATCCTTTAGATCTTCATTGTCCCTTCCTTGGGGACATCTGCCTCGACTCTCCTGTGCTCCCCACCCCTCCATCAGAGGCTCTAATTGCACCGCAAACCTTCTCCTTGAGGCACTTATCGCAGCTGACATTTTGCTTTTCTTTGTGTCACTTTTTGATAAATGTTGGTCACCCACACTGGAAAGAGACCTCAACGCTCCCTGCTCACCGCCATACCCCACCCCAAGCACAGTGCCTGGCACATGGTGGGCGCTTAATAGGACGCTTACTGAATGAAGAATGATTGAGTAGCCTTGCCAGAGCCCTGCAATGTGGGTTTTACACTGAGGCTCAGAGAGGTTAAACGCTGGCTCTGGGTCACACAGCTAGAGAAGGTAGAGGAAGGATTCAAACATGGGTCCATCTGGCTGCGACACCAGACCTTCACCATCGCGCCCTGCTGCCTTCCAGCGTCCAAGTGCGTTTTCTCTCTTCCCCTGCCATGTCCCGCCTCTGAAGGGCGGGGGCTGGGGGTTCCTGTCCCCTCTCTCTGGCCCTCTTGTTTTACCTTCTGGTCCCTCTCACCTAGGGGCCTGGCAGTCAGCCCTGTGACCCCTCCAGCTGTGAATCCTGCCCTTTGCAGATGCCTTCCATACCGCTCAGCGGTCCTTTGGCTGCAGCGCTGGTGCCCATCTGCTGAGATGGCGTGGTGCCCGCTCACAAGATGGCATGCTATTTTTACCCCACTTAGGTGCCAAGCCAGCCAGATGTTGTTCAGCAGCACAGGGAAGCTGAGCATTGCTGGGGTGTGGAGGGAAGCTTTCAGATGTCAGCTGCTGGGGGTGCTCTGGGACATGGCAAAGGAAAGGCTCTGCCTTGGGGGTGGACGCTCCCAAGAAGTTTCCAGTTCCTGGTACCTGTCTGGGGCCCCAGCAGCACGCGCTGCCTTGGTTGCTGGTTATGGACACGTGCTGGGGCTGTGACGGGTCTCCTCCAGGAAGGGAATGCCCTGGGTCAACGTTCCCAGGAAGGCACGGGCTTCCTCCTCGGGCTGGGGCCCAGGTTAGTGATGCCTGGAGGGCTTCCCTTCCATGGCTGAACTGGCTGCCTGGAAAATTCCAGGTTTGGCTGGCTGCCCACGGAACTGGCCAGATCTGGCCGTGTCCAGGCGGTTAGCTTCAGCTTTCCCTCAGAACAGATGGATCCAGCGGTGTGGCGATCTTAAGCCCTGCTCCTTCCTTCCTGTGAGGGGGCGGCCCTCAGTTGAGGCATAGCCCCCAAATAACAGCCAATTGGAGACGGGGTGGGGGTGTGTGTGTGACCTGACCCTGCCGGCCCCGCTCCCTGTTCTCCGAGCTGCTCCACTGCTCCCCCGTGTCACCTTGAGCAAGTCCCAACCTCCCTGAGCCTCAGTTACCTCGTCTGTGGCACCTCCAAGGCCCCTCCCCCAGCTCTGGGCGCCAGAGGCGCCCATTGGCTGTAGTGAATCACAGTTTTCACCACGCTTTGCTGACCTTTTCCCAGGACCAGCCACGCTTGGAGCTGCAGCCGAAGAGCAACCGGTTCTTCAGCCGAGAGACGTGCAAGTCTCACCCTCAGGTGTGAATCCCATTTTCTCACCCTTGGGGGACATTTCCAAACCTTCAAAGCATCTACGAGAGGCTGACTCCCAGTACAGGTTTCTGGACCGGTGGACCGCACGCCCCACGAAGGGCTTAGTTGTGGCGACTGAGCGGAGAAAAGCAGGCTTCAGGAGGGGTCCTCTCGGCCTGATTGAACACGCTCGCCCGGCGTTCCTGAGCCTGGCCTGAGAGATGGCGGCCACGCTGCGCCGCAAGGCGGGGTCTGCTCGCGCTTGAACGTGCGCCTGCGCCACCTGCGGAGCTTGTTAAAATACCGGTTCTGATTGGTCAGTGTGGAGTGGCTCCCGGAGCCTGGTGGGTAGGCGGAGTAATGGTCCCTCAAACACGTTCGCGTCCGAATCCCAGGAGCCTGTGCAGGTGACGTGGCAGAGGAGAATTAAGGTTGTGGGTGGAATTAAGGCTGCTCGTCGTCTGACCTGGTGACAGAGTACGCTGGAAGGGGGCCCAGTGAAATCACAAGGGCCTTTAAATGTGAAGGGGGCGGGGCAGAAGCGGAGGTGAGAGTGAGGCAACGTCAGAAGGACTCAATCTGCTGTTTCAGGCCTTGAAAGCAGAGGCACAGAGCCACTGCCCAAGGAATGTGGGTGGCTTCCAGAAGGTGGGGAGTGTAAGGGGATGGCGTCTCCCCAGAAGACCCAGAAGGAATACCACCCCCAGCAGCTGGATTTTCACCCAGTGAGACCTGCTTCAGACTCCTGACCTCCAGAAGGTAATAGCTTTGCGTTGTTTTGAGCTACTTAGCTTGTGCCGATTTGTTACGGCAGCAAGAGGAAACCAACGCAGTTGGCATTTCTGACAAGCTGCCGGGTGATGCTGATATTTGAGGCTTAGAGCTGGTCTGGCTGAGGACTTGGAGGTGGCAGAGAGCTGTTCAGTGGCTGTTCCTGGAAGCTTCTCATAACCTGGTTTTGCCTCTGTGCCCTTGTTCCTCCCTCGGCAGAGATTATTTGAGGTCCCTTGGGTGTCTCGGGATATGTCCCAAGTCGGAGTTTCCTGGTTTGTGGGCTACAGCCCCCTGAGAGAGAGCTGGGGGAGTTCCTGTAAAGCCCCCGTACTCTTGTGGGTGCTGTCTGGTACCCAGATACGTGATGCGACATGCAAATTAGATTTCTCAAATATTATGCAGCTGCCATGAATAGGACAGTAGTGGAGGGCGGTGATTTAGAAAAGAGGCCTGGCCCTCTGGCTAAAATCTTAACTCTATCAGGACCCAGGTGTCCCTACGTGATCTGGCCCCTCCCTCCTCCTCCAACCCCACCTTTGCTCATTTCTCCCCATCACACATTAAGTAAGTAAGCTCCAGCCCCGTTGGCTTCTTTCTCGCCCTTGAACATGGGTCTTTGTTGCTTCCGTATCCGAGGGGCTTCCTCTTTATTCTCCCTGCTTGTGTTGAAAGGCACCTTCTTGGGGGGCCCTTCCCTCATGCCCCGAGCAAGCTCACCTCTTACTCTTTCTTATTGATTTGGTGCGTTTCCTTTTAGTGGTGATTACAGTTTGTAGCTACGTATTTATTGGAAGTGTTGGCTTGTTTATCACCTGCCTTTCCGTCTGCCTTGAGTTCAGCAAGGGCGGGGCCAGGGGAGTTTGGGTTTGCCTGTGCTCAGCGCTCTCACACGTTATGTGTTTAGTACATATTTGACTAGGGAAGGAATAAATAAATGAATGGATGTACCTCTAAGCCCCCATGAGGAGAATTCTGGAGTGTGTCCACTTTCCTCAATGCTCTGAAGCTACAACCCGGGGGTTACCACAGTCTCCTGGAGCACTGGTCCCCGAGGCCCTCCTGTGAAGTAGGAGCCACATGGCCGACAGCACTGCTCCTTGTTTTCCCTCACATTTCCTTTCTCCGTCTCCATCTCTCCTCCACACCCCCATGGTTTATCTCTGGCACGAGGAGAATGAGCTTTGCTGCTCTCCTCTGTATGATTGGTTGTCTCCTAATAGGAAAAATAAGCTGCAGCCTTGGTGCCTGGCATCCTTTCTTCCATTTTAATCTCAAGTCAGTAGGGCTTTTGTATGGCATGAAGCTGAATACTAGTATTTACTTTTGTTTTATCCCAGAACTAGCGTGGTTTGTGTGAGTCCTGGCAGCTGCTGGAAATATTCTGCTTCTGGTCTTGCATCTCATCCTGGCGGGGGGAGCATGGGCTGAGAACACAGGAGCTGACTTCCATTGTAATGGGCGGGGCAGTAGGCTAGACCGCAAGGAACAGCTTCCCTTGCACAGAGTGGTATGAGGGGGACGTGCGCCCCGAGCTGCCAGGGAGCAGTTGTCTCTGGAGAAGTTTGGGGCAGAGATGACCATGTGATCTGAGGCTGATGTGAGCACTGTAGGATCTGGAGGCGGGTGATGGGCAAGATCCAGCCACAGGGACCCGGGATGACGGCTGGCTTGGGGGTTACTCTTTATCATCCACATTTCCCACCATGAGTGGGAATTGCTGAAAATCTCAAATCCTTATAGATGAGGACACCGAAACTCAGGGAGGTTAAGTAGCTCATTCAAGGTCATGCATTCAGACCATGAATTCAAGTCTACCTGACTCTAGATCTTTTGTACTCCTACTGCCTACTGCTTTCTCCTGTGCACTTGAAAACTTCCTGCTGTGTTCTGCAGGTGTTTGCTTGTATATGTCAGTTCCTTATGAGGGATGCTTCGTTCTGGCTTGGGGATCTGGAAGCACTTCCTGGGGGAGGCGCAGTGTTTGGATGTATGTGCAGAAGGGTGAGTGGTACACATTTGAGCATTACCTTCTCAGCATCTATTCCTCCTGCTTCCAGCAATAATGCCTGATTTGGGGAGGAGTGGGCAGGCAGGGAGAATCTACTCATCACCAGTTCTCAATTTGTATTGTTTATAGAGTCTAAACTTAGCTCCAGGAGTGGAATATAGGGCCTGAGCCTAAGCCAATCAGTGTATCCCATCCTTCTGGCCACAGGTCAAGGATGGTCACATGTCCTAAGCAGGTTGAATCAGAGTAGAGCTAAAAATTTTTGAGGGAGCTATCAGAAAAGGTTTTGGCTCTATCTAGCTGGATTTGAACCTGAGTGGAGTTGAGGTTGATACCATGGTAACCATATTGTCACCATGAGGGGAGAGTCTGGAGTGGAAGGCTCAACTGGAAGATGGCTAGAAATTGAGTCCCAAAGTATGGTTTGATCCTTGATCCAGCTGTATCTGAAGCTAAACCTACCTTTAAACTTTCCAGCTCTATGAACCAATAATTTCCCTTTTTGTTTGTTTAAGCCTGAGTCACTTTTCCCTGTCACTTGTAATGGTGACAGCCGTAGCTGATACAGGTAAGGGGGGGTGGCCAAGCAGTGCCAGCTGGAGAGAGAAGTACAGAGAGAAACATGTTGTCGGCTTGAAAGTGTGGGAATGAGGACGTCCCTGTATCTCAGTAAGTTCATGGTATGTATCCTATTGGAAAAATGCATAGAATATACTGTGTTAGAGCTCCCCTACACTGCCCCACAAGAGGATGAAGAAATTGAAACTGCTTGCCCAGAACATCAGTGTCCTGTAGTGTTAATAGGTGTTTCACTAGGGAAGGGATTGTGTGGGCCAACGAATTTGAGAAACACGGGAGCAAGTAAAGAGATAAAGAATTCACTACCAGACCTCTTGAAGCCTTTAAAATGCTAACATGCATTGTGAGCTCCAAGGAGAAGAGAGAGTGTGTGTGTATTTCCAGAGCTTATTTTTCTTGAAGCATCTCATGGGACCAGTGTTGCAAAGAATGTTTTGGAAAACATTGGCTTAGAGAGCAGTTTCTGTGCAGGCTTTAGGGGAGCCTCTTTCCAGAATGAAAAAGCTCTGTGAAGCCAGGAGTGCTCATCTAGATGTGCTTAGGGCTGGGGCTATATATAGGCAGGAAAGGGAGGTAGCTCTTGATTCAAGGGCCCCAGAAATGCTTTCTATATTTAAGTTGCCCACTGACCAGCCAGCAGCAGGATTGAAATTCCTATGAGTAGGGGCAAAATTTGAGCTTGGAGGAAATCTTCAAGAAATTCCTCTTGAACTATAAGTGCAGAACTGCTTGGGCGCCATCTCTAGTTTGCATTCATTCATTTATTTATTCAACACTTATTTACTGAAAACCTACCACATGCCAGGTACTGTTCAAGGTGTTAGGGATCAATCAGTCAATCAGACAGAAATTCCTGCCTCTGTGGAGCTTAAATTCTAGCAGATGGAGTCAGACAGTCAGGTAAATATATATGTAGATAGTATGTTATGAGATTAAAGAGGAACAGCAAGGAGTTTAGCGCAGCTGGATGGGGTGAGCCAGGGAGAGGGGGGTGATGCTGGGGGAGGTGACTGTAGAGCCCTGGGTACCTTGGCTTTCACCTTGACTGGAATGAGCATCTACTAGCAGGGCAAAGGTGGCATGTGATCTGCCTTTCATTTGTAAAGGATGGCTCTGGCTGCTTTGTTGAAACTCAAGTGCAGGGGCCAAGGGTGAAAGCTGGGCGACCAGGTGAGGCTTTGCATTTCGCCTGGGAGAGATGCTGGTGGAGTGGTCCAGCGCTGTAAACAAGTGGAGGTGGGGAGGAGTCGCTGGATACCTTTTGAAGATGAAGCCAACAGGCAGTCCTGGAAGATAGGAGGTGGGGAGTGAGAAAGAGAGTTGAATCAAGGCTAACTTTTGGTCCACGGAACTGGAAGGATGAAGTTGTTATTAATGGAGATGGCTAGGCCTGCACTGTGTCTAGAAAAAAATGAAGCCAATGTTTAAAAATTGGGAATTTGTTGTTTTTTTTTTTTAATCCACATTTCCAGCCACTCTTGAAAAATGAAAAGATCTGGCAAAATCAGGCCCACCTTCTACCTGGCTTCCATTGGTTCAAGCTGGCTGGCCGCTCTTCCCTTGGATGGGCAGGCACACTCTAGTTCCCTCATTTAGATCACGTGCCTGGCCCCTTAGGGATTTCAGTAGGAGACTCTAGGGATGGATAATCAGTAGCACAGTGGTCCTTAAACTTGGGTGCATGTAAGAATCACCCAGAGGGCTTGTTAAGATAGCTCTCTGATCCCACCTGCCGAGCGTGGGATATGGGAGATCTGGGGTGGGGCCTGAGAACCCGCAGTCCTTCTGATGTCCCAGGTGATGCTGGTGTCACTGGTCCAGAGACCACTCTTTGAGAAGCACGGGAAGGTGCACGTTCTCCCCACAGTGTCCTTTTTCACATGCTTGTGGACAAGGTTGTCAAATGTTCTGGGAGTGGCCTGTAAGGCGGATGCCTTTTGGCATCCTTGGCAGCTCTGGTGGGGGCAGTCTAATCAGCCAGGAGGTCCTCTGAGGACTGGGGACACTTCAGGGTTTGTCAGGGCTGCAGACGGCACATTTGGCTTGCTTCTTTGTTTTTGGCAAAAGCTGACTCTCCTGGGTCGAGGTCACCAGCAGTTGGGACAGGGTGTCTGAGACCCAGAGGAGAACCAGTGAGGCCCCAGCAGGAGACGGTGTCTTATGGAGAATCCAAAGGAAAGATGAATTCCCTGCAGCCTGCCCAAATTGCTTGCACAAGCTTTCTCCTTATTTATTTCAATTAAGGTCCGAGTTCATTATGCAGCCCCAGTGCCCGCTCTTCTGCGGGGACAAGCAGAAATCACATTTGCATCTGCTCCTCCAGCTTTGAGAGCTCAAGGAAGAGGACAGGGGCCACTACAGTACTGGCCTCCCATTTACCCCCAAGCACATGAGGCTGGAGAAGGTTCTGGAATCTCTTGAAGCTGTTCAAGGTAAAGGATGGGAATCTGGCCTGCATTTGAGGGGCAGCAGTGTGAGAGCAGGATAAGCAACTTTTTCTTTTTCCCCTGACAAAGAAAATATCTCTTTGTGCATCTGGTTTGCGTTTTTCTTTAGGCTTCTGCCAGAAACAATTGTGAAAACAGAATGCAGTCCAGGACCAGAAGAATCTGTCCGTTCCTCTGGAATTCTCCAACTGTCTGGTTGGGCCTCATAATAAGATTTGAGGAATTCCTTAATGTGAAGTCATCAAGCTTTAAAAATACTGCAGGCAGTCTTTGGTTTGCCAGTGGTTTCTCACCTTCAAATGTTGGCCTCAGGCCCTCTGTCCCCCTAGAATGGTCTCCCCACTTCTCCCTATCATAATCCAGCCCATTCATTTATATGTCCAGTATTTATCACGCTCCTTTTCTGTGTTGGGCAGTGATAGGTCTTGGTCAGAGTGAGCAGAGCACATAGTTGTCACCATGTTGAAATTGAGACTCTGTGGAAGGACAGGTCGATTAAAGTAGAATGATTAGCGGTGGTGTCTATGAAGCGGTCCTTCTCTAGTATCTGTAAAGGACCTGTCATTTTCCATTTGTTGTTCATCACTGACCAATACATGGTCCTCCTGTGTGTGCATGATTGGTGTGTAGTTTGTACCATGTGACTTGGGCAGTGCTTGAGCCCATCCAAAGCCTGTTTAATGAGTTGAGTCTACTGGTTGCTTGCTTGCCTGTCACAGCCATGTCAAACTGCAGAAGAGGTTTTCAAACACTCACATTCTGTAGGTTGATATGGACACGTACAGTCTGCTCATGGCCCAGTGCTGGACTCTATTTAAAGGACAAGACAGGGCGTTAGGAGAGAGAGTAACAGGGGCCTTATTCGGTCTGGGAAACCAGCAAAGGAAGTGAGACCTGAAAGTTGAGTAGAGACAGCCAAGGGGGGGAGTGGAGGGATCATTGTTTGTGGGAAAGGAACAGCATGTGTCGAAGCCCAGAGGAGGGAAAGAGTTTAGCTTGTTGAGGAGTGGAAAGACCGTGTATGTGTGTGTGTGTGTGGTGTGTTAAGAACTGTGTGTTGTTCAGAAATGGAACGTGGAGCGACAGAAGGGGCAAGGCTGGGGCAGTGATCTGCTCCCATGTTCATTTTAAGAAAGTCCCTCTGGTTGTGACTGCAGCGTTCTTCATAGGTCAGGGTTTCGGGGTGAGGGATGGCACGAGTGGAAGAGGGAAGAGGTGCTAACTGCTGTTAAGATTTGGGTGTTTATTAATTTGCTAAGCCTGCTGTACCACAGAGTGGATGAAAATTTATTCTATTGTTCTGGGGGCTAGAAATCCAAAATCAAGGTGTCTACAGGGCTGATTCCTTCTGAGGGCTGTGAGGAAGAGTCTTTTCCATGCCTCTCGCCTAGCTTCTGGTGGTTTGCTGGTGATCTTTGATGGTCGTTGGCTGCATCACCCCGATCTCTGCCTTCATCTTCACACAGTGTTCTTCCTGTGAGCATCTGTCTCTGTGTCCAAATATCCCCTATTTAAGGATACGTTATAAATGGCATGGGCCATACTGGATTAGGACCCACCCTAGTGACCTCATCCTAACTTGATCATCTACAAAGACCCTATTTCCAAATAAGGTCTCATTCACAGATATTGGGGTTTAGGCCTTCAACATCTTTGTGGGGACACAATTTAACCCAGAACCCAGAGAGAGTGGCTATTTATATCAGGGAGATGGTAGGAGCCATGGAGCAAGTGGAATTGTATCTAGGAGATATTTTAAAGTTGAACTCAAAGGACTGGGTGACTGATTGGGAGTCTGGAGTGAGGGAGAGACAAGGGCTTAGACCTGTGCTTCTCATCTTCCAACATGAAATCACTTGCGGATCTTGCTCAGATGTAGATTCTGATTCAGGAGGTCCAGGCAGGACTGGAGATTCTGCACGTTTTACGAGCTCCCAGGTGATGCAAGTGCCGCTGGTCCGTGAATCTGAGGGGCGAGGACTTAACAGCTTCACCCTCTAACACCTCAGTCCCTAACCACCTGCGACCATTGGGCGCTTCAATAAGCACTGAGGTGTGCTGGAGGTGTAAAGACGTAGTAGGAAAAAAAATGGTAAAACATCAAATTAGTACATTTTTATCATTATTATTGTTATTTTAAAATTTTTTATTGGAGTATAGTTTATTTACAGTGTTATGTCAGTTTCTACTGTACAGCAAAGTGAATCAGCTACACATATACATCCATTCTGTTTTAGATTCCCCATATAGGTTATTACAGAGTATTGAGTACAGTTCCTCGTGCTATGCAGTAGGTCCTTATTAGTTATCTGTTTTATGTATAGTAGTGTGTATATGTCAATCCCAATCTATCCGTCCCCACCCTGCCTCTCCCCTGGTAACAAGTTTGTTCTTCACGTCTGTGACTCCATTTCTGTGCTGCAAATAAGTTCATTTGTACCATTCCACAAATAAGTGATATCATATGATATTTGTCTTTCTCTGTCTGACTTACTTCACTCAGTATGACAATCTCTAGGTCCATCCATGTCGCTGCAAATGGCATTATTTTGTTCTTTTTTTATGGCCGAGTAATATTCCATTGTATATATGTACCACATCTTCTTTATCCATTCCTCCGTCGATGGACATTTAGGTTGCTTCCATGTCCTGGCTATTGCAAATAGTGCTGCAGTGAACACTGAGGTGCATGTATCTTTTTGAATTATGGTTTTCTCTAGATATATGCCCAGGACTGGGATTGCTGCATCATGTGGTAGCTCTATTTTTAGTTTTTTAAGGAACCTCCATACTGTTCTCCATAGTAGCTATACCAGTATACATTCCCACCAACAGTGTAGGAAGGTTCCCTTTTCCCCACACCCTCTCCAGCATTTACTGTTTGTAGATTTTTTGATGATGGCCATTCTGACCAGTGTGAGGTGGTATCTCATTGTAGTTTTGATTTGCATTTGTCTAATAATCAGTGATGTTGAGCATCTTTTCATGTGCTTTTTGGCCATCCATATGTCTTCTTTGGAGAAATGTCTATTTAGTAAATTTTTATTATTATTGAATTAATAATATTTTGAATTATGTAGGGGTCAAATAAGGTATATGATTAAAATTAATTCAGTTTGTTCTTTTTTACCCTTTTCTGTGTGGCTGGTAAAAAAATTTTAAGTTTAAAAAAGTTAGAGAAGTGGCTCACATTACAGGCGTCCCTTGGAGATATTGCAGGTTTGGTGCCAGACCACCACAATACAGTGAATGTCACAATACAGTGAGTCTCATGAATATGTTGGTTTCCCAGTGCATTTAACAGTTATGTTTACACTATACTGTAGTCTATTAAGTGTGCAAAAGCATTATGTCTAAGAAACCAATGTATATACCTTAATTAAAAAATACTTCATTGCTAAAAAATGCTAATCATCCTCTGACAATGCAGGGTTGTCATAAACCTTCCATTTGTAAAAAACACCATATCTCTCAAGCGCGATAGAGCAAAACACAATAAAACAATGTGTGCCTGTGTATTTCACCACACGTGTCTTTTGGCCAGTGCTGGTTTACAGCGTTGGTCCTTGTAGTCGTGGCTCAAATAATTCCTCCTTCCCGAAGCTTCCTGACGACTTCAGCTGAAGGAGATGTTTCCAATAGGCACTCTTTAAAAGGAGGGGAACTAAGGGAAAGTGAAATAAAGCCCTCCCCGTAAATGTTCCCTGTTTATGGGATCATTAGCACACTCGCCTTCTATGGAGCTCTGTCAGGCCCTCAGAGGCCCAAGGTTGTCAGCCAAATCCCAGGAAGGGGGCCAAGATGGAGCAATGAAGAGCTCTTTCCCTCCTCGGGTTTCTGTGCTTTGTGAGAGGGTGTGATTTGGGGAACTGAGAGACCATTGGGAGAGTCGAGGAGACACGGTGACTGCACCAGGCCGTGCTACTGTATAGAGGAAGGGACAAGAAGTCCCTGGGGAGAGAAGGGCCACCAGGGGTCAGAGCTAGCTTGGGAGCAGGAGATCCTCCTGGGTTTCACTGTTCTTTGAGCAGAGCTGCCAGGTCTGGCCAGTGCTCAAGACCCTGCTCTGGGCCAATGGGCAGGGACCCAGGAAAATGGGTAGAGGACAAGGAAGCAAATGTGGTGTTAGTTGAGCATTTACTATGGCCAGACCTTTCCCACCCATATCTCATTAAATCCTCCAATAGTTCAGTGAAGTATTAGCAGCGGTGGCAGTGGTAGTAGTAATAGATGAAGTAATGGTAGTAATAAAAATAGTAGCTCTCGAACTTTGGAACTTCCGTAGTAACGATGGAGCTGTCTTAAGTACTTCCCATGTTGCCAGCACTGTGCTCTTGCCCTTCACTTGCATTATTTTGTTGAACCTTCACAAGGACCCTATGAGAAGGATGCTCAGCTTTCTGAATAAGCCCAGAACAACGAATCAACATGAGTGTACCCTAGTTTCCTGTGATAGCTCCAATGTCAAAACACTATCAAAAGGTAGAAACTGAGGCACTGAGAGGCTAAGGCACTTGCCCAGCACTCCATGGCGGAACCAGGATTTAAACCCAGGAAGTGTAAGTGCTTGCGGAGTCCTGGTCATAATCACTCTGTTGACTGCTCTGCATTGGCACCGTGTGACAGACAGCAGGGGGACACCCGCTGGTGTGAACAGCAACGACCCACGCAGGCCGTGTGTTCCCTCACAACTACTCTGCCCTGCCTTGGACAGCGAACGGACAGGCAAGGCTGTGTCCAATAAAACTTCCTTTACGAAAGCATGTGGCCAGCAGGTAGGGTTGCCAGATAAAATATTTTATTTCCTAAATCTGGCAACCTTCGTCGAGCCAGATGTGACCGTGGGCCATAGTTTCCCAACTTCTAACCTCGTGAGTGCCTAATTTCAGCACTTGACAAGCATTCCCTTAATTCCTAGAAAACACCAGTGAGGAAGGAGTTGTGATTCCCATTTGACAGATAGGGAAACTGAGGGTCAGAGGGATTAAGTAACTTGAGTAATGTTACACAGGTGTCAAGTACAGATTTGGGTTTGAAATCCAGGTCTGTTTGACTCCTTAGCCTCCTTGTACCCAAAAGACTTGAGGCTCTGGAACAAAGAGGCAATGCTCCTGGCAACCTGGTGAAATTTAGGCAAAGTGGAAAGCTATTCCTGCTTCCCCTCCCACTCTTTTGTCTCTGGGACCAGGCTGCTCTTTTGCTTGTAGCTCATTTCACCTGGATTAATGGGGGAAGAGAAACAGAGGATGAGGAGTGAGTGGCAGGGAGATTTGCCGGGGCGCCATATTTCCTGGTGACGGCTCTGAGCGCTTGGCCTAGTTGTGGCTTCTTTTTTTAGAGCTGGTGGCAGTAACTACTTATTCCTCATTTAGGCTGACTTCTCTGGCTTCACCCAAGCTAATGCACCAGAAGAATGGCTTTGGGGCCCATGAACTCTGCCATAGAGTGTAGGTCAATCTCTGACCTGCGGGCAGAGTAGATCATTTGCCAGTGGGCAATGTCTGGAGACCTTTTGGCCTGTCACAACTCGGGGGAGGGGGCGTTGTTACTGGCCTCTGGGGGATACAGAGCAGGGTTGCTGCTCGGCATCCTATAATGCACGGGAGATCCCCCATAATAAAGCATTAGCTAACCAAAAATACCAGTAGAGCTGATATTGAGAAATCTTGGCCTGTGGTAAAGGGGCCAGTGGAATGGGTCTGCTCTGAACCTACTTGCTTGTTTCCTTTGGTTCCAGCCCCCTTGTTACCATACCCCTTCCCCACTTTTTTTTTTTTTTCTTTGCAGGTGGGAGGCAGGGGGTTGACCAGTGAAGGTTCTTCAGGGTGAAGGTCTCTGCTTGTCCCCTCCTCTTCCTTGGTCTTTGCAAAGTATACCTTCCCCTCCCCACTGTAACCCTCACCCATATTTGCCAGACCTGCTGTGTTAGTCAGGGTCTAAGCAGAAAGACAGAAACCCCCTCAACTATTTGCAATGAAGGGCATTGAATGCAGGGAATTGGAGGAGCTAAGAAGACAAGGGGGGTGAGCCTCCACCACCCTTAGGCTGTGGAGACAAAGGGAGGAGGTGGGGTTACAGGATCTCGGTGGCTAGGGTCATCCCTGGTGGGTCTGTCCAACGGGAGCTGGAGCGTGCAGGAGATGTTGCTGCTGGAAGGACAGGCTGGAGATGGGGAAATAACGCCAGTATTTCCAACTGGGTAAAACAGCTCAGCTAGAAGTCAGATGACCAAGGAACTTGGGAAGTGCAGCTGCGAGAGTCAGCTCCTTTAATACATGAAGCAGAGCGGGGAACAGTGGGAGGTGGATTTGAAAACAGACTCAGGAATGGTCTGCTTACTTCTTTTGCTAGAAAGAAGATGTGGAGGAATTCTGGTTGTGCACAGGGATCCTGGGCTTCCGTCAGACTTTTCTGAGAGAGGGGGCTTGAATTAAGAACTGAAGCTACCTAAGAGTTCCTACAGGCATTTCAGGGAGGACCCAGTGTATGAGTCTTTTGTATATTTGGAGTCAGGAAAATCCTGGAAGGTATTATAGATGCTTGAGTCAGCTTCCAATGGAGGGTTGATTCTCAAAGTAGCAAGATCACTTGAATCAGAATCCCTTGGGGACTGTTAATAATGCCAGTTCCAGAGTCTCACCCAGAGATCTAGAATCAGAATTTCCAAAGGAAGAGGACGAGGAGACCAGGAATCAGCATTTTCAATCAAGTTCCCCACAGTTGGAGAACCACTGCTGAAAGGTCCCAGTCATGTTAGCACTGGTTTGGAGGCCCTTTCCACTCCAAATTTCCCACTCTGTTGAGAAGCTATGAATATAAGTCAAACGTTGTCATTTTCTGCTTTGCAAGTTTCCCTGGAGTATTGGAGGGTTTCCCCATGAACGTATGATATTGATGAACTAGATTCTTAAAGAGAAAAATTGGTCAGCTGTTGTTTTTCTCTTTCCGCTTGAATGAATTGTGCACTCTGTGTGTGTGTGTGTGTGTGTGTGTGTGTGTGTGTGAGTGTGTGTGTGTGAGAGAGAGAGAGAGAAAGTGAGGAGTAGGGGAATGGGGGATCCCAACATCCCAAGAGAGGGTTGATTTGTGATCAAAGAACATCTGTGTGTTGAAGCCACTCTTAGGTATTCCAGACCCTGAGATCCATCTCTCTTCTATGGGCCCGTTTCCTCTCTGAGCCCACTCCCATGATAATAAAAACCAGTTCACTTTCCTAAAAACCTATTTTGTGTGCAACACTTTGGATAGGTTATTTCAGTTTCTCACAGCAGCTCTGCCATGTAGCGATCAACTTTTCTCATCACAACAGACGAGGAAACAAAGACACAAAGAGGTAAAATCATTTGCCTGAAATTGCTGAGTCAGTGGAAACAGGATATGCAATGTACTTTCAAATAAGTCTCAGAGTACATCCCCATGTCACTCTTCCAGGAAGATTATGAGTCAAATTAATATTTAAATACTCAGCTGGGTTTGACTTCTGGCATAACAGTGTGAGAGCCTCTGCTGACCCATCCCCAGTGAAACTTGTAAAAACTATAAAAGAAAAAAAAAATTTCATCTCTGGAAATGATCCTAAGGGCACAGAGCAAATGAAAAAATATTTATTGAAGAAAATCTAATATTCAGTAAGAACTTGAATTCAGTGAGAGTCTGTGGTGTCTGAATCATGACCTACTCCCTCTCAGCTCAGACCTGCTTCCAGACTGATAAAGCCAAGAACACAGAGCTTCCTCATGTCAGCATCTTGCAGCCTGCCTCTCACTACCTGTTGCTGGGCAAAGTTTTGGACAAGTGAGGCCAAGAGGTGGTGTAAGCAGATAGAGGAGGGCGTCCCCTGAGAAAGAGAATCAGGTATTACTTTCTTGACAGAAGAGAAGCCATTTCTGGCCTAAGCCATGTTGTGACCTAAGCCTGGCCACAGTGCTCGTCCTTGAACCGTTCTCAGTAATTAATGATTTTAAGGGAACAAAAGAATGCAACAACAGGCAAGAGAAGTAACAGTTGCAAAGATAATATATCGGTTGTAAAGACCCCATGTTCTGTTTCAGTGGTAAAGATGAGCCTCAAGTGCTCAATGACCAGATCAACTGGAACCTAAGGGAGGATGATGTGGACCTTTTCTGACCCTCGTGACTTCAGTCAATTAAAGCTTGAACTCTGTGGACACACCCCCTCCACACACCCCTTTGTCAATATGCATGTACCCTTAGCTTAAAGTTTCCCCCAATTTTACTGTTTGGGGAGACACCTCTTTGGGAAAGATCCCCAGCGTTCTGCTTACTTGCTGCAAGTAATAATTAATCCTTCCTTTTCCTGATCTTTGGCTTGGTTGTGTCTTTTGACTTGACACTCACCAAGAGGCAAACCCAGTTTTCCACGTAACAGTGGGAGCTCACTTCTTTTGCCCAGACACTGCTCAAAGAATGGAGGCTCTACGTTGGACATTGCACCACTGAGACTCCTGGGGCCCTAGCCCTTAATCTGGCTCATGAGGTTGGGGTTCCATACAGACAGAGACAAGATAGGGTGACTTAGGATTGCTGGCCCTCCTTCCACTGAGTTCTGGCTCAGAGAGAAGCATTGTCATTGCCCCACGCACCAGATCCTTGGCTTAGGGATTTTTCCTGGTGGGAAAATGTGTGACATAGAATAAAGAGCTCCAGATATCTTTCTAAAGGAACTGATTTCATTTGCAGCAAAGTGGAAAAGTTTAAGTCAAAGGGCCCTCTCAAGAATAGTGAGAGATTGTGGTGAAAGACAATTTGATAGATTGATAGATTCATTGAGGTACAGGTGAAACTGCAGGCAGCTAGTTTGTTGGTGAGAAACGGAGAGAGCTGGTAAGAGACCTCATGGGGTCTGAAAAAAATGTCAAACAGTGACCCTGGCAATTATTCCTTCAAAGGAAATGGAATGTGATTGGATCAATCCATGAAGTAATTTATGCCCCAGGGCATTGTTGAAAACAACAGAGCAATCAGTCAGCAATATTAATTGTTAAGTGCCACTCGGCCCTTAACATCTGGGTGTGGTCAGGGAAAGAGACACTTAAAGAGAGTCTGCCAAAACTAGTGGCATCCCAGGGTGACCATGGGCGTACGCCAAGCTGTAACCTCTGAGGAGAAACATTAGAGATTTTACAGTACAGGGTGAAATAGACTTAGCTAAGATAATCCAGCCAGTCACTAAACAAGTAAATGAGCAGATAACAGTAACAAACGCCAGAGGAGAGTGGACTAATAGCCAGAGTTGCTGCAATATATAATCTAAAATGTCCAGTTTCCAACAAAAAATACAAGACATGCAGAGAAGCAGGAAAGTATGGCTCATATACCAGGGGAAGAAACGGCAAAAACACTGCCTGTGAGTGACTGGATGTAGGATTTAACAAAACTTTAAAGCAGCTATGAAAATCTATTCAGAGAAGTAAAGGAAATCATGATTAAAGGAGTAAAGAAAGGTATGATGACATGTCACATCACATAGACTGTCAGTAAAGAGACAGAAATTATAAAGAAGGACAAAATGGAAATTCTGGATTTGAAAAGTACAATAATTGAAATAAAAATTTTACTAGAAAGGCTCATCTGTAGATTTGAAGTGACAGAAGAAAGAATTAGTGAATTTGAAGATGGATTAATAGAGATTGTGCAAAGCAAAGAATAGAAGGGGAAAAAAAAGGGAGTGAGAAAGATGAACAGAGCCTCAAGAAATTTGAGGCACTATTAAATGCACACACATATGTGTAATGGGAATACCAAAAGGAGAGAAGTGAAAGGAACAAAAAAAATGTTTTTCAAAGAAATAATGTTTGAAACTTCCCAAATGTGAAGAAAACTTTATACATTCAAGAAACTCGATAAACTCATAGTAGGATAAATTCAAAGAGCTCCACAGGCATATCACAGTAAAAATGCTGAAAGCCAAAAATAAGGAGAAAATCTTGAAAGTAGCAAGAGAAAAATGACTCATCACTTATTAGGGAACCCCAACAAGATTAACAGCTAACTTTTTGTCAGAAGCAATGGATGCCAGAGGCAGTGGGATAACATTCAAAGTGCTCAAAGCAAAAACAGTCAACCTAGAATTCTTTATCCAGCAAAGCTGTCTTTCAAAAATAAAGGCAAAACAAAGACATTGCCAGACAAACAAAAATTGAGAAATTAGTTGCTAGCAGACCCACTTTACAAACACTAAAGTTCTTCCAATGAAAGCAAGTAACTCAAGATAATAATTTGAATGCACACACACACACAAAATGAAACTACTAGTAAAGTTAGCTAATTATAAGAGACAGTATAAATGCAAGTTTCTTCTCCTTTTTTCTCTTAGTTGAAAAAGTAATTGTATAAAACAGTATGTATATTATATATTGTTGGGCCTGTGAGATGTAGAAATGTGATATATTTTCCAATAATAGCTCAAAAGAGGCAGGTTAGAGCAAAGCTGTGTTGGACTAAGGAAATGATTCCAGGGGGTGATCCAACTCCACAGGAACAAATGAAGGGAACCAGAAATGATAAAAAAAGGAGACTAATATAACAAAAACTATAAATGTCTATTTACTCTCCATTCTTCTCTTAGCTTCTTTAAAAGACATAAAAAGGTATAAAATTATAAAAATTATAAAAATAATTATAACAATGCATTGTTATGCATTTCTAACATATATGGATGTAATATATATAAAATAACCCAAAAAAGGGAAAAGGAGAATGGAGCTATATATGAATAACTTTTCTGTATCTCAGTGGAATTAAGTTAGTATCAAGCTGAAGCTGAATTTGATAAATTAAAAAATATGTAGTAACTTCAAGAGCAACCACTAAGGAAATAACTCCCAAAATTGAAAAAACTCATTAAAGAAATTAAAATTCTTCCTATATATATTAAGAGATTTATTGACAGGGATTGGCTTATGTGATTGTGGTTGCTGGCTGGGACTGTGGCGGATTCACAGTCCGTAAGGCAGGTCATCAGGAGGGATAGGCTGTAAACTCTTGGGCAGAAGTTGGCCCTGTAGTTACTGGTAGTATTTTTTCTTCCTCAGAGAAATCTCAGTTCTGCTCTTTAGGCCTTTCAATTGATTAGGTGGAGCCCACCAGATGATGGAGGACAATTTCCTTTATTTAAATCAATGGATTGTAGATGTTAATCACTTCTACAAGATACCTTCACAGCGACAGCTAGATTAGTGTTTCATCAAATAAGCAGGGACTGTACCCTAGTCATGCTGACACACACAGCTGACCATCACACATCCCAAATAAACTCCATGTGCCTAAATGTTTGCTTTAGAGTCAGCTTTTGGAGGAACCCAAAGTAAGATATCCCCTATACCACTCTCCTGTTTGACTCAGCATGGCCCGAGGTTCTCCTCCCTAAGGGAGTAAAGCTCATTTTGAACACAAGCAATTCCCGTGACAGCCCATGCTCTCAAAACCCCATGGCTCCTTGTCCAGAATGTTATGTGTTGGGAGATTGTGTCAGCTCTCTCTTGGATGCTGTTTGCTCATGCAAGGCCAAGTTTGACACATTATCTTGGCTGCCACAGCCCTCTGTATCCGTAAGCCAGTGTTTTCTGTCATCACCTTTGCTAAGTGTCCCAGGATTCAAATAAATACCGCATGCCCCCCGAGTAGTATTTACAGCTGTCTGAAGAAGGTATTCACGGGAAGACTTCTGATTTAAAAAAATTTCTCCCCATTTCCCCTGAGCCCAGCATTGAATATTTTCACTACAAAGCTAGACTCAGGACAGAAAAACAGCAGATAAACATTGCCATATGTTTTTAAAACCATGTAGGATTTTTTTTTTTTGAGTGAACTGATACTACTCTCAAAAGTTTATATGAAGATCTCTTATCATTTATAGTGATTCAAAACAGAAGGAAGCAATTGGGTTAAGGGAGGTCCCATTTTTTTCTTTCAAGTCTTTTATAATTTGTACTGGAAAAATGCAGCAGGCACCTAAAACCTTTGAGGGGTACCTGCAGGGTGGGGATTAGGAGTCAGCAAAATATTCGTTATCTCTATTTTTAATAACAAGAGCTAAGAGTTATTATCAGCTTCTCCATGCTAGGTTCCATGCTAAGTGCTTTGCATGCTGAATCTCATTTGATTTTCAAAACGACTCTTTGAGATAGGTGCTATTTTAACCCCAGTTTCAAGATGAGAAAACAGAGGCCCAGACAAGCCAGATAAGCTGTGAACAGTCTCATAGGTGTAAGTGGTAAAGCTGGCCTTGAACCCTGTCCCGGTCCGATTACAGAGTGTGAGCGTGTGACCGCTGTGCCTCAGGCTGCTTCTGATTGGATGCTAATGCCACCTGCAAAACAGATGTGGGCCGTTCCTAACTCCCAGTATTCACGGAAATGCTCTTGTTGGGATTTTCGCGTCTCAGGGCTGGCGTTGAAAGTCCTCGTTGCCTGTGGCTGGGCTCATGTAGAAGAGAGTAAGATTTCGAGGGAAGGGTAAAAATGAGAATCTTCATTCCCACAAGAAAAAAAAAAAGTCTCTTTCCCTGTCACTTGCAGCATGTCATCAAAGGGAAATAACCTTGTGACACGGAAACAATGTCACTTAAGACGTGGACTTGTCTTCCTCCATTCAGTTATATGATTAATTTTCTTCGTATTAACTTGGAATGAGCCCATTTAAAAGAGTACTTTTTTCCTTGAAAGCATTGCTCATTATGCTATCATTTTAAGTAATTAAATCAGAATAAATGGCTCTGTGAAGCTATTTTAATGTAACATCTAATTATATCTGACCTAGACTATGAACTATAATCATTAAGTACATGAACTGTGTAATGTTCTGCACGTTCTTTAATAATTTATACGGCAGAATTCGGCTGCGTGGAGTTGAAAGCAGGGACGGCGTCTTCTGTGACACCTGTTATCTGCCCGGGATTGCAGAGGTGGCCTGTGTGGCAGCTGCTGGCCCACCTCAGCATCCTTCCCTCTCTGGATGCTCAACTCCAGTGGAGGGAAACTGTCTTTGTACTTTGGATGCACATTAATTATTTTGACAAGGAACTCAGAACAAATCAATGACATGGGTAGCATTTATATACTTCTGGCAATTGAAATGTTTTCTGGGCCTGATTAAATGTGGCCTCACGAGGCAGGGCACCTTACCGGATGAGCTAATTCTGTTGCCCAGAAGGTGTCTGGACCACCAGAGTCACACGCTGGCTGTTACTGGAACCGCTGCTCTGTGTTTGCATTTGCATTCGCACTTGTAAGTCTTGAACTTGGCCATGGGAATGTGTTCTTGGCGACAGCTCAAGAGAAGACCTCTCTAAAACCAGGAGGGATGTTTCAACCAAATTTGGGAAGACACGTCACTGTGACAGCTTTTGTTCTTGAATTTGTAAGCGAGGAATTTTTTTCTTTTAATCCATTGCTGTTACTAAAATTAGTTTCAATTTTGGACCTTTTTTTCCCTCCTGCTTTTGCATTTATCATTCTCATTGGGATACTGTCATAATTTTTCTTCTCTTTTTTAAATAGTTAAGCCTGTCATGCTTTGGGAAATAAAGACGTTTGTTTCCATTGCCTCTTTTGGTGGGAGGAGAGTGAGAAACAAAAGATTTTGGTCTCTGAAGTACAAATTCACTATCCCTTCTTTGCAAGTCTGAAAAATCTGAAAACTGAAAGTTTCTTCATTGCTCATTTCATGTTGAAACCTGCACTGATCTCTGATCATTTGGCTAAACCTGACCTTTATTGACCGATGCTGTTGGTTAATCCACACGGTTGATCACACTTCTGTAAATTTTCACACGTCCCACTGCAGAAGTATTGGTGTGTTTGATTATCAACTGCTGTCCTAGACCCACTAGGAATATCATAGAGTACACTGTATATGCCCCTTTCTAAAAATCTGAAAAGTTCTGATTCCCTGAACAGTTTTGGGCCCCAAGGTCTAAGAGATGGAGACGTGAAACTTGGAATAAAGATGATATCAATAACTATCATTTATTGAACCCCACAGTGTCCCAGGCACTTTACCTGTGTTGTCGCTTTTATGGTCACTCATTGTATAGATTGTTTTCATTTAACGGATAAGAAGACTAAAGTTCAGAGAAGTGATTTGCCCAAGGACACAGAGATAACGTATTTATCAATCTTTATAAATATTCTTTCGAACAGATAAGGTATTACCATAACATTTTGTTTTCCTGGCCAGATACCCAGAATGTAGTGACTGTTCAGAATGTCTTGCAGAGAGGAGATCTTGTGTCCCATCCTGCGTGTTACAAACCTTGCCTCATTCAGCGCTCACAGCTAATGGCCAAGGAGCACTTCCTACGTGTCAAGCATGAACCATGTGCTTTTGTTCGTTTCACCATCACAACAATACTATAAGATGGGAACTGTTATCTCTTCTCCCCCACCCCATTTTACAGATGGCAACACTGAGGCTTAGGGAGGTGACTTAAGTTGCTTTGAGATCATGCTGTCGTCGAACCCAAATTTGTGTGCCCAGTGAGGCCGGCCAAACTGAAACCTTGGACTTTGGAGCAGAGAAAGGTTTGCTGCAAAGGCCAAGCAAGGAGTATGGGCAGCCCCTGCTCAGAAGACTTGAACTAACTGATGGGCTTCTGGGAAGAGTTTTTAAAGGCAAATTTTAGGGTAAGGGCTGCAGGATGTATGGCTTTCTTCTGATTGGTTGGTGGGGAGATAACAGAGTGGTGTTCCAAGAATCTCAGTCATCAGCCTTCTGGTTCCAGCCAGTCTGGGGTCCACATGCTCGTGCTCAGCCTGAAGTTACCATCCTCCACCTGGGTGGCGGCCTTGGTTCCTGTAGAAGAACTCAGAGATCTGTATCAGATTGTTATGTCCACCCTTTGAGGAGGAACTAGGACTCTGCTTTATTGCTGCACTGTTGTGTCTTGACTGCTTTTCCTTTGTTTCTGCTTTCCCTCTCTTCCCTAGTAAGTAACTGCTTGAATCTGCCCTTTGGAACTCAAGGAAGGCCTACAAACAAGAAATGGGGGCCACAGAAAGGCTTTTGTACCTGTGAGGACCCCACAAGGCCCTGCTTGATTTCAAAATCACCCTTAAATGGCCAGGGTGAGAGCAGAGCCTGTGCTTCCTCATATCTAAGCCAAGCAGCCATCACCGTATCAACTCACTCTAAAGTTTAGAAGTGTTAAAATTCACCAAGACTCAAGAAAAGAATTCAGTCACAGCCAGTGTAACTCACAGCAAAAGAAAACTTTTCAACTGCAGGCCCATCAATCGTAAAGCCTCCTAACCCAGTTTGTGGAGCCAGCACCCTAAGAGGAGACTCATTTCTTTCTGGGCTGGAGACTGAAGGCCAGCTGCAGAGGATCTGTCTGTGTTGTCAACACAAGGTTCACGCTGGGTGTAATAAACCCATTATATATTGGGTTTCTCGTCTTCTTTCTTTCTTTCTTTCTTATTTATTTATTTATTTATTTATTTATTTATTTATTTATTTATTTATTTATTTTTGGCTGTGTTGGGTCTTCGTTTCTGTGCGAGGGCTTTCTCCAGTGGCGGCGAGCGGGGGCCACTCTTCATCGCGGTGCGCGGGCCTCTCACTGTCACGGCCTCTCTTGTTGCGGAGCACAAGCTCCAGACGCGCAGGCTCAGTAGTTATGGCTCACGGGCCCAGTCGCTCTGCGGCATGTGGGATCTTCCCGGACCAGGGCTTGAACCCGTGTCCCCTGCATTGGCAGGCACACTCTCAACCACTGCACCACTAGGGAAGCCCTTGTCTTCTTTCTTGACTCAAAATCTCAAGTAAGTTTCTGGTTCCTATATTAAGTCAAATTAAATATTGACTTGAGTTACTACCAATTATAAGGCACTTTCTTAGGGAATGGAGAAAGACCAGTGGACAAATCAAAGTCTCTGCTTTGAAGAAGCTTATGTTGTAGTGGCAAGGGGGATAGTCATTGAGAGAATAAAAATGTAGTGTGTCGGTAACTGCTAATGGGCACAGGCTTCTTTCTGGTGTGATGAAAATGACCTGGAATTAGATGGTGGTGATGGTTGCACAACCTTGTGAATATATTAAAACCTCCTGAATTGCACACTTTAAATGGGTGAATTTTATGGTACATGATTTGTATCTCAATAAGAATAATATGTCAGGATGTAATAAGAGATAAGAAAACAACAAAGCAAGGTGGAGAGCCAGAAAGTGACAAGAGATGCTGGATTAGATGAGATGGTCAGGGAAGATGCAGAAGATGCTCTTAATGTTCTCCTGTCTGCCCTCTGTCCACCATGATTGGTGAATCATGGTAGACAGAATTCCCCATTGGGAGAATTTTGGTCCTGCCTGTAACTCCCCACCTCCAGCACCTGCATTGCTCTGATTCTATGCCCAAGTGCCTTCTTCCCCATCATGGAATTTGCCCTGTATGAGCACGTACAATCATGACAACTAAGCAAGGTGGTGGGGAGTTTTATGGGCTGAATTGTGTCTCCCCCCAGATTCATGTGTTGAAGCCCTAATCTCCGGTACCTTAGAATGTGCCTGTATTTGGAGATAGGGCCTTCTGAGAGGCTATTAAGTTAAAATGAGCCAATCCAACACAGAGAGTCACTTAGGGTTGTACATGTCCAGAAGAAAGGCCATGTGAGGACACAGGGATAAGGAGGCCGTCTGCAAACCAAAGGGAGAGGCCTCAGGAGAAACCAAACCTCTGACACCTTGATCTTGGACTTCCAGCCTCCACACCTGTGAGGAAAATGAATTTCTGTTGTTTAAATCCCTCAGTCTATGGTATTTTTGTTACAGCAGCTGGAGCTGACTTTGACAGTTAACCAAACCCACAGCTCAAGCATGTAGTGTCAGACTAATATAATGTGAGGAAGGCATGACCAGCCATTGCTGGTTTGGGAGATGGAAAGGAGGCCCAAGGCAAGGAACACGAGCAGCCTCTAGAAGCTGGAAAAGGCAAGGAGACGGTTTCTCCTTTCAAGCCTCCAAAGAGGAATGCAGCCCTGCAGACCCCTTGATTTTTCACCCAGTGAGACCCATTTTAGATTTCTGACTTCCAGAACTGTAAGAGAATAAATGTGAGTTGTTTTAAGCCACTAAGTTTGTGGTAATGTGCCACAACAGCAATTGGAAACTCATACATACAGCTTCTGTCCCATTGCTCAGCTCTGCTGTGGAAGCCTGAAAGCAGCCACAGAGCACGTGTAAATGAATGGCGGTGGCTGGGTTCCAATAAAACTTTATTTGCAAACACGAGTGGTGGGGCGAATTTGTCATGCTGCCCGTAACTTGCCATCTCCTGGAATACAGAATCTCTACAAGGGAATGCAAAAGACAGAGGTGGGTCTTTATGTATTGTATTAACATGGTCCTATCTCCAAGCTTTGTTAAGGGGAAAAAGAAGGGTGCAGGAGACTCTGTTTATTCTCATTTGTGTTAAAAAATGTATAGGTGGAGATTTACACTACATGTGTACGAGCCTGTATATGCATATACAATTTCTGGAAGGATACACATGAAATATACTCAGTGGCTCTTCTGAAGAAGAGGACGGTGGGTCTGGGGTGGGAGAAAGGCTTGCATTGATGATTCTCTTTTTGAGCTGTTTGAATCTCTGTGTTCGAGCTGTGTGTATGTGCTTTTTCTTTCTTATTAAATGACAAAAATAAAAATGTTTACAAACCACCTATTCAAAACCAACCCAAGCATTGTGCCAATGTCCGTTGTTGTTTTACTTGAATAGCACGTAAGAAAGCTTTTTATTGAAATCTAGTGTAGGCACAGAAAATCACACATATTTCAAGTGTGCAATCTGATGAATTTGCGTAAAACAAACACACCCGTGTGCCCAGCAGTGTGAGGGAGAAACAGAACACGCCAGCATCTGAGGAACCCCTCTGCTCCCAGGCTGACAG
This sequence comes from Balaenoptera acutorostrata, assembly GCF_949987535.1. Taxonomy (NCBI): domain Eukaryota; kingdom Metazoa; phylum Chordata; class Mammalia; order Artiodactyla; family Balaenopteridae; genus Balaenoptera; species Balaenoptera acutorostrata. The sequence goes on from NC_080073.1 coordinate 18,843,552, forward strand.
TGCCCGAGAGTCACTGCCACTCCAGACCACAGCGGCAGAAGTTAGGTTTGCTTGTATTTATACTTAATGTAAATGAAATCACAGAATATCTCTTCTTCTGTGTCTTGTTTCTTTCACACAACTTTATGTTTGTGAGACTGTCTTATTTCTATGTGTGTGCAGTTATAGAGGGTCATTCTCATGTCTGTAGTGCATTTCGATGTGAGAATACACCATAATTATCTTTTCTACTGTGGATGGGCATTTGGGTAGTTTCCACAATGGGACTCTTACGCATAGTGCTACTGGCCATTTTTATCTTAGCCCCTATTTAAGTCCTGTTGAAGAATTCTGTGCCTTCTCCAAGATTCCAAAGAAATTCTCCTACTGTGTCTTCTAAAGCTTCATTGCTTTACCTTTCATATTTAGGTCTGTCATTCACTGGGAATTAAGGGATGGGTAAGACACAGTTTTCACTCATAGAAATAGCCAATTGACCTACCAGCATCCATTGAAAAGACCATTTTTTCTGACTGCATTTCAGTGTTCTGGACTGGACTTGAAAAATATTTAGGAATTTAAGTGTTTTATATCTGAAAGGGACCCAAAAATCTAGGAGACCTGACTGATAGATTTTCTAGGGGCAGAGACACAAACCTCTCTGTGTAACTAAAAATGTGTGTGTGTGAGGTATATGTATGTATATGTGTGTGTGTATGTGTTAGGGCAGTGTGTGTGTGTGTTAGGTGTGTATGTATTAGGAGTGTGTATGCATTAGGGGTGTGTTAGGGATGTGTGTTTATGCATAGGTGTGTGTATCTATTGGGTGTGTGTGTATGTGTGTTAGATATGTGTGTGTACAGGTGTGTGTGTACAGGTGTGTATTTTTTGTGTGTGGAAGGTCTTTTAGGTATTATGTGTGTATGTATGGGTGTGTGTGTGTGTTAGGGTTGCGTATGTATGTGTTAGGTGTCTATGTATTAGTGTGTATGTATTAGGGATGTGTGTTTATGCATAGGTGTGTGCATGTATTAAGTATGTGTATGTATTGGGGATGTGTGTGTGTACAGGTGTGTGCATTAGGTGTGTACCTGTATTTGGTGTCTGTGTTTATGGAATCAAGGGCTCCTCTGTGGAGGTTCTACTCAGGTTCCCAGGAGAGGGTTCCTGGACCAGGGGAAGGAAGGGGCTTATCCAGCCCTAGGATAATTAGGGCAAAGGGCAGGGGCTGCGGAACTTGGTTTTTAGAACAAGGCATGTGTTCAGAGCCTGGCCGGCTGCACAAGAGAACTGATGGATTGGTTTCTTTATGTGCCTTTTGCCCCAGGCCAGACTGTTTCTCGAAATGGGGTCTCCTCTCAGAGGGATTTGAGGTGGCTGCAGCCATTGGGAGCCGAATGCTGGTGTGTGTGGGACGCAGGCAGGGCTGGTGAATCCCGTGCTTCTAGGCCCCCTGCCCCCAGGAAGAAAGACCCGCCATGGAGTCTCTCCCCATTCAGTGAGCCAGGAAGTGGGCAACCAGCTCAGACTGGTCTCTCATCGCTCAACTGGGAGCCTGCTTTTAGCCCTGCAAATATATATTTGTTAGTTTCAGTGGGTGAATTTTCTCCACATCTACTTAAATAACACAAATTCTGCCACCAAATTTTCCTAAATGTCTGTCTTCTGTGTAATTTGTATGTCATGCTATCGAGACTGCTGCTTGAGATACTTCAGTGGATAAATTATTCTCTCCTCCACTTCTGCAAAAGATTACACTCTTTGATGTGAAAATTATATGCACTTAGAAATATGCTAATCCGAAAAATGATTTGAGAAGGGGAGAAGAAAGCGAGCAGCTGATGCGGACACTGCCATAGTCGTTTGCACCTGCACCAGGCGATTCCTGAAGGCGAGGGAGATCTTGCCAACTCTTCTCACCCCAAAGTGGTTTTTAGTTTCAAAAGCCATTGATTTCTCGAAATCTGATGGAGGCAATTCTAATGCAAAATATGACGATTTTAAATATATTAAGTGGTTGGGAGGTAGCAGTGGAGATTAGCGTGGTATTAGGGAAACGTTCATTCATTCATTGATGTACGTATTCAGTGACGATTAATGGAACACCCAGTGTTAGACAGCCACAGAGAATAAACCAGATGGTGTGTCTGCCCTCTTGAAGTTGTCAGAACTTAAGATGGTCAGGGTCTGTTGGCAAAGAACGCTTGGAATCTACTCTAGATGAGACACTTGTTACTCAGGGTGTGGTCCGTGTAGCGTCCTCAGCGGGACTGTCAGAAATGCAGACGTTCCAACACTGGCTCCCCTAGACCTAGTGAATCAGAATCTGCATTTTAATAAATCCTCAGGTCACTCATATTCACGTTCATCCTTGGCTACTCATTAGAATCATCTGGGGAACTGAAAAAAGTTCTGAGGCCCAGAGTGTGCATTTTAATAAATCCTCAGGTCACTCATATTCACGTTCATCCTTGGCTACTCATTAGAATCATCTGGGGAACTGAAAAAAGTTCTGAGGCCCAGAGTGCACTCCAGGCCAATCAAATCAGAACCTCTGGGGGTGGGACTCAGGCATAGCAGAAAACCGTTCCTCTGGATGTCCTGAGTCAGAGTTTCTGGGGGCGGTATCCAGGAACCTATTAGTAGCCAGCCATTCAGACAAAACCTGTTGGGTAAGCGCTCAGAGATCCTTGAGAGAGGAGACTGGAAGACCTTTGCATGGTGGAAGGGGAAGGGGATAAAGCAGAAAGGAGAACTCAGTCTGGGGGTGGGGTAGGTGGGGAGAGTCCTGAACTTCACAGCTTTCTTTAACTCTTAATATTGACATACTTTCAGACTTACCGAAAAGTTGCAAGAAGAGTGCAAAGAATTTCGTTATACACTTCACCCAGACTTCCCAGCCCAAACTTTAACATATTATCACAGTCGTGGCTCTCACTTCCGGCTCTCCCACTGTGTGTGTATGTGTGTGTGTGTGTGTGTACACACACATATATAATTATATAATATGTACACACACACATATGCACATATATATCCACCCCCAAACCATTGAGAGTAAGTTGCAAACTTGATTCCCCGTGACTTCGGTATGTATTTTCTGAAAGCAAAGACATTCTCTTATATAATCACAATATATGATTAAAATCAGGCAATTAACACTGATAGAATCCATTTTCTAATCCACAGACCTTATTCAGATTTTGTCAATTGTCTCAGTACTGTCCTTTAAAATAAACGAACATGTGCTACGTTCAGTTCTCATGTCTTTGTTTTTCTTTAAGCCAGAACATGGTTTTTGGCATTTTAGTATTTCATGACACGGGCATTTTTGAGGTACACAGGGTAGTCATTTTATAAAGTATCCCTCAATTTGAGTTTGTCTGATGTCTCCTTGTGAGCGTGCTCAGGTTATGCACCTTTGGCAGGGATACCACTGAAATGATCCCATGTCCGTCTCACCACATCAGATCCAGATGCCCTTGGCGTTGCCTGTTAGTGGTGATGTTAACCTTGATCACTTGGTTATGATGCTGTCTGCCAGGTTTCTCCTCTGGAAAGTTGCATTTTGCCTTTTGTAATTCATTATATTGTGATAAGAGACTTTTGGGACTTTGTAAATATTGTTCCTCCTCCAACTTTAACCCACTGGTTTCAGCATCTGATGATGATTCTTGATGGAATCAGTTACTATTACAACGTTTGCCAAATGGTCAGTTTCTAATTTTATTATCCCTCTGATGTTATTATTAGTTTTTTGGTTTTTTGTTGGTTTGTTTTTATTATTATAAGGGAGAGCTTCCCCTTCTGCTCACTTGTTTAGTAACTTACACAAGTTCATGGATTCTTGGTGTATTCTACGTGTTACACTTGTTGACTATTTAGCGCTCAAATGATCTGGGATATGGCCAGTGGGAACTCTGTCAGCCTGGCTCCTGTGTTCTCTGGACATGTCCCCATCGATCTTTGATCACTTCCTTACTTTCTGGAACAGTAAGACATTCCAGGCTCAGATCTCTATTCAGGCTGAACTACATTGGGGCTGACACTTCCTGGGAGGGGTTTTACAGTTTAACACTGATCTGATTTCAGTGAGGAAAATTTTAGTGAATGGCATTGGTAAGGCGATCTCCTCTGGATTTTTACAACCTATAAAAGTGCTAAACTTGACGTTCAACAGTGGATGTTTTCCTGAAACAGTGCGCAAACGTGGAGTTGGGAGGAGGGATTCAATTCTGTTTAAAATAATGCGGTTATCTGGTCTACACCTAACTTCATAACGTTTTTAAAGCAGATTTCATTTATGAACTCTTTCCATAAGTTTCCATAAGATTTTAACTTAGTTCTCATAGAAACAGCAACTCTTATTGCCATTTCAATTTTTGAAGTGAGTCCTCACCAGTAACACTGTCCCTTTTAACAAATAACAGTGTTGTTAAAACAGGCTGCAAAAATGGGCTCAGTATTCATATCCTAAGGCAGAGTGGTCTCTTCAATAGTCACTGTATATTTTCTTAATTCCAGAACTTTTCCAGATGGAAAGTTCTGAAATCAAGTGCTCAAAGACTGATAGGGACACGTCCAAAGAACATAGGAGCCAGGTTGACAGGGTTCCCACTGGCCAAATCTGGGATCATTTGAATGTTAAATAGTAAACAAGTGTAACACATGGAATAACCTAAGAATCCATGAACTTGTGTAAGTAAATAAATAAATGGGGACGTTCTCACTTGAGGACAGTTTTGCCCCTGGGGACAATTGATGATGTCTGGGGACATTTTTAATTGTCACAACGGGATAGGGAAGGAATTGTTACTGGGTAGAGACCAGGGATGCTGCTAAACATCCTGCAATGCACAGCACAGCCCAACAATTAAGAATTATCTCTTCTAAAGTGTCAGTAGTGCCGATAAGATGAATCCTGCTCCAGAGGGAAGCATCCGTGGTTTCCCAAAGTGTGATGTGTAGAATACGAATCCCCCAAAGTGTAACAGAACCTCGATTCTATTTGAGGTGGTAATACACCCAACAAAAAGACAGCATTCCAGTTTTGCTTACATTTAAGGGGGTGTATGTGACTATGGAAATGTTGTATAGGACTTTGGGGAGGACTGTGAAAAAAGTTGATGCACCTGGGAGGTGGACTCCTTTGTCTTTCCCTCCTTCATCCATTGCTGGCCTGGAATACACATGTGGTAGCTGGGGCTCCAGCAGCCATCTTGGGCCATGAAGTGACTCTAAGGATAAAAGCTACTCGCTTTGAGTTTAGCAAAGCAGGAAGACAGGAGCATGCGTGTCTGAAAACACAGTGGAGCCCCCGTAGTAACTCTAAAGTATCTGGCCTTGGATTTCTCTTATTTATGTGTGAGAAAAAAATTCTTACTTACTGTTATTTTGGGTACATATGCCTTTTCTATTTTTAATAAATATGGTTAATAATTTTCCAACTTGGCATTTAATACAACATATATGTGTACATGCACAACAGACACCCCTTGAATTAGAAAATCTGTAGAGAACAACGTTCTCCTTTAGAAAAGCATGTGCTTTCCCCCGAAGATAATTTAATTTCAATGAATACCTTCCCACAAGAGGTATTTTGCCCCCAGCAGAGGGAATGAGTTCTTTTGAAAATGGTACGTGCTTTGTTCTACTTACTTCTTACACATTCCAAAATAAATGAGTATTCTAATAATTTAGTGCATGCCACTTGATTTGTACCACATGCCCGTGTCAGGAATAAAGGGCTTCAGTGCATTTTCTTATCTGAGTGTTGAATTGGGCTCCTAAACTTCCTGGCTGGCTTGCACCATCAGGCGACCATCTGACTGGGACAGAACGGGTTAGGGCAAGCTGGGCGTTCTCCTTCCTCAGGGCAGAACCTCACAAGCATCTGCACTCAAAGAGAGACGTTTCTCCCTCTTCTAGGAGATTTCAGTTAAGGGGCCTCTGAAACATTGTAATTGATGGGTTATGGAGAAGGAAGGCGACGTGTCTGCTAAGGTAGATCTCCGTCCCGTACTCCCTTAGGATGCAGCTCTGTGATTTCAGGGTTACCATGAGTATTAGCCAGATTTTAATAATTCCCCTCCCTTCCTTCCCTCCATCTCTCCTAAGTAGTAACAATAGGTAGCATTTATTGTGCATTTTTTATATGGTAATATGTGTTCTACATCCTCTTCTCATTTCATCAGTAGGTACCATTATTAACATCCTCAATTTGGCAAACCAAGACTTTAAAATGTTGTGTAAAATGACATCTGCAAACACCCTGTTTCCACATAAAGTCACATGCTGAGATCCTGGGTGGATACAAATTTGGGAGGGGGTGCTCTTCCACCCACTGGACTGCGCAAGTTTTTAACTCCTGCGGAATACGATCTTACGTAACAGCCTTCCCCGTGCAATGTTTAGTTTTGATTGTGTGTATGTGTGTGTCAATTCCCCGGGGGAGAAATTTCACATAGAATGCTTACTGCTTCTTCAAGTGCAAGTTCTATCCTAAGAGACCAAGATGTATTCTCTTTCACAGGCGTGAGGACAAGCCCAGCCCATTTGGCTTTTACTGGGTGTCGCCGCTCCATCCATCAGACTTGCCTGTGTCTAGAAGGCTGTTTTCATGCATTTTTATGGCTGCTGGAGACTCCATTAAAGGCACATTCAATCAGCGGCCTGACAGTGACAGAGCCCAGTTGCTCACCAATTCTCTCTCTTGAAATTTATAGAGATCATAAAAGACTTGTAGGAAATCCTTTGGCCTCCACATTTGGGTTGCAAAGTGTCTCCTTTAAAAGGCAGAATGCCACTGAAGACCATTTAGCCATTTGGTTTTTGCATTTCCTGGGTTTGGGTTCCTGAGCCGCTCTTCCCACCCAGGCCCTGGGCCTCGTGCTACAAAACCCAGGCTTGGGAATGAGGGAACCTCATTAGAAGGGGCAGAAGTAGTGCTTCTTGATTTTTTTTTTCCCCCCTTTCCTACCTTCCCAGGGGCCGGGAATGTATCCTGTAGCAAGGTCCTGACCTTGGCCGTAGTTTGGCATCATAGCAAACCTGCAATTCTGCTGTGTGGAAATAACCCAAGTTGGGCCGTTGGCAGTTGTGCAGCCCTGGGTACCCCTCCCCGTGGAGCAGCACGTGGTGGGCGTCTGGGTTTGCCAACCCTGCATCCACATAGGGAGAGAGTACCTTGTCTTTGCTTTGGAGGCCGTCCTGCTTCACTTAGTGACTTAGTGTCTGTGCTGCTGGCGCCCCCCCGCCCCCACCCCACCGCCTCACCTCCACGAGGGGTGGGGCCCGACACCCACACCCAGACACATCAGACGCCTTTCTGAGGCTTCTGTTGGAGCTATTAGGAAGCTCGCTTTCCACAAGGACTGTGCTGGGCCTTTTGCCCTCAGAGCTTGTCTCCTACTTCCTTACTTTCCCTCCACTCTTGTCTGTATTCCAGAGGGCCGGCCCCTACAGGCTGCATTTCCCCAGCACCCTGGCCAGCTGGCTTCCAGCTGGGTTGGGCCAGTGGAAGGCCCTGGGGTAGACTGAGGGTGAAAGTAGGGAGAGGCCAGAGTAGTTCTCCCTGTCCCTCCCTGTCTTGGGCAGTGTCTCCAGCAGCAACTCAGCTCCTCTCTGGCTCTAGCCCCCACCAGACTGGTACCCAGCCTCTGGGCTCCAGGTACATCATCCTGCTCTCTTTTTCTCTCTGATATGAAAGGCAGTGCCTTCCTAATGTGGCTATTCTCTGGATTAGTCAATATCCCTGGTTGTCTTTTAAGCAATTCCCTCACCTCTATAACCAGTTCCCTGCATTAATTTTTTTTCCAATGCAAATACCCCAGTGGTTTATTTTCATGTGTGGTTCAAGAGAAAAGTAATCTGGAACTGCAGCAGGCCAACGAGTGGGGAGAGTTAGACTGAGAATGAAGCTAACGGAGGAAAGCAGGGCTGAGAGAGAGAGAAAAAGAAGACGATAGACTGACTCAGCGTGATGTGAACTCCTGGATACAGCTATGCCTGAAGCCCCTGGGCTTTTCATTTATGTTAGCCAACAAATCCCTCTCTGTCCTCACTTTTTTTCCCCTGATCCAGTTTGAATTGAGTTCATGTCACTATAGCTGAGATGCCTGTCATAGCAATATTGAAAATAGTGAGATGCCCATTAAGCATTATTTTTTGTTGTTGGGTTTTTTTTGTTGTTGTTGTTTGTTTTATTTTCAGCAAAAGTTCTGCTTTTAAAAGGTTTTTCATCAGAGGCAGCAAATCACCTTTAGAACAGATTTTTCTTTTTTGAAAAGGTCATCAGAGATTCTCTAGTTAATCAAATGTGAGGCAAATATTCACTTCAGGTTCCCAGAGAAGACTCGAACAAAGGAATTATTTCACCATTCTGAGCTGCACTATGTTTTTAAAAGTTCTGATTTGTAAAATATGTGTGTATCATGGATATATGCATGTATTACAACTAATCAAATTGTATACTTTGGTACAGTTTAGTCCATGTCAGTTATTCTTTAATAAAGTTGGAAAATGCAAAAAAAAAAAAAAAAAGCATAGGAAAAACAAGTAGATAGGAATACTATTCAGCACTAAAAAGGGATGAAGAGCTATCATGCTGGATACATTTGATTTGACTCTGCAGATGAATCTCAGACTCATTATGCTGAGTGAAAGAAACCAGACACAAAAGGAGACATGTTATGTCATTCTACATATAGGAAACTCTACATGACACAACTCTAATCTGTAATGACAGAAAACAGGCCAATGGTTGCCCAGGGAAAGAAGTACGGGGAATTATTTGGGATTAGAGACGCAAGGGAACTTTCAGGGATAATGGGAAGTTTCCCTGTCTTCACTGTGGTCGTAATTACACAAGGGTAAAATTTAGTCAAACTCATTGAAAGGCATAATTAGAATGGGTGCATTTTAATGCATGTCGTATGTACACTACACTCAGTAAATTCGATATTATAAAAAAGTCAATGTGTACATTCCATATGATAGAATTTTTCCCAAATGAAGAGCTATTATTAAATCCACAGTATGTTTTCCCATGAAATGGGAATGGAGGAAGTAAGGCAACACAAATGAAGCCGCTGCATCTCAGAGAGTGAGTGCTGTGTGCAATGGGGAGAAGGCTTGGCTGGGCCAGAGAAGGGGGTGCTCTGAGAGTTCTTTCTGGGGAGGCTCTTAGCTGGCACTTCCACTCCCATCAAAAGCCTGTTGGAAGTCAGGCAGGAGCCTCTGACAGTAACTTTAGGGTTCATGAGTTTAAAGTAGAACCATGCAAAAGCCAGGCATGGATGGATGTGGCTGATGGGAAATGCGCATTCCCAGCAGGTGGATGGTGTGGGCGCCGGAGAGCTTGGGTGAGGGCAGCTGGCGGAGCCAATTGACCGTGTCTGTGTGATTTTTATGAGCCAGATGCATCCTCACTGTCAAGATTCCTGGAAATTCTTTGGGAGTCAAGTGAATGTTAACAAAACGGGCTTGTGCAATTCACTGGATAAGCTTGGAGTCATTACAAGAACGTTAAAAGCAGGCTAACCAATTTTGGCCTCTGTCCTGATGAAGCGAGGCGTTTGGTTACAGTAAAATTTTGGAATGAGTCATGGAGCATGCCGTGACCACAGCAGGAAAGTTCAAATAGTCCCTAAGGCAGGCACCGGCACAGACAAGGTTGTGCTGCAGTTACTGGTGTTGCAGGGGACAGGAAAGAATCAAGAGTATAGGGTTGTGGTGTCAAGGAGGGACCCCCAGATTATGGCCAGAGGAGAGATGGTGACAGAGGGCTCTGCCCCTTTTCACTTTCTCTCCCACCTTTTCTCCTCTTTCTCCTTTATTCTGACAGGCAATGTGTTGGTTATCTATTCCTGTGTATCAAACTGCCCCCCAAAAACATTTCGCACCTTAAAAATGACACTCATTTATTATGTCATAGCTTCTGGGGGTTGGCAATCTGAGCATGTCTTAGCTGGAACCTCCAGCTCTGTGTCTCTGACTGTACTAAAGGTGTCGGCACAGGGTCTGTGGTCTCATCCAAAAGCTCAAATGGGGCAGGATCCACCTCCAAGTCACTCAGTGGTTTTGGTAGGATCCCTTGTGGGTTCTTGGACTGAGAGCCTCATTTCCTCATTGGCTGATGATCAGAGGCTGCCCTCCGTTCCTTGCCAGGTGGTCCTCTCCATCGGGGCAGGTGTGTGATGAGAGCCAGAGTGTGCCAGACAATAGCCACAGCCCTTTATAACCTCTCAGAAGTGACATCCATCACATTTTCCATGTTCTGTGTGTTAGAATCAAGTCCCTGGGCCCACACTCCAGGGGTGGAGATTACACAAGGGCATGAATAGCAGGAAGCAGGGTCCCTGGGAGCCATTGTGGAAGGCTGCCCCCCAGTGGGCAACAAGCATTTATTAAGCCCCTTTCTGTGCCACGTTCTGGATCAAATGCTAAGATTCATTATTCATAGCTGAACAAGAGAGGGTTTCTGGCCTCAGGGGTGTTCCATTCTAGGCGAAGAGTTGATCAAGTGAGCAAGCACTTAAGACACAGAGTGGTACATTTACTGATAGAAACGTGCAGTGGAGCAGAGCAGAGAGAAGTCTGGCTTTGGAGCCAGATTACATACTTTACCACTATGGGGTGCTGGCCAACAGACCTAGTGGTGAAACAGCCACAGGTGCTGCTGATAATGTTGATCATTGCCTAGATTCAAAATGGAAGGCGATGTTAAACTTCAGGTAAATGTTAATGAAAAGGACGGTGTAATTTTTATTCCCATCCAAGTTTGTACACCTCCTGAATTTTGTCCACAGTCACGGGCACTATCCATCAGGAAGAACTCTCTGCTCTCCATGGGTAGCTTTTCTCACTCCACCGCCCTCTGGGCAATCCCCAGTGACTTTTATGAGAAGGAAGGAATAGACCAGAGAGTCAGACAAATGTGGATAGACTCTTGGTTCAACTGCTTTGTGGCTGGGTGGCCTGGGGCAAGTCACTTCACCTCTCTGAGCTTCACTCCCTTCATACGTATTAAATGTGGCTATGTAGACAACTAGGGTTGTAAGGAATACAGTGCCTGATGTCAAGACCCTGATACACAGGAAGTGGTGAGTTACATGTTTTTTATTATTACTCATCATCTGAATTTTATGTATCCAAATTTCAAGAACCAAACTAATCCATATTTCCTCTAGGAGAACCCCTCAGATAATTCTATTTCACACCTCAGTTTCTTCCTTTAGAACTCCTCTTTGTTTTTGGCCACACCGTGCAGCATGTGGGGTCTTAGTTCCCTGACCAGGGATCAAACCTGCACCCCCTACAGTGGAAGCACAGAGTCTTCACTGGACCACCAGGGAAGTCCCTAGAACTCCTCTTTATCATTCTAGATTGGCACTTGGATGTCAACTTGTGGGTGGAATTATATGTATATTTTAATGTGCTGACGAAAATAAAATAGCTTCCATCATTTGCTAAGAGCTTAAAAATATCCAGAGAATATAGCAGGCATTGTACAGACCTTACCCCATTTAAACTTGCATTAGTCATCTTTTTAATCCTCACAGTAACCTCCCAAAGCAGGTACTGTTATCCCATTCTGCAAATAGAGAAACTGAGGCCCAGATAAGTCAAGTGATCTGTCCAAGTTTGCAGGGCTAGTTGACAGCAAAGCCAGGAGTCTACAAAGTGCAGTCTGACCCTGGGGTTGCTGAGGGCAGGAATCATGACTTCTTTCCATTTATTTTTGTTTTGTTGTTGTTGTTTCCTGTCAGCATATAGCACAGTTCCTGATATACAGCACGCCAACAGTCTGTGCCCAGTTGCTGGGGAATAAAAAGGGAGAGAGGATGGGGCAGTGTGGCATGGTGGAGAAAGTTCTAGAATGAGGAGAGAGCCCCGGTTATCATCCCAGCGCCGAGACCACCTATGGGTTTGTGCTAGGAGGGTGTTGCTTTGTCTTTTTGGAGAAGGGTCCTCAGCCTCTACCATATGAGGGTTAAATGCCTGAGCTGTGAGGTAGCAGCCTGGATTCCAGTCCCCAGCTTTTCTGTTTTTTTTTTTTTTGGCTCCACCCCGAGGCTTGCGGGATCTTAGGTCCCCGACCAGGGATTGAACCCGTGCCCCCTGCAGTGGAAGCACAGGGTCTTTACCACTGGACCACCGGAGAAGTCCTGTCCCCAGCTTTTCTACCTTCTTGTTGTGTGACTTAGACAGACCCAAGTGAAGCCTCAGCTTCCTAGCGTGTCAGATGGGTGGAATACTCTCCTTACTTCCGGAGAATAAAATGAGAGCAGACACATCTGATATAGAGCCCCATATTATATATAAATAGCACTGCTTGCCCGGCACGTCCAGTGTGCCGTAGGGTGAGCGGTTGTAAGGCTGCCGGTATGGTTTGTGTTGACGGTGATGGTGGCAGAGATGCTGTCCTGAAGCTGTTTGGTAGAGAACCGGACGTGAGAGACATGGGGGACCTGAGCGCACTTGGCAAAGGGCAGGCAGGAGGTGAGGGTCTGCGCCCGGCTCCTCTGAGCTGGACAACCCAGTCCCTGGCGCCCCTTCAAACCAGTGGGTCACCGTCTCCACGGCTGAGATGACTTCCCCTGCCACCGCAAGAGTAGGCTGGAAAATAAGAGTTGCAGTCAATTAGCTTTTTGTTATGTCTCCATGGTATTTGGCAGCCAGTTTTATTATTTTTTTTCTCATGGATTTGGCCATGTAAAATAACTTGGGGGAGGAGGGTATCTGAAGGCAGAGGCCACGAGGATGGCAGAGCAGAGCTGGAGAAGGATGAGCCTGGGCATTGGACCAATGTGTCTGTGAGTCCTGCTTCTTTCAGTATTAGCTGCGGGCCTTTGAGGGATGTTAGTTACCAATGTTGAGCCTCAGTTTCTTTTTCTTTTCTTTTTTTTTTTTTTTTACATCTTTATTGGAGTATAATTGCTTTACAGTGTTGTGTTAGTTTCTGCCGTACAACAAAGTGAATCAGCTGTATGTATACATATATCCCCATATCCCCTCCCTCTTGCGTCTCCCTCCCACCTTCCCTATCCCACCCCTCTAGGTGGTCACAAAGCACCGAGCTGATCTCCCTGTGCTATGCGGCTGCTTCCCAATAGATATCTATTTTACATTTGGTAGTGTACATATGTCCATGCCACTCTCTCACTTCATCCCAGCTTACCCTTCCCCCTCCCTGTGTCCTCAAGTCCATTCTGTACGTCTGCGTCTTTATTCCTTTCCTGCCCCTGGGTTCATCAGAACCATTTTTTTTTAGATTCCATATATATGTGTTAGCATACGGTATTTGTTTTTCTCTTTCTGACTTACTTCACTCTGTATGACAGACTCTAGGTCCATCCACCTCACTACAAATAACTCAATTTCATTTCTTTTTATGGCTGAGTAATATTCCATTGTATATATGTGCCACATCTTCTTTATCCATTCATCTGTTGATGGACACTTAGGTTGCTTCCATGACATGTACCACAATGTTCATTGGAGCCTCAGTGTCTTCATCTGCAGAATATGGGATATGGGTTCTTACCCCTCTGGCTTGAGACACTGTGCATACGGTCTGATCAAAATAAACTTTCAATAAATGGAAGCTATTAATATTGTAGTGCACAATAGCAGTAAACGATAGAGTTTCATCTTGGGTAGATATTGCCCATTCTGGAAACAAATTCACCCCTTGGATTGCCAATGACATCAGCACAGTCCCACAGTAGAAACACAAGATGTTTTCCTAATGTAGCATATTTCATTGTGAAAGATGTATTTTGGCTCTTCAACTGACCCGCCTTGTTATTAAAATTATAAGGTTGGTGATGCAAACCACATGATTAATCTCTTCCCCTGAAAAGGTTCAAATAATATAATCCGTGCATGAAGATGTTTGAAATGATACCATTTTATCATCCAAATTAGCTTCGCATGAGTTCCTTGGAGAAACCCTAAGAAAAAAGATCCCTTTATTCGTGCCAGAGAGACCAGCAGAAAACATTAGAAACGTCTCTAAATGTCCAACAAAGCTTCATTGTGAATGGGAAACGGTATGGGCGATAAATAAGCGTTATCCAAATCTTATAAAAACCATAAAGGTAACTGGCAGAAATACTGACCTGGTCATTCACTCATAAATAAATATACGAACGTCTTAAACATCCTGGCATATCCTGTTTGGTTGATTCATGGCCATTCACCAAAGACAAGGATTCCTGCCATGGAAGATTTAACACCCTGGGCTATATGTCACTGTCTTGTTAACAGTCCTGGAGGTGGGATGAGCTCTGGTTAACTGGCCTTGCTGACACCTGTGTTTAGTTAGCAGATTGGCTAATGATGCCTGGACCTGTGTGAAAATGACCCCCCTCTCTTTATGCTTTGCTCATTCTCTGGAGAAAACCTCCTTGCCACAGGGAAGTCAATGCCCAGCAAGCAATACAGAGAAAGTGCAGAAATTGTGCTTTGGAAAGAGCCCTTCAGACCTGGATTCCATGACTAATTGCATGGTTTCATCCAGTTTTTCTTAGCACTTATGAATGGGTTCTTGTGAGCACTTGGAAGCTCAGCGATCCATCGTGGTTTCCTCCTTACTGTGTCTCTCTGGCTCCCTGTTCACCCTCCATGGCTCAGCCACTCTGGAGGGCAAGTGTTTATGGTTTGATAAAGAGGTTCCTACTTGCATGATGTTTCTGATTGGTTGGTGGTGTCTGCTGGGGTACTCTGTGGGGAAAGATTCTGCTGACTTGTCTGGGATCAGTGGGAAAGAGTGCTGTGATTGATTTGTGATGTCTGCCACAGGTATCGGACTAGACAGTAGAGGGGCACATGCCATCTATTTGCATCCTGGCCATGCATTTTAGATATGACAGGAGTATATGGTATGGTCTGCTAGTCAGCATCTGATTTTCTCCTGTTGTGCTAGTGCAGGTAGAGATTGGGGGATTGGGTGTTATACAGGGGCTCTTTTAAGTATTAAATGGGGGTGCTAACCCCTAAGATACTAGGTAGCTCCAGCTACCAGGTCTACAGTGGCTTCTACTCTGAAATCTCAAGCTTGTTTTCCTAGCTTCTTTTCACTGCAAATGTCATACAATGGCCAGTAAGGAGCAGTAAGATAGTGAGGTCAATTTTGAGGATTTAAAGGGAGTAGTGACTTTGAAGATCCCAAAACGTGTGGTTCCAGATATTGAAGAGGGATCGGGGGGAAGGGCGACTATGATGACAGGCATTTTACTCACTATTTCATTCACCCTTCCTAAGGACTCTATGAGTTAGGTTTCATCAGTCTCCATTTTCCAGGTGTAAAAGCAGGAGCTCAGAGAGGTTGAGTTATATCCCTAGGTCACACAGCTGGTAGTCCGTGCTGGAGCTGGCAGTCAAACCTAGGTCTATGTGATCCTAGATTTGAGCTCTCTCCTTTCATTCTTTCTTTCTTTCTTTTTTTTTTAAAATTAATTAATTAATTAATTAATTAATTATTTTATTTATGGCTGTGTTGGGTCTTCATTTCTGTGCGAGGGCTTTCTCTAGTTGCGGCAAGTGGGGGCCACTCTTCATCGCGGTGCGCGGGCCTCTCACTATCGCGGCCTCTCTTGTTGCGGAGCACAGGCTCCAGACGCGCAGGCTCAGTAGTTGTGGCTCACGGGCCCAGCTGCTCCACGGCATGTGGGATCTTCCCGGACCAGGGCTCGAACCCGTGTCCCCTGCATTGGCAGACAGATTCTCAACCACTGCGCCACCAGGGAAGCCCCTCTCTCCTTTCTAAGTCACTCACTACATTAACCTCCAGGATTCCAGTCTCTAGGGAAAGGTGGCCAAGGACATGCAAGTTCCCAAAGCTGAAGAAGTCAGTAGCTGATGCTGATTTCTTCCTCTTCCAAAGCTCTTCATCTTGCCTGGTCCTGCCCAGGTCCTGGTACACCCTGCCCCTCTCAGCACAAGAACATCCCTTTGCTGCGTACTGGATGGAGTGATTTCCAGGGTATAGTCCCAGGGCCGTGTTACGCAAAAGGCACCATTTTGAACTCTAATAAATAGCTATTCAGTTCAATTCAGTCTACCACATTGGGGAAGAATCGCTCCAAGAATATCTGTTCCCTGCTGAGCTGATCTGAGTACGACTGACTCTCTTGCTTCGTGGAAACAAGGCTGAGGAAAGGGAGGATTTGCCGAGAGAGGAGACGATTCTCCTTCTAAAGAGGCCTCAGGGATTAAACTAGTCACTTGTGAGGTATCCTGTCGGATGAGTGATAGAATTTCATCTTCTTGTCAGTGGAGCCAGCAGAACGTGATGTGCTAGATATATGCCTGCTGTTCCCCTGCAGAGAGAAAGAGAGAATAGAATATTCCTGCTTCGTACCCTTAGGGGACCAGGGAGGGCAGGGCCAGCCCTCTGAGTCTCTTTGCTTTCTTCTGGGAGTTGTGACACAGTTGCTAAATTCTCTGACAAAGGCCCTCTGACTCTGGTTTGTTCTTTGTGGAGATGGGAGGAGAGCACAACACTCGCCCTACCCCATACCTTTGTGTTAGTTAAGAAAGGCTCACTCCCGCAACAAATACCCCTCAACCTCGTGGTGTAACATACCAAAGGCTTATTTCTCGCTGAGGTCATAGGCCAGTGCCGGTGGAGCTGGGCAGCGGGTTGAGTCTGCTCTACCCCGTCCTTCAGGGAGCCAGGCCCCCTCCACCCTTAGGTTTTTCATCCCTTAGGGTCTTGGAAGGTCACATAAGAAGTCTACTCGGGCCCAGGCCAGGAAGGGGTGTCCATCACTGCTGCCTACATTCCATGGACCAGATCTGTCACATGATCCTATCTCTCTGCAGGGGACACTGGGAAGTATGGTGTAGCTGTGTCCCCAGGTAGAAAAGGAGGTGGAATTTGCTGAACTCATGGCATTGCTGTCTCAATCTCCATCTCAATGGCCAATTCCCCATGTCAAGAGAACAAACAGGGAATTCCCTGGTGGTCCAGTGGTTAGGACTCCATGCTTCCACTGCAGGGGGCATGGGTTCGATCCCTGGTCAGGGAACTAAGATCCTGTACGCCACACAGCACGGCCAAAAAAAAAAAAAGAACAAACAAATCAACAACAAAAGGGTTGGCACAAGCCCAGACATATTTGCTTATTTATTCCTGAATAGGGGAATTTTCCAACTCTAGAATCTAGATCATTGCTTCTCCAAATGAGGTACACGGTCTCCTAAAGGTGTGGGGTGGGTGCGAAGGGGCATGTGTCCTCACCAGGTCAACGTGGGGCATCATATCAGTGCGGCAGTTTTACCTGAAGTTTTAAGGGAATTAAAAATGTTGAATTTTTACTTCCTTTAAAGGTTTAGACACAAGCATACCTAAGGGAAACCACGAGATTTTTGATATTCCTCAAGTTAGGAGTCTTACATGTTTAAGGCTCCTTTTATGGACCTTAGGGATATTCCTCCTCTTTTCTTTACATTTAGGGGAAGTCGAGGAAACTGCTCCTGAAACATTTGACTCAAGATGTGTCTTTACCTCCTTTTCTCAGTTCTAAGTCACAGGCTTCCAAACTGAAAGGGGAAGATGAGTTGGGAGTTTACCCATGATCTAATTACACCAGAATATTTTCTGAATCAACTGTGAGTCAGACACAGTGCTACAGGCTTGCATGTGTCCTGGTTATCTATTGCTGAATAGCAAACTGTGCTAAAATTTAGTGGCTCAAACAACCATTGGATTATCTTATGATTTTGTGGGCCACGGATTTAGGCAGGGCTCAGCTGGGCCAGTCTTATGCTCTACATGGCTTCGAGATGGCTTTACTCAAATATCTGGCACTTGGGCCAGACAGAAGACTGGGTTCCAGCTGGAGCCCTTTACCCCTTATGTGGCAGCTCAGTGCCCCAAGAACAAGTGTTCTCAGAGGGCTGGGCAGAAGCTGCAAGGCTTCTTATGACCTAGCTTCGGAAGTCCTGAAACTTCCGCCATATTCTATTGATCATGAAAACCAGCTGATTGAAGGTGAAGGGAATTAGACTCCACTTTCAATGGGAAAATTCACCAAGAGTTTGCAGCCATCTTTCATGGACCATTGTGTGCATTATCTTATTTCATCTTCCTAGCGTCACTAGGAGGTAGACATTACTTCTAGTCCCATTTTACAGTTGAATCAATTTTATTTACTTGGTCACTGATTCATAGTACCTAATAATCCACATACTCTCTAAATAGAGTTAGGGCTTTCAAAGGCTAAATCTAAGTGACTACTGAATAGGAGGGCCCCTTTGTAAAAAGTTCCTTGGCCTAAGTAACTTAGAACTTGAAATGGTGGCCCTAATATTTATGATAGCTAACTTTTTGAATACTTAAATGTGCCCCTAACCTTCGATTCCTGTAACTGTGGTGTCTTTTGTTTGGTAGATTATATTATTATTCAAAACATTGGCCCATCCTCCCCGTGGGAGGATTTTACTTGCCACCGTACTGCTTCAGTCTTGGCTGTGTGACAAGTTTGGGGCTGTGTAGCATGACTTCTAAGCAGAAGCTTTCACAGTCATTATGTAGTTCTGCCAGGGTCTCTTTTCCTCTGCCACGAGATTGGCAGTGTCCCAAATGCAGGCTGCCTGCCTGCATCACAGAATAAAGATCCCATGAAGCCAAGCCACAGCCAGCCCACGATAGACATGTGAGTCTAGGAAGCCATAAACTCTAATTGTTGCAATCCACTGCAATTTGGGGGTTGTTTGTTACTGCATCGTGATTTAGCCTAAGCTCACTGTTACTATTAGTTTTCCCATTTTATAGATGTTAAAATAAGTTGAAAAGAGTTAAATAACTTATCCAAGGTCTAGGGCTTAACCCTAGGCTGTTTGATTCCAGAGCCTTGATCTTAATCTTCTATATAACTGGTGAAAAAAAAGACTCAGACTGGAGAAGCTACAGGCTTGAGTTGCATGATGGCTGTTGTCTTAGTTTGGGCTGCTACAAAAAAAATACCATAGATAGGGTGGCTTAAACACTAAACATTCGGGCTTCCCTGGTGGTGCAGTGGTTAAGAATCCGCCTGCCAATGCAGGGGACACGGGTTCGAGCCCTGGTCCAGGAAGATCCCACATGCCACGGAGCAACTAAGCCCGTGCGCCACAGCTACTGAGCCTGCGTTCTAGAGCCCGCGAGCCACAACTACTGAAGCCTGCACGCCTAGAGCCCGTGCTTCGCAACAAGAGAAGCCACTGCAATGAGAAGCCCGCGCACTGCAACAAAGAGTAGCCCCCGCTCGCCACAACTAGAGAAAGCCCACGCGCAGCAACGAAGACCGAAAGCGGCCAAAAATAAATAAATAAATACATAAATTTATTTAAAAAGAAAATCACCTCAAAAATAAATAAATAAATAAATAAATAAACATTTATTTCTCATGGTTTTGGAGGCTGGGAAGTCCAGGATTAAGATGCTAGTAGTCTGATGTCTGGTAAGGCCCCACTTCCTGGCTTGTAGACAACTGCATTCTTGCTTATCCTCACATGGATGTGAGGTAAAGATAGAGACAGAGGTAGAAAAGAGAGAGAAAGAGAGAGAGAGATTAAAGCAAGTTCTGTCAAGTCTCTTCCTTTAAGGGCACCAATCTCATTATGAGGGTCACGCTCATGATTTGATTACCTCCCAGAGGTCCAGCCTCCAAAAGCCATCACCTTGGGAATTCAGGCTTCACCATATGAATTTGGGGGTGACACAAACATGCCTACCATAACAGCTACCTAATGTGCAGCTTGTCTGATCTTTAGCTCAATGACAACAGCTCATGTGCCAAAGGCACCTCTGACTTTCAGGAGAGAGTCACTGACACGTCTCACAGCTGGGGATGTAGCTGAGTGGTTCGTTTTATCACAAGGGGGCAAAACCGTATAAATATTTTTTGAGCCTCCTATAGTATTTCATAGTATTTACGAGGTAGACATCACTTGGGATGAGTTAGCCTTTCCTGGCCTGACATGCTTCTCTACTCCTTTTTTCTAAATAACAAGAAAAAGAAGGAAAGCAAAATAGAGGCATGGCTGGTGCGTGAATTACAAGGTGTCAGGGGACTGTCTGGAGCTTCCTTCTTTCTCAGAATCGTGCACACAAACGCCCACTACTTCTTAGTCTCTGGCTTTGCTGGGTAACAGTGGCATGAAAAGAAGAGAGGAAGTCACAGTGTGGTTAGGATAGGGGACTTAACCTGAAATTGGAGGAGTGTCCTGGCTGGTCACCTAAGTGCTGGATTTCTGGAACCCATGCTGTTCTCAGAAGCATTTCTTCTCTGTCTTGGAGTATTTCCTTTTGCCTGCTATTCCAATGCAGTATATGATTTCAAATGATTTTGGCTGCAAGTAACATAAACCAAACTGAAAGAGGCTTTATCAGCAAGGAGTATTCTATTTTTATTTATTTTTAATTGAGACATAATTGACATATAACATTGTGTTAGTTTTAGGTGTATAACGTAATGATTTGATATATGTGTATGTTGTGAAATGACTGCCGGAGTAAGTTTAGTTACAATCCATCACCACATATAGTTATAATTTTTTTTTTTATGATGAGAACTTTTAAGGTCTACTCTCTTAGCATCTTTCAAAAACATAATACAGTATTATTAACTGGATTGACAAGGCATGCTTATTTAAAGCCAGCATAACCAGAAGCCTGGAAGTAGGACAGTCGCAGAGTGGCTTAATTTAGTGGCTGCACGACAACATTAAAGATGCAGGTTCTTATCTTTTTGCTCTGTCATCCTCAGATTGTTGACTTATCTTCTAGGTTGGTTCCCTCGGGGCTCTGTAGTTCCCTGTGCAGAAAGCAGCATCTTCTAGTGAAAAGGGAACTTGCTTCTCCCTCGTTGACTTAGAGCAGTTCCTAAAATGGAAATCTGCATGCAGGGAGGTTATGGGTGATTGCTCTCAGGAACAGGACCCGATGGGGAGTGACAGACAGGACTGGCCAGCAAGAGAAATTGAGCTGAGATGCAGTCTCAGCAGTGGCCTCAGGTGACCCCACAGGGCACCCTGGAGCTGGTTGGATCCTCAGAGTTTCCCAAGTTGAGGCAAGAGGCTCTACCAATGTGCTTCTCCATGGGCCAGTCACTGGATTCGGGCTTAACCTTGGCCACAGACCTCTTGGAAGGTGCAGGAGTGAGAGCTTCTGTCCTAAAGGGGGTTCTGGGTGGTGCACCCAGCATCCACTACACGTCTCTTTTCATGAGCAAAGACGTGTTTCCCACATGCCTCTTCACGTCCCCCTGGCCGGCACTGCATCTCATATCCATTTCTAAACCGTTTATTGGTAACGGCAGTGGAGATACCAGGATTGCCTTTGACTGAAAAAGAGCCACACTCTGGGGACAGCTTGGGTTTCTCCTGAAGGATAAAGCTGCTCTGAAGGAGGTATATAAAATCAGGTACGTTAGCAAGGAAGGTGGAGAGTAGGATGGCCACTCAGTGGCAACAGAATCTGGCCCATGTAATCCTGAATATTTATCTGTCTGATTGATCAGTGCTGAACACAGTGGAGGGAATCCCAGATACAGTGTGTCGGAAATGTCTGCATCTCTCAGTGCTTATGGGAGGAGCATGCAAGGAGGGGATAAAGGGCTACTTCCCACAGGAAGCCCCAAGCTGTGATTGCATTGGTGATGTAGGAGGATAGGTTTCTCTTCTCTATACAGTTGACCTTGAACAGTGTGAGGGTGAGGAGTGCCAGTCCTCTGCGAAGTGGAAAATCCGCCTGTAATTTTTCGTAGGCCCTCCCTATTGGTGTTTCCTCCGTATCCGTATCCGTATCCGTGGTTCTGCATCTTGGAGGGCCTCGCAATGCTGTAGTATTTACAATGGAAAAGAATCTGCATATAAGTAGACCTGTGCAGTTCAAATCCGTGTTGTTCAAGGGTCAACTGTATAAACTGTATTTAAAATGGTGATTGTGGAGGTTGGCTGAAGGCTCCATTGTCCTGGCTCCCAAGGAGTCCAGATGGACCTTAAAACATCAGTAAAATCTCTGCCGTGGGCAGACGTGCTTTACTTCTCGTTATGTCACCCTCCATCTTAGTTCGAGGTCCCCTGGCACAGACTCTGAGACCAAGATGCAAGTGCCAGCCATTTGTATGGGCAACGCAGTTGGGGAAGGGGGCGTATGACACAGGAAAGGATGGCAGCAGGGTTGTTGGATAAAGTGCAGGACCCTGATAAAATGTGAATTTCAGATACCCAACAAGTAATTTTAAGAATATAAGCATGTCCTATGCAATATTTTTTAGATAACCATTTTTTTTTAGGGTATGTCCCAAATATTGCCTGGAGGCATACTTATACTAAAAAATAAATCAGTTTTATCTGAAATTCAAATTTAACTGGGGGGGGGTCCTATAAGTTTTATTTGTTGAAGCTGACAGCCTGAGATGGCAGCCAATAAAGGATGCATGGTCAAGTCAGCAGCTACTGGGGTGACTGGCGCTTTATGCATTGGGGGCTCTGGGAACCAGTGTAGAACACATGGCCCAGAGTTCCTGAACCCAGGAGGCAAAGGAGCTGGGGTATTTGTATATCTGCTCCAGTAGTCTTTGGTTGAGAGCTGGGTGGGGTGGGGCGCTGGTCCTGAGGTGGTGATTTCCTGGCTTTGGTGACCGTTCATGAGCACAGACAGAGCCGCATCCCTCGTGTGGCTTCTGAGAAAGGCCTCAGGCAAAGAGATGCAGGTCTTGAGAGCTTCAAGTCAGCTGATGACCGTAAAGTGATAAGGCCCAAGTGATATGAGCAGGGCACCGACAGTGCCCTAGGACCTCCGTTATGAAACGGATGTCCTAGTACTGGAAGTTACTAGAAGTCAGTAGATCTGGGTTAGAATTTTGGTTCTATCAGTGAATGTATGACCTTGGACATATTGCTTAACTTCTTGGCCCCTTCTCTTTATCAATTAAATGGAGCTAATGATACCTACTTCGTAGGGTTATTGTGAGGATTAAAAACACAAAAAAAGTATATACAATGCCTGGTACCCAGTAAGTGTTCAGAAAATATCTGGTCATGAGGATGTTAAAATATATAGGCTTTGAGATCAGACCTGAGTTTGAGTCCTAACTCTACCAGCTACCAGCCTGTGGCCTTGGATAAGTCACATTATCTCTCTGCCTCTTCATCTAGAAAAGGCAGTGACTTCCCTGGTGGTCCAGTGGTTAAGACTATGTGCTTCCACTGCAGGGGGTGCGGGTTTGATCCCTGGTTGGGGAAGTTTCACATGCTGCATGGGACAGCCAAAAAAAAAAAAAAAAAAGAAAGAAAGAAAAGGCATCCACCTCCTGCAACTCTTTTGAGGGTGGAAAGGTATGAGGCATGCTAAGGTATGAGGTATGTTAATGAGGTATGAGGTATGTTCATGCCTGGCACAGAGCAGGCATTCGGGTCTACGAATGTTTGTGCTGTTATTCCTTTGTAGGGCGTGAGGAGGGTATGAGTTCCTCACGAAATGTTCCAGGCCAAACCTGGGATGTAACTCTGCCCAAGTCTCTTCAAACCCTTGATGGCATCATACACGGGCACAGGGCTGGGACTTCTGGGGAGGGTGGATCTGCGTAACCATCAGGAATTGCCATCCTTCTGGGCACAGATCCCGCCCTCTTGAAACTAGGCGGGGCCACGTGACTTGCTTTGGCCAATAATATGTGACAGAGGTGGGTGGCACTTCTAGGGGGACTGATTCCACGCTGCAAATGCCTAGATGAGTAGTTACCATTGAGTAGTTGCATCAGAGATTGTCAGGCCCTCAAAACCCACAATATTTACTATCTGTCCCTTTACAGGAAGAGTTTGCTAACCCTTACACTAGCCTATCCTGACATGAGACACACCTTCTGCTGTATTTCAACCTGGAGTGTGTGTGGGACCTGAGATTCTGCTTTTCTAATAAGCTCCCAAGGGATATCGATGTTGCTGGTCCATGGACCATCCTTTGAGTAGCAAGACTCTAGGACAGGGTTTCTCAGCCTCAGCACTGTGGATATTTGGGTCCCGATTATTCTGGATTGTGGGGAACTGTCCTGTGCATTATGGGATGTTTAACATCATCCCTGGCCTGCATTCACCAGATGCCAATAGTTCCCCCTAAGATGTGACATCCAAAAATGTCTCCAGACATCCCCTGGGAGACAAGTCACCCCTAGCTGAGAATCACTGCTCTGGGGTGTCTGGGGTGTGGCCAGCAGGCTCACAGTTCCCCGGGGTCTTGATAACCAGCTCTTGGGCAACAGGGTTGGTCTGTCTCCTGCCTGTCTGGGCTGAAGAATGATGGAAATGGTGCAGAAGATGAACTCGTTTCAGACAGGATAAGTCAGGTACTAGGGAAATGCAGATTATGCCAGGCAGGAAGAGAGGGAAGTTACACTTTTCTGCTCTGCTTAAGAGTCAAGTAGATTTTTAAGAATGTTTCCTTGAAAAAGCTGGATAAAAGGTGGAAAAATCTGACTGATGAGAAAGTTTAGAGTCTGGGAAAAAAACAAGTCGAATCTGTGGGCTTCTTCACTAATGGCTAAAAGCCTTGCTAGGTGTATCAACTGGCTAGGCGTTTGAAGTTTGGTCACTCTGGCCCCTTCTGCCCATCCCCTCTCTGACCATCCATGCAGAGCAGGACTGATTGTTATCTTTACGAAGAAACCCCGTTTTAGGGGAAAGAAAGGGAAAACCACCATCCCGTCCTTTGCTGCGTGTCCCAGGGGAGCGCTGACTTAAATCTGCTGGGCGTCCCAGGGGAATGCTGACTTAAATCTGCTGCAAAAGCAAACCTCGGATGAATCAGAGGTGGGTGGCCCTGCTGCATTCATTCTCGGAGGGAAACAACCCAAGTGAGAGTGCTTTGAAATCAGGGGGAAAGAATCCTCCATACATGTCTCAGTTTTCACCATTTGCATCTGACCACAAGAAGAAACCCCTGACAATCTGTTTTCTTTTATTAATTTTTTTTGCAGGCCCTTTAACATGTAATACGGTTTATTATTCTATTTATTTTTCTGGATTGTCTAAAATTACTAAGCCCTAAGAGATTGTTATTTTGAAACTTCAAACAGCGCAGAAATGGGTCGTTAGGAGGGAAGGATGAACCCTCCAATCCTACTCCCGGGGATGAACCACGTGACTGTTTTGGTGCCACCCCCACCAGATCTTTCTATATTATTTAACGCACATGTAGATTGTTTACACGTGAGAGTATAATAGTGTGTGTGGGATGATTCTGCTTTATTTGTTTTCATTGACTATCTGGGCCAGGATGAGGGTGAGTTGAGTGAGACAGCTAGGGTGCAAAATTTAAGGAGGCCCTCACCCCTAGGTGCACGCTGGTGCAGGGTCAGCAAGTGTACAACCCCGGGGGTGAGCGCCTCCTTATATTTTGCACCCCAGGCATCTCACTCTTAAACATTATTCTCAGGGCCCTGCAGGTGGGCCCGAGGCTGGCCTCACCCTAGTCTCCCTGCTTGTTATATCTTAGATATCTTTCTGTTATAGTTCAAATAGCTCTGCCTCATGTGTTTTTTCGTAGTACAGTTTACGTTTTAAAGGGAACCAGTTCTTCAGTTTCATTTCTGACTACCCAGGGAGTGTACAACAGGAACAGAACTATTTGTGTATAACTTGCCTCCACTACCTTCTAGAAACTTCTTTTTTTAAAAAAAGTAACATCTTTTTTTTTTATATAGGTTTTTTTAAAAAAAAAATTTTATTATTCATTTTTACTTTTGGCTGCGTCAGCACACGGGATGTTTGTTGGGGCACGTGGGCACCCCCCGGCATGTGGGATCTTAGTTCCCCGACCAGGGATCGAACCTGCGGCCCCTGCGGTGGAAGCCCTGAACCTTTTATTTTAAAGATTTATTTATTATTTATTAAAAAAATGTTTTTTGGCTGTGTCTGGTCTTAGTTGCGGCACACGGACTCTTGGTTGAGGCCCGTGGGCTCTTCATTGCAGCATGCAGGCTCCTCTCTCTAGTTGTGGCATGCAGGCTCCAGGGTGCAGGGGCTCCAGGGCGCATGGGCTCTGTAGTTTGCAACACGCAGTCTTTCTCGTTGAGGCGCGCGAGCTCCGTAGTTGTGGTGCGCGGGCTTAGTTGCCCCACGGCATGTGCGATCTTAGTTCCCTGACCAGGGATAGAACCCGCGTCACCTGCATTGTAAGGCGGATTCTTTACCACTGGACTGCCAGGGAAGTCCCGAAACTCTCTTCCTTATAGGTGTTGACCTAAAGCAAATAGAGGGCCAGATATTTCTCCAGCAAAGATGGGTTTCTTTGGGATCAGCAGAGAATTGCAATTCGGGGTCTGCAACCATGGTGAACCACGTGTAAGTCCCTCCTCAGCCCCTTGTTGAGCTGCCCTGTTAATGAGTTGAGAGGATAATGGTGAGCAGCTGAGAGAGGCCAAGTAGATTTACATCAGAAAAGCCTCTAAGCTACTTGGGAGAAAGGGGTGCAAGAGGTGAAAGAAAGGGGCATAGGAGAGGGTCTCGAGGAAGAGGCAGGAAAAGGGGATTTGGGGGGAGCAGCTGCCTCTGTGAGTGAGAATTTGGGAAAAGAAATGTCTACAGAGGAAAGTTAGCACATGTGACGTAGTGTGACTCAGTCTTTGCTATCCCTTCATGTCCTCTTGGAAGCGCCTTACGTTATTCCTTCAGGTTTTCTGGAGTTGAGTTTGTGCTGTTTGGGGTGTGTCATGGCCTAGAACCCAGCCCCAAGGCCAGTTGCACATAATTGGGTTACATGTTCTTGGTGAATTTGATGTGGGATCACTGGAGCCCAGAACAGTTACTTATTTTTCAAAAAATCCGCTCT
The DNA here is from genome assembly GCF_949987535.1 of Balaenoptera acutorostrata. NCBI lineage: Eukaryota > Metazoa > Chordata > Mammalia > Artiodactyla > Balaenopteridae > Balaenoptera > Balaenoptera acutorostrata. Next base: position 18,870,355 of record NC_080073.1, read on the forward strand.
CCTACTAAAGATAGAGGGTCCTAGGCCACTTTGAGAAGTTTTGGGAAGCTCTGAACCTACTCAGAATAATGCAGATGAACAAATGCACAGACAATTTGGCCAGCAGTATTCAGGGGATCCTGGAACCCCAGAGGCCCAACCTTAGACCATCTGTCAAGAATAGAGGGGAGGGGGGACTTCCCTGGTGGCACAGTGGTTAAGAATCCGCCTGCCAATGCAGGGGACACAGATTCGAGCCCTGGCACGGGAAGATCCCACATGCCGCAGAGCAACTAAGCCCATGCGCCACAACTACTGAGCTTGTGCTCTAGAGCCTGCGAGCCACAACTACTGAGCCTGTCTCGTGCAGCTACTGAAGCCCACGTGCCTAGAGCCCGTGCTCCGCAGCAAGAGAAGCCACCGCAATGAGAAGCCTGCGCACCACAACGAAGAGTAGCCCTCGCTCGCCACAACTAGAGAAAGCCCACGCGCAGCAACAAAGACCCAACGCAGCCAAAAATAAATAAATAAATAATAAATTTATATTAAAAAAAAGGAATAGAGGGGAGGGTTCTACCTAACGCTGTAGGCCCAGCCACTGCAAATCAGATCATGGTGAAATTGGGCCACATCAGTGAGCCTCTCTGTCTCCAAGAGGACCTGGTGGAGGCAGATACGAACTTGAAACCTGAGTATTTTGGAGCCTTGGTCTCTCCCGCTTGACAACAGGAGGAATATTTGGGAATTTGGCAGAAGTTTCTGACCCAGAAATCCTACAATGGGAGTTTGTCTCTGAAATCCCATTGGAGACCATTAGTGGAGCGATTTGTAGCCCCTTGTTTTTTTGGGGTGCCAAGAGCTGTTCTGTTTTTGGGAGGCAGCCATCCAGGACTGGGAAAGAGCAGGCAAGAATATTCTAAGCCCTGCTGAGTGATCCCTGGTGGAAGGTGAAGAAAAATGAGAATGTAAATCCTTAGTGGCTGAGAGAAGCCTGGGAGACTGGATGTTAGGACCAGCCTTGGAAAGAAGTAACAAAAGACTGTAAGTGGGGGAAACCCACTCCTTTTTTTCTTGTCTTCCTCCTCCTCTTTCTTTAAAAGCTATTCTATCCTCACTAGGGAGACCTAGGGACCGTTCACCTTTCTGAAGCCAAGCGAGGGGGATTCCAAGAGAATCATGGGTCGTCTTAGTTTGAGTTTGCCTCAAAGCAGACCCTGGAAAAAGAATGTTATTGCAAGTAGTTTATTTGTAGGGAAACACTGGGAGGGGGAGGGGGAAGTGAGTCAGAGAAGGGAAGGCAGCCCCTAAAAGGGTGTGTTGTAAAGTGAGATATCAGTGGAAAACGACGTCCCCTCAGAGATATTCCACCTAATAGGCAGGGTATTTATTCCCCAGCCCTGGAGAGCCATTGATTAGGGGCTGATCCTGGAGGGTGTTAATTCCCTGGCAATTTCGGCCTGCTGCATGCTTGGGCAGGGTGGGGTCCAGTTGTCAGAGAAAGCCTGCAGGCAAAGATATTCAGGTGCTGGCAATTGGGAGTCAGGCTTGTTTGTACTAAAATAGTAACAGCTGAAGGGATCCACGGGGCGCCATGACTTCTACTCCATTTGTGATCATTAGCAGAGCCTCCAAAGAGCAGAGCGGGGCCTCGTGTTCCCCGGTTGGTTGCTTGCTTGCTTGCTGAACTGCCAAAGCTAACAGGCACTCCTGGTGGAGCCAGTGGAGAGGAGTGTGCTGAGAGTTTTTGGAAGAGCTCAGAAGTTGCGGGGTGAGCTTGAACAAGGAGCCTTGCGCCTGTTTCTGATCTAGAGATGGCCCATGACAGCAGGGATTGAAGGGACCGTGGTGTACTGAGGTTGGAAGAAGATGGGGCAACTCCAGGACAAGCTCCGTTCTTCACTGCAGTTGGAAGGCGCACACCCCAGCACTTCCTGCAGCTCCGCATGAAAAACCATGGAGGTCAGAGTCTGAGAAGGAGCTGTAGGGCTTGCCCAGGAGGCCACTGGGTCACACAATGGGATGTCCAACATGGAAAAGTCATTGTCAACTCGAATTGCTATTGGTGCGAAAAGGAGACATGGCTACCCCTCTGGGAGAAATCATCCTCATTGGAGAGGGACCGGGGAAAGCTCAACACAGCCACCTTTGTGGTGCTCACCATGGCAACAAGGATGATCAGTGTCACATGGAGACACCGGGACACTTCGCCAGCACTGACACGTGGATACTCAGGTAAGGAGACTCCCTGTCTCAGGCTTCAACTCTGAAGAAGCCCACAGCTACGAGGGTGGGGATGAGGTCTTTTGTTTTTCTTTCCAGTGTTATTGAGATATACTTCACATAAGACATCATAGAAGCCAAATGTGTGTTACATAATGATTTGATGTATGTATGTACTGTGAAAATGATCAGCACAATTAGTTGTTAACATCCATCCTTTCACATAGTTGCAAAATTTTCTGTCCTTGTGATGAGAACTTTTAAGATCGACTCTCTTAGCCACTTTCAAATATACAAAACAGTATTGTTAGCTATAGACATGATGTTGTATATTACATCCCCAGGACTTAATGTATCTTACAACTGGAAGTTTGACCACTTTCACCCAATTCCCCAGCCCCATTCCCCATCCGCTGCCTCTGGCAACCATAAATCTGATCTCTGTGTCTATGCGTTTTTTTAAAAAAAATTGAAGTGTAGTTGATTTACAATATTGTGTTAGTGTCAGTTGTATATCAGAGTGATTCAGTTATAGATTTAGATTTAGATTTCACATACGAATGAGATCACACTGTATTTGTCTGACTTATTTCTCAGCGTAATGCCCTCAAGGTCCATCTATATTGCCCATTTTAAAATTGGATAACTTGTATTTTTGCTGCTGAGTTTGTATGGGTTCTTTATATATTTTGTGTAATAACCGTTTATCAGATCTGTGGTTTGCAAATATTGTCTTCCATTGTGTAGATGGCCGTTTCGTTTTGTTGATGGTTTCTTTTGCTGCGCAGAAGCTTTTAGTTGGATGTGCCTCCCACTTGTTTATGTATTTATTTATTTTGCTTGTGCTTTAGGTGTCATATACAAAAAACCCCTGACAAGACCCATGTCAGGAAGCTTTTTTCCTATGCTTTCTGCTAGGAGTTTTATAGTTTCAGGTCTTACATTTAAATCTTTAATCCATTTTAAGTTAATTTTTGTGAGTGGTTTAAGGGGTCTAGTTTCATTCTTTTGCATGTGAATATCTGATTTTCGCAACGCCATTTAGTGGGGACTGTCTTTTCTCCACTGAGTATTCTTGGCTCCCTTGTCAAATATTAGCTGACCATAAATACATGAGTTTATGCTTGGGCTCTTGATTCCGTTCCATTGATCTATTTGTTTCTTTTTATGTCAGTACCATACTATTTTGATTACAATATCTTTGTAATATAGTTTGAAACCAGGAAGTGTGAAGCCTCCAGCTTTGTTCTTCTTTCTCAGGATTGCTTTGGCTCTTCCAAGTCTCTTGCGGTTCCATGCAAATTTAAGGATTGTTTTCTCTATTTCTGTAAAAAAAAAAAAAAATCTATAACTATATATATCTGTCATTGGAATCTTACAGGGATTGCATTAAATCTACAGAAAACTTTGGGTAGTATGGACATTTTAACAGTACTAATTCTTTCAGTCCATGAACAGGGATATCATTCCATTTATTTGAGTCACCTTCAGTTTCTTTATTCACTGTTTTACAGTGGGCAGTGTAGAGATCTTTCACCTCCTTGGTTAAATTTATTCCTAAGTATTTTTTAATGCTATTGTAAATGCGAGTGAGGTGGTCTTAAAATGAGACTCCCCCTCCCCATTCCCAGCTTAAGAAGCTGGGGGCCACAGTGCCGGCCTGCATTGAATCTCTGAATTGTGCTTGAGAGTGAATTTTTTTAAAATCAAGAATGAGTAGAGTAGAAAAATAAAATGTAGCAGAACCATATAGTGGAATATCATATGGCAATGAGAGTGAACAAACTATAACAACATGCAGCAATATAAACAAAATGTTAAGTGGGTTAAGCCTGATGCATGAATATACACGTTGTTGGATTCCATTCACGTGAAATTCCAAAAGCAGCAAAACAAATGTATGGTGTCAGAAGTCAAGATAGTGGCTACCTTGTGTGGAGTAGCAGTTGTAGGAAAGGAGCACAGAGAGGTTTCTAAGATTTTGGTCTTGTTTCGTTTCTTGATCTGAGTAGAGTTTACACAGATGTGTTCATTTTATGCAAATTCATTGAGCTGTACATTTGGGATCTCTGTACTTTTCTATATGTCTTTTATACTTCAATACATTTACAAAATTTTAAAAATTTTGAACAAAAATACTAAGCCTTATACCTTGGAATGAACTTTTCTGGTAACCAAAAGTAACTGAAAAGTTCCGGAACTGGACCAAGATGTCACCAAGGGAGCTATTACCTTAAAGGAAAGTGGGAACTCAGCCGAGCAGAGATGGGGGCAGTAAAATCCATACCGTGGATCCAGGACAAATAACCTTTTGCTTCAACAAAAACTTCAAGAATCAAAAGCAAAGAAAGGAGAGGGACAGGAGGAAGTCAGTTTTGCGATGACACTTCCCAAGAAGCTGTGATTTCTTGATAAATTAATGAACGGTTGCAAATGTTTGGCAACAGCGTTGTCAAGACTGTCCTCAGAGAAAAGATTCCAGATGAGAAGGGTATTTTTCAGTAAACTCCCTTGTCTCCAGGCTCCAGGAGACCTGGCAGGCGCTGGCAGGCATGCTGTCTAACACATAAGGGGGACCCATCAGCTTCCTCAAGCTTCCCAGAAAATGTTGTGATGAACCTCGATGTGGCTGCAATTAGATCAAATGAAAGCAACGTGTTAAAAGCACAGCAGTGGGAGGTCATGTGCAGAGCATCAGCGAACACGTTGTAAACCTAAGTCTTTCCGTGAGCCTGATAGAGAGAGGTGTGGCGTGGAATGGAGATGAAGGCGGAGTCTGCTGGTTTGCAGTGTCATCCTGAGTTTGCCAGGGGTTGGGGGAGGGGTATTAGAACGATATTAAGGAAAAACAGCTGTTGTTTTCAGGGCTTCCTCTGTGCCAGATTCGGTGCTAACTGCTTTGCAGGCAATACCGGTGAAGTGGGTTGTATTAGTCCCATTTTAAGCTGAAGAAACTGAGGTCCTGAGTAGTTAGGAGAATTGATAAAGGTTAATAAACAGTTAACTAGGGCCTGTGTCTGCCAGAATCCACAGTTCACCTGCTTTTTAATTTTTACTTTTTTAAAGTATAATTTACATACAGGAAGTTACATGCATCTTAAGTGAGAGTGATGAGTTATTAGCATGCAGCCACCACCCAGATCAAAACAGGGAACGTTCCCATCATTCCAGAAAGTTCCCTCATGCCCCTTCTCAGTCATCACCCCCAAAGAAAGTACCGTTCTGATTTCTATCGTCATAGATTAGTTTTGCCTATTCTTGAACTTCATAAATGGCATCGTATCATGTGTGGCTGTTTTGTGCCTGGCTTCATTCAGTCAATGTGAAGACTTTGAGATTGACCCCCGTGTATCCTGCTCGAATCAGCAGTCTGTTCATTTTTCATTGCTGAGTCGTATTCCACTGTATGAATATGCTGCTCTGTGTCAGTTCATTCTGTTGATAGATATTTGGGTTGTTTCCCGTTTTAAAGGCCAAGTGCTTTTAACCACAAATATTTCACTGCAGATTGATGAAGGCAGCTGGGTTACTTGTCACAGCAGTAAGGGCACTTATATGAAAAAAGAATGGGGTTTCAGAGGCTGAGACTGGGTGCAGTTAAGCTAAGGAGAAATGGAAGCCGCGCTGGACCCTCTTACCCTCGGGTTTCTGCAGAACTCACTCTCTGGCTTCCTTCACTCAGGTCTCTGCTCAAATGTCACATTCACACCCTACTTAAAAAGGCACCTCCCAACAGGTTAAATGTCAACACAGGGGTACAATCAGCAAAATCCAGACCGTGTGGAATTCCATAGGACAAATGACCTGCTCATTTCAACAGAAATCTGCAAGAAACAAAAACAAAGACAGGACTAATGGATGGGGAATCTATAGACTAAAAGATTTGTTTGAATCAGAATCTAAATTAGGTTCCTACCAGGCAAGCCAGCAAAATAATGTCAGACAGTGGAGGGATATGAAAACGGGGGGACTATTAGAGTGTGTTAAGAAATTCTTATTGAATGGTTTTAAGTATGATTCTGGCATTGGGGTTATGTTTTGTATCGGTTCTTTCTCTTTTAAAGTAAGTGAAACCTCTCCACCCTCATGTTCTATCCTTCTTACCTGCCTGATGTTATTTACTAGCACTTATGGCCCCCTGACATTGATCCTTTTTGTTTTTTGAATAGAAGCTTCATGAAGGCAGAGCCTTTGTCTTGTTCATAATGCTTAGTTCCAGTGCCTGGCGTGTAGAAGGTGCTCGTTAAATTTGCGTCGAATGAACATGCGAAGAGTTTGAGCAAGGTTCCCCTGCAAACAAAATGCCAAAGAATTGAGAAGCAGAGGGGAATGATGAGCCACGGGAACATGGTTTCTGAAATCTGAGTTTCTTGCAGTGAGAGAGGCTGGCTTTGAAGGGCAGCTTTGTCAGAACTGTTTAGGGAGCTCTCTCCAGTGCTTGACCAGAGGGGAGACGAAAGTCACCCTGCCCAGAGGATCCCCACGTTTGAGCTGGACCACCATGCAGCAGGCTGGCTGTGTTTTCAGCAGCTGGGAGCCATGGGGCGAGCCTGTCACCAGGGTACGGGCTGCAGCGTTTGAAGACATGCTCCGTTACTATTTAACTACATCACTTTGGGCGCGTCTCTTAGCCTCTCTGTGCCTCAGTTTTGTCTGTTGTGAAAGGGGTTCATTCATACAGCTCTCCCACAGGGAGAAGCAAAGGAGAGTCTTCATGTGGGGTGGGGACTAAAGACATGGAATTTTAGTAGCTCCTCCCCCCTTCCCCAGTAATTCTGAGCAGGTGCCCCTGATCTAAAAATTGACTTGATACACAGAGGGGAAGGTTGTAGAGTTGTGCCTAAAACAAAAATTGCTAATAGTCAAAATTGCCTTTGGAAATTCTTCCAGGAAGGGACCTCATTGGAGAGAACAGCTTTGTCTCCACGAGTGGGACAGCTTTCTGTGTCCTCACCGAGCGCCGCATGAAGGAGGTGGACACCAGGTCCACCTCAGTACAGGGGGAGGCTGTCACTGAGGGGGGCACAGGAGAACTGGGACTCGCTGGGGTGTACCCAGCCGATGGCATGGGCGGGACCTGAACCCAGGCCATGTGGCCCTGGAGCCTGGGTCCTTAACTGCACTGCTGTGTAGCCCCAAGGGGAAGAGGGCCACCAGCATCCTCAGCTGACAAGGCAGTGCCTGGGGTAAAGCAGTGTTAGGAGCATCGGTCTGGATTTAGCACACTTGCTGGTTGAAGACAGAGGGGAGAGGGAGCATAGCGGAGAGGACCACAGAAATAGAGGTGGTGGGAGGTGTGAGGCCCTGGCCCAGCTTCCAACTGTCACTGGTCCCCCAGGGCAGGGCCAGGGCAGGTCAGCCTTGATTATAAACTAGCTCAGCCACCAGCCTTGGTCTGAGCTGCTGACAAATCAGAGAGGCTGGCTGCTTTGAGTTTTCTTGTTTTTTTTTTTTTTTCTTTCTTAGTTGTAGGCATTGAGAGGTGGTAGAACAGCCCCAAACAAGACCCGGGGATGAGTAAAGGGCCTGGATTATCCCCAACCTGGAATTCAAAGGCAGCTGCAATAGGAGGAAGGACTTGCCCAGACATGTCCACACATCCTTGAGGGCCTGGGAAGAGGATGCAGGATTCCTGGCTTCCCTCCAGGCTCTGCATCCACTTCCTCTCCTCCTATTTTCCCACTATTGAATTTGGGTCTCTTTCCGGAATGTTCTAAGCCGTTTTAAAGGCAGCAACACACTCTATTTCTGCTTTGGCTATTACCTCTGAGAAACCAGGAGCACATTGCCCAGCAGCTACTGGTGGCCCTCAACCTGAACTCTAGGCTGACCCCTGGCTGAGTGATGGCTATTAGGAAGGACCCTCCCTCCTAAGACCCCCAAGCTGCTTCAGACTCAGCCATAAAAGCACGTATCGGCATTTCTGCTGTCTTTTCCCCCTTGCTCCTTGACTGTCCCATCCTGCTGGCCTCTGTCAGCACCTCTACCTGGATTTCAGTTCATTCATTCCGTGAGACTGTCCCAGGCCTTGACGGTGCCCTGCTTACATCTGCCTCAAGCACCTGCGTGGTTTCCTTCAGCCATCATTGCCTGAGGGCTTTGTCTGGCTGCCCAGGCCAGTTCAGCCCCTGGTATAGGATAGTCCAGAGGTTCCAGGGTGTCATCGCCCCCCCGAAGTCCCTAGTAGCCCCCAGCCAATGCCTGGTGGGAGTTGGTGGATAAACGCTCTGGCTCCCTTGCCCCTCTGCTGGGGTAACCCTAAAGTGTTTTCTATACTGTGTGCCCTGGGGCATACGCTTGAGTATAACAATGCAATGACTAAGAAAACATGTCAGTTGTTAAGTGTTATGCTGCCGTAATTGGCTACTTAAAATTGGGTGTTCAGGGAAATTGAGGTTTAGGCTGAGCTGTGAATTACAGGAAGAAACCAGATGGATAAAGATAAGACAGGAGGAGATCACTGGTAGAGGGGGGAAAGTAAGAGCAAAAGCATGGAGATGGGAAACTATGTCAGAGTGTTAGTAATGAGGTGGTTTCCTAGTATTAGGACAGTGACTAAGGGTAGTGCCTGGTACAGAGTGCAGGCTTGACCAGGGACACCAACATGGTCTGGGTATTAGTGCAGGCTTTTCTGAGGAAGTAAGAGGGAAACCTAAATCTGGAGAATCAGAAGGAGTAATAGAGGATTAGGAAGAAAATAGAGCCTTCCAGGCAGAAGAACATCATGTGCAAAGGCCCTGAGGCTGGAGATATGATACATGCAGTATGGCTGAAGGAAATCAGAGGTAGAGAGCTCAAGATGAGGCTGGAGGGGTTGTGTGACAGATTGTGTTATAAGTGAGCAAATATTCACTCACCTCCCTGCCCCTTTTAGGCATGAGGATACTTCCCATTGACTTGAGGCTTGGCCTTGTGGCTTGCTTTAGTGAATGGAATATGAACGACTGGGACCTAAGCAGAGACCTTAAGTGTGTTTGAGCAGTTGGACTTGGCCTCTAGCATTCTTGGATGCAGGAGGCCATCAAGACATTATGTAGGAAGTCCTTCTACCTTCTACCAACCTGTTCAGTTCTATGTAGTTACCCTACAAGGTGATATGGTGAAGATGGGTGGATGATTGATGGGAAGCTCAAAAGGTGCCTTTTTGGTAAGAGAGAGGAGCCAGGCTGCTGGGACTAAGCCTTCATGTGACATAAATCCTGTCCTTCCTCCTCAGACCCTGGGGAATCCAGGTGGAAGGACTGTTCTTAGTGCACGGTCTATGATGGTGGTTTAGTGGGAGGCCGGGTCAGACTCTCACTTCCAGGGTGGACTCCTTGCGGGAGAAGATTTAAGGGTGGACAGTTGTGAAGGTAAACATCCTGACCAATGAAGAGAAAAACAGCCAAGCCGAGCATACAAAATGTTCACCAGGACAGTGGGAGGCTGGTTCTTCCCACAGGGCCTGTTGGCTCTTGCTATGCAAGCTCCCAGCAGGGTTGGTGATCCTGGAGTGGGAGAACCTCTTCTCCAAGGCAAAACAGGAATCTTGCATGTGGGGAAGAGCCAAGGGAAGAGAGAGTGGATGGCTTAGGAGTGATCAGGTGGGTTATTATCTGGGAGGAGCTGCTTAAGGCCAATGTCAAAATTTCAACCTCTGTTGGGGTTGGTGGCTGGGTGGGAATGGGGGAGGGGGTTATGTGTTCATAAGCCAGGACTCCCATGAGGACATATCAGCAAAAGTTACAGTCTTTCCTCGTCAGTTCTTGGAAGAACTAGATTTCCCTCATCATTTTAGAAAAATGCTTCTAGAGTCAACTGATATCCATTGAAATAGTGGAGGTGTTCAGTTTTTGTCAAAATTCTGCTTTCATTGCCTGAGCGTTGCCCTGAGTGTTGGGTCTAGAGCTGATTCATGGGGTTTGGGCCTTTGTAGCCAGGACAGACAGAGTGAGAGGATGAAACAGGTGGAGGATCAATCTCTCACCTCACTTGGTGGAAAAGCTCCTGCCACCGTACACAGGTACAGAAGTCTTCCCAAGGGGAGTATTGAAGCCTGACTCCCACTTCAAAAGGTCCTTCTGATTCTTCTCCTACTACCATTTAGAACTAGAGCATGTTTTCATCTCCAAAGACTGGGCCCCCATTTTATATCTCCAGAGCAGCCCCCAATTCACCTTGCTAATAACCTTGATAATATTTGATATTATCAAATATTGGTTGATAATCTACTATGTGCCAGTCAGTGAAATTATAGAAGTTAATGCACAGTCTGATAGGCAAGCACAGTGCATCTCAACATTTTTGATGCCACAGCCCATGGTGAAAATGATAACTTTATATGACATCCCTCTGAGATGCTATCATGCTAATTGAGACTCTTTCCTTTCTCCACTTTACCAAACATCTACTTCTATTATCCTTGTTTAGTTTGGACCATGGCCCCCCAAAGAGCATATTAATATGCTAGAACCTATAAAGGTGGTGAATAAGTAAATAGTGAAAAATTTGAAATAATCTGAATGTCCATTTTAGCAGAAGCAGATCCAGAGACAAAGATTTGAGTGTAATTATTTTTTGAGGTCAGTGTGTGTGTGTTGGTGGGGGGATGTGGTGTGCACAACCCTGGAAGGCGATGGAGAAATGGTACAGAGAAGAGGAGAGGAGCGGGCAGCCAGTAGAAAATGTGTTATTAAGCCTAGTACCACTGTCAGCATCTGGAGCTTATTTCCATAGGGAAAGCTCTGGAACCCAAGGTAGAGAGCACTCCTTAGAGTTGCTTCATCCAATGGGTGAGGGAGCTGGGGTATTGATACACCAACTCCCCCAGTCATTGTCCGAGAGCTGCTCCTGGCAGGTGTTAATTCTCCGGCACTTGCCCCTGCTGCATTCATAGACAGCGTAGCATTCTGCAGTTCTGGAACCAGACTTCCGACCCAGAGATGCAGGTGCCAACAGTGGCATTTGGCTGGGGCACACAGAAATGTTAGGGACATGGGTGGAGCACTGGCAGAGCCTGCTAGACCTACAAGAAGGGGTGGTAGAATATTTTTTAACACGTGATTTCAAGCAAAGGATAAGGTAGGACTATGTTCAGCCACATGATGTCGAGTAACAAAAGCAGCTTATAGAACATCAAGTAGAGTCAGACCCTTTGGATCAGTTATTCTTCTGTGCATGTGAATATGCCACATGTAGGGGAAGGCAAGGCTGGAACTAGGCTAAGGCAAAGATACTTGCTTTGTGCACAGATTCTACAGGGGTGACAAAAAACTCAGTAATCAACACAAATACTATTTCCATGAAATATTTTTAAAATATCAAAGTTAATGCCAACAGTTCTTAAGGAACAAAGTATCAAAATTTTCAATAAAATCAGGATCTGACCTTGTCTTTGCACAACTTGGCCTCATTCCCCTCATGTTAATCCTGGCCCTGTTGGATTCTGGCCCCTTGAGGTGGAAAGTTAGGGAGATGCCCTGGCTTCTCCCCTCTTCCAGCCCTCCAGCCTCTCGCTCATGCATCCCTTGGCCGATCCCAGCTACCACCGCTGATGTCAGAGCCCCAGAAACTCCACCGGCAGGGGGCAGCTTCGCCCCCTCTGTCTTCCCCTTTTCCCCCATGCTCACTCACCCCTGGACACAGAGCAGAAAAGCTGAAGGGGGACGAATGTATATAAAGACTCGAGGGCCCAGGACCAGTACCATTTCCTCAGGAACCACAATAACCTGGAGGCCAGAAGAACTGGTTCCAGAGCAGGCCCACAAAAGCCCTAGCAACCGACACTTTGGTCTTCCAGGCCTGGTCCCCCGTGGGTAGTTAACCGCACATGCTCTTTCACAGTCCTCTGGGGTGACAACCTGGGGTCAGGCTGACCTGGCCGGGCTCCGCTTGGTGTACCGAGAGCCCAGAGCCAAATGGCAAGTCATCAAAGCCAGCTTGTGGAAACCAAGCCATCCCGATCCCTCTCCCCATGACAGCCGGGCCAGTGCCAAGAGCTCTCTGACCCCAGCTCCTCCAGGAGTTTGTGTGCTGCAGGTGCGTGCAGCCAGCCCCTTTGCAAGAGGGCTTCTTAGTTCGTTAAGCATCAAGGACCCTTTATGTTTATGTAGCTCAATGTCGTGCTCACTACTGACACCCGTGGAAAGATGCAGCCAGGCGGGTTCTGACAGGTCTTTGCAGGGCAGTGGGCAGGGAGACCAAAGTCGCTTGGGGAGGAGTATAAACTGGAGGGCAGAATGAACTTCTCTTTCATTTGACGGCTTCATGGATCCTGAGCAGTGTTTTCTTTGGGAGATGTTAGCTCACGCCAGTGCGAGCAAAATAATGTTTCTGTCTTGACTGAGACATTTGGCCAGAGAATTCATTTCACAGCCAATGTTCAGACTGACTGTCACACAACCTTTAGTTTTCTTCCATGGAAAACAAAAACACGACGACTTGTTTTCAGGTCCTTGGCAACTGGCAGTGCTGTATTTTCTCTGTCATGTCACAGTGGCTTCCATTCCCCCCCTTACCTGTACCTGTAATGAGTGTGTGGCAGTGTCCCAAAGGCAGAAGCATAGAGGAAGGAGAAGAGGGGGTTGTAATATTCCACAACGAGTGTCAGCACCTTCTTGAAAACAGAACAAATCTGGGAAATGCTCTTCCTCAGGGTGACTAAGCAATGACCCTGTAGTCCAGCAGGTAGGAGAGGGCGAAGAATCTGATCTGTAGACCTTCATCCTCCTTCACTGCCTGGCACGTTGGTAGCCATGTCAGGAGCGTGGGCTCTGAGTTCCAATCCTTGGCTGCACCATTTAGTTGTGCTGATTGTCTTTAGATAAATGACTTAACCTCTCTGAGCTTCGGTTTCTTCATTAAATGAAATATAACAATACCTACCACATAGTGTTGTTGTGGCCACTGAATGTGACCATCCTTTTGATCACAGTATCTGATGAAGAGGAAGAGCTTAATCAATGCTGTGTTTTATTATTACTACGGAGAAAGGTCAGTCTGGAAGCTCCAAATTAAACATCTCCTCTGTTTTCTCCAGGGTTCCTCCAGCAAGCGCATAACTTTGGGTCTTGGTAAAATGCTTGCAGTCAACATTTACAAGTTTGATAAGTGTACTGCATGTCACAACCCAAGAAGGATGGAGGGAGAGCAGAGGGGAATAATTCTTCATCTGAAATCCTGGCCTGCTTTGCTGTTCTTCACTCAGCTCAGCTCCCTGTCTTTTGCTAATCTTATCCCACCCTCTGTATATCGCCAGTCCACAGAGGAAAGCACCAAATACTGTCTGGTACATAGTAGCTGTCAAATGATTGGCATCCATTTGTCTTTGGTTGGATTCCCCCCCGAGGCTGACCCTATGATAAAGCAGTGAGTGCCAGTACTTTATTGGGGAGGTGAACCCAGGAAGCACTGGTAAGAAAGTGAAGAAGTGAGGAAGAGAAGGGAAGGGATGGTGCGTCAAAGAGCAGTCACTGCTGTGGGCAACTGTGGGCTCAGTCCCGCTGGTAACCTCTAGGAGGCGCTATGGAGCATGCCTCAGAGTTGTCTTACAGGAGGGGTGAGGAAGCTAGGGGTGTAGCCACCAACTCCCCTCAGTCATGGGCTCAGGGCTCTCCCAGGGGCATGCTCCTGTGGCCCGAGTTGCAAGTGACGAACCCATAGAGTATAGGAAAGCTGGTTCCAAAGAGATATGGGCAGGGTGCTGGTAGCTCCAGCTACACCATCCTACAATTGCTGAAGTGTTGTATAACCTTTTGCATTCGACTCAGGATATGTATTGCATGTTTAAATATTTGCCATATCTGATGGGATGATTTTGTGTCACTGTAATGCCTCAGGGGCATGGGTCTTGGTCTCAGGGACAGTGTGATTTCTGCTACCTGGGCACAGCTGCCTGCTAACAAACCTGCCTTGAATGGTTGTCTTTTCTTTTCTTTCTTTTAAATTTATTTATTTATTCATTCGTTCGTTCATTTTATTTATTTTTGGCTGTGTTGGGTTTTTGTTGCTACACGCGGGCTTTCTCTAGTTGTGGCGAACGGGAGCTAATCTTCGTTGCGGTGCGTGGGCTTCTCATTGCAGTGGCTTCTCTTGTTGCAGAGCACACAGGCTCTAGGCGCGTGGGCTTCAGTAGTTGTGGCGCGTGGGCTTCAGTAGTTGTGGCACGTGGGCTCAGTAGTTGTGGCTCATGGGCTCTAGAGCACGGGCTCAGTAGTTGTGGCGCACAGGCTTAGTTGCTCCACGGCAAGTGAGATCCTCATGAACCAGGGCCCAAACCCGTGTCCCCTGCACTGGCAGGTGGATTCCCAACCACTGAGCTGCCAGGGAAGTCCCAGTTGTCTTTTCTTGAAGGGAGCCACGGAGGCAAATTGCCAGTGCTCATTTCCTCTTTGAGCTCTCCATAGAACAAGCCAACATCTGGAGTTGAGTTTTTACGTGATGCACATGGAGCTGAGACCACCAATTAATCTCAAGAGTTCAGAAAGCACCACAGCTTTGGGTCAAGGTGACCTGATAGGGCTGGGCTGGCAACCGAAGAGTAAACTGTTGAGGTGAAGTCTGCTGGCATGGGGATACCATGACGGTACTCTGCAAGACTGTGCTCTAGGAGTTTCTGTGTTTCTTGGTTCTTCTAACTTAACAATAGCTAACATTCGTTGAGCTATTTCTATATGCCAGACACTGAGCTAAGCACTTCTCACATATATTATGTCAAGAGGCAAATGGATAACACCATTTGTTTTACAGATGAGGAAATATAGACACAGAAGTGAACTCGCCCAAGGTCATAGACTCAGTAAGTGACAATGCAGTTGAATCCGGGTCCCTCTGACTTTAGAACCCAGAGTGTTAACCACTACACTACCGCACTATATTTTATTTGTTGTATAGGTCTTTTTTTTTTTTTTTTGACCCTGAAATGCTATTCCCAGTAGTGTGGTGGGAAGCCGGTTCTGGGGGGTGGGGTGAAGGCAGTGGGGTGAGGAGGGGTGGAGGTAGGGAGACTAGCCCTGATTTGTAGCATCTGTCAATTTTTGTGGTGTAAATACTCTCACCATGGTCAATTTCGAGCTACCAAGAGTTTAACGATAAGTTTACAAAATTCTTGAATATTTAACGATTGGCTCACACAAGCTGGTTTGAACCAACTCTGGTACACCACTGTCGATGGTACGTCTTCAGAGTTCTCGATTATCAAGGTTTCTAGGGAATATTGTTGGAATAGCTTCTTTTCTAAGCATCCCACCCCTTAAATCTTGCCCATAGCTCTATGATTATAAATGAGACACTGGTCTTCATTCATTCAACAAATCTGAAGTGTTGTAGAGGCAGGAGGGGTGTAGAGGGGATTGAGGTGCAGTCCAATCTATCGAACATTGAGTTCCCCAGAAAGACTCAGAGGCAAGGATTTGCGTGATTTATGAGGAAGTGTTGCAGGGGAAGCTGGTAGGATGACAGGAAGTGTGATGGGAAGGGGAAGGGGGCCAGCTAGGGTTTGCTGTCATGCCAAGTCCCGTTGAGGCTGCATTTGACTCAGTCGTGTTTGGGGAGCTCTGGAAAGAGTGGGGTACACTCAGGTGTTCTGATGGGGGCGGGCAGGACTGGAGTTTTTGAACTTGCTACCTTCACC
The DNA here is from genome assembly GCF_949987535.1 of Balaenoptera acutorostrata. NCBI lineage: Eukaryota > Metazoa > Chordata > Mammalia > Artiodactyla > Balaenopteridae > Balaenoptera > Balaenoptera acutorostrata. The sequence goes on from NC_080073.1 coordinate 18,886,163, forward strand.
CATTCATCATTGGTTAAGGGTTGTCTCCAGGAGGACATACATGTTCAGGCACTTCTGGCTTCCCACTGGTACAGGCAAAGCTGGTTCCAGGAGCCCCGAGCAAGAGGCACAGGTGTGGGTTGGCGGGGGCCAGAGGACATCTGGAGCTGGTGTGCCTGAAACCAGTAAAGGGATCCGAGGGTCTGGGTACAGGGCTCTCATGTCTCTGAGCAGCTCCTGTGTGCCAGGCACTGTCCCAGGTTCAGAGGACAGAGGATGAGTGCCGACAGCCGGTGTCCCTGAGCTCATGGAGCATGTGGTCTCGGGGCAGGGCGTCTGAGCAATCCAGACCAGACATAGGTCATTACAGATTGGGATAAACGGCATAAGGAAAAGTGCAGGGTCATGGGAGAGCCTTTTCCCAGACAGATGCTGGATTTAGGCATAGGGGTGCGGTTAGGAAAGGCACGACTCAGTTTGACAGGATAATCCCTGGCTTTCACTGAGGGTCTTGAAATAGTTTGCAGGCCAGAGGCTAGTCCTTTCTTGTCTTTGAGTTTTATCCAGTACCAGAGGGCCACTTGCAAAAACGCCAACAGGTACACCAGAACCGCAGGTTACCAACGGCAATTAATGATTCATGGGGTATAAATTGCCTACTCCAAATCATGTTGTAATTACTCCTAGCCAAAGCCCTGCAGATTACTCTAGTCATGTATAACTACTCATTGTGCATGTACTCACAGAAATCTTGGGACTTTCATACCTTTGACTACTATGAAGCCTGCAGACTCTACATTCAGAGTGCCTAGGTTCAAAACTTGCTGGATCATCTAATGAGCTGTGTATCCTTGGGCAAGTAGCTTAACCTCTCTGTGTCTGTTTCTTCATGTGTAGAATAGGGGAAATAGTACCTACCTCACACAAGTTCTTTTGTGAAAAGTAAAAGAAATGAGTTGATATATGCAAACTACTTAGCACCACCATCTCTGAGCACATTCTAAGTACTTTATAAAAGATAGTCATTATATATATTATTGGATATTGTATTTGACATGAAAGGATTTCCTTAATACTTGTTAAGTGAAAAAGTGGGTTTATGCATCAAATAGTTTGAATAGATGTTCTCAAACTTTGGTCTCCGAACTCTTTATACCCTTAAAAACTATAGAATTCCAAAGACATTTTTCTAAATGTGGGTTTAAAATATATTTATTTGTTTATGTAAATAACAATAATAAACTCCTTACACGTTAATATATTGTCTTAGTCCATTCAGGCTGCTATAACACAGGACCATAGACTAGGTGGCTTATAAACCACAGAAATTTATTTCTCACAGTTCTGGAGGCTGGTGTTCCATGAAAAATGTGGCTAGTTCAGCTGGCAGCTCAAATATCACACGTGCTTCTCCTTGAGCTGACCGTGATGCATCAATATGCAGAAGAGGTGCTTTGTGCATACTTCCCATCCCATCACAAAGAATATTGAAAAAAAAATGTTTTCTCAAGGGTAGAGATTTAATAAAGTTAATCATCTGCAATGCTTCATCAAGGACAATCTGTAAGTGAAGTAAGTCAGAAAGAGAAAAACAAATACCGTATGCTAACACATATATATGGAATCTAAAAAAAAAAAAATGTTATGAAGAACCTAGGGGCAGGACAGGAATAAAGACGCAGACGTAGAGAATGGACTTGAGGACACGGGGAGGGGGAAGGGTAAGCTGGGACGAAGTGACAGAGTGGCATGGACTTATATATACTACCAAATGTAAAATAGATAGCTAGTGGGAAGCAGCCGAGTAGCACAAGGAGATCAGCTCGGTGCTTTGTGACCACCTAGAGGGGTGGGATAGGGAGGGTGGAAGGGAGACACAAGAGGGAGGGGATATGGGGATATATGTACATGTATAGCTGATTCACTTTTGCTATAAAGCAGAAACTAACACACCGTTGTAATGCAATTATACTCCAATAAAGATGTTTAAAAAAAAAGACAATCTGTAGAAAATCCAGTTTCACTTGACTGCAAGTGTGTGAAGATGATACCAGTACCAGTGACTGCTGGTACACGTTGGTGTTACTGCCTTGATTTGTGCTCAGGTGCTCATTTTAGCTCCTATCACTTGTGCACCATCAATGCAAATAACACAGTGGAAAAGGCAAATCGTGTGCTAGTACTATGGTGAAAATAGCTTTGATACGAGGACTCCTGGAACAGGTCTCAGGACCGTCAGGGTCTGCAAATCACAGCTGAAGAAATGCTGGCATGGAAGACTGCACACCAGACTATTGAAGCATTTACTTTGAGGAAGAGGCCATGACATGAAGGGCTTTGGAAGGGGTGATAGGTTTTTACTTTTGTGTTTGTTGCAGTTTTTACATCCATCATCTAAAAACATAAAACAGAAGATATTTGCATTTTACAAAAATTAGTAAAGAGACTTCCATTCTGGTCTCAGGTCTTGTTTATCCATCTGAGAAACTGCCACATCTCCCCTCCTCCTTCAGGGGGCTGTGAGAGCCTAGGTTTCCAGAGTTGGAAGGGGTTTTCAACTTGATCATCTCTTCCATGAAAGAGCTGTGGGGAAGGTCCCGGAGGATGAAGACTCAGTGCTGATAAGGATCCCCAGGTCCTTGGAGCAGCCTCTGGGGCAGACTTCCTGAATTCATAATCCAAGTTCCAGCCTTTCCTGCCGTGACCTTGGGAAAGTTACTTAACCATTTCGTCTGTCAGTTCTTCCTTGGCAAAAGAGAAATAATTTTAATTGTATCTTGGGAGGATCTTGTGAGGATTAACTGAGTTAGTACCTGAAACGTGTCTGATACACAGCTCATGCTAGGTAATATCACCCTTTATGAGGGTGATCACTCCACCAGCCAAGGTGGTTTTTCTTGCTGGGAGTTTCCAATATAGTCAACAGGTCCACACTTTCCTCCCTGCTGCTGTCAAGCTAATGGAAAATATCTCTCTAGGGATGAGTCATGGCCATTGACCCTGACCTCCCTTGTCGAAGCATCTCCTCTGGGCCTACAGGGCCTGGAGGGGTTGAGCAGAAGTGTGGTCTGTGTCCCCTTCACCTCCAAAAGCAGGCTCCAAGGACACCCCAGTTAACTGGATGCCCCACTTGGCTGCCTTTGACAGTTCAGGTCTGACTGGGGCAAAGAGAAGGCCATGGGATTTCCACGCAGCCTTAATATCACACCAGCTCAAAGCTTCCTTCCCATAACTTCTCTCTCTTCCCTATCCTCATTTACCATATGCCACAGGTCAGTATGAACCCACTAGGGTTCAGCTGGGCCCTTTTCCAAATGAGGTGACACTATGTTAGCTTTGGTGAGTCAATGATTTTTTAAAATTTTTACCTTTTTTTTTTTTTTTTCATGTAGTCTGGATACGGCCATTGTTTCTGCATCCAACCTCTTCTAGTTTCCAGTGACCTTCTCTTCTTCCCCATGGAAGGGCGGGTGTGTTCCCGTGAGTAGTTAAAGGCAAGACAGGGAACAGTGTGAAACCACCGGATAGCCCTCGGATCAGTGGCTTCTCTCCCCGCGACCTCCCACAGCTTAGACAGAAGTCACTTTCTTTTCGCCGGGATTTTGGCAGCAGCTGCCATTTGGTCTGCAGGCCTTATCCAATCCCCTCACTGCAGCCAAGGAGCAAGTCTGGAACAGTCCTGCCCCTCATACTGCTTGGGCCTAGGAGAGAGTATACATGGGGGCCCAGGCCTGCCATGCTCCCACTGCCAGCTCCAAAGAGCATGGACCCCAACAGTCCGCAAGTCCAAGTGCCGCCCTCCCCTCCTGTACACACTCAGCCGCCTCTCAGACTAGGGCTCTGTCGCAGGGCTGTGGACAAAGCCCGCAGCAGCCTCGCTGGAAGAGGAGGGACCAGAGACAGAGGCTTGCACAGACCTAGGGGTGGGCTTGGGGTCTTGGGAGCAGGAAATTCCGAGTTCCAGGTACTTAAAGTCTAGAAGGGGCACAGGTGCCAATGTGGTGTATCCTTTGGCCTCACAGACCTCTCGACCCATGAGAAGGGGCCAGGGGAGGCCCAGCGTGGGACATGGTGAAGGGTGCCCTGAGCAAGGACCTTGGGTGCCCACGTCTAAGGGTGGGGCAGTCTGGAAATCTAACATGCACGCCTGCAGTGCATAACACCCTGCAGTGGCTCTCCTCCAGTCTGGGGATCAAGTCTCCGCTGCTTGATCCACCAGGCTCCTGCCTACCTTTCTCTCTTGTCCTTGACCATTTCTGGCTCTGGCCTTCCCCTTCCGTTGGCAGTCCCTACATCCCATGCTGTTTCACTGCAGGGATGCTGCAGGATGTTGACTTCTCCGGGCTTTCCCCTGCATGATGGCTCATCTTTGCTGTTCTCTGCACAGGCATAATTCTTCCCTGATCCCCCATTCCTGTAACTCCCCAAGTCTAGGCTGGGTTTTGTTCTTCAGCCTTCATAGCTTTCATCTCCTTGCTCCCTCTCTCCCCTCTCCCAAGAATTGGAGCATGACAGTTATCATTAGAGAGTGATTGCTGCATTTATGCCCATTTTACAGGTGAGAGAACTGAGGCCCAAGAGTGGAAGCTAATTTAGTCTCACGGCCAGCTAAGGACAGAGCCAGGCTCTGAGTTTAGACACCGAGCTTTTAACCACAACGCCCGTTGATTGTTGATTCTTAAGCTTTGGAGTACAACAGGATCACTGGTGGCATTGGGGGCTGGGCGAGGAGAGCTTGTTAAAAAAGCAGACTCCCGGGCCCCACCACTCCAGCTATTCTGATTCCGAAGGTCAAGGGTAGGGCCCAGAATCTGCATCTTAATAAGCTCTCCAGGGGTGTCTGGTGCAGGTGAACTACACCTGCAATTATGGTGAGTCACAAGATTCACTGCCCGACTGCAAGCCCCAAATGGCAACCTGCTGAATCTAATTAGGCCCTCTGGGCTCAGCAGAGCCCAGAAGGGGAGGAAGAAGATAGAGGATACTGCTTGCGTCCAGCCAGCTGTGTGCCGTCTGTGATGGTGGTGGAAGGGGGTTGGGGGGATGCCCTTCTCTGGGTGGAAGATGCAAGCCCTGTTTGTACCATACAGGCACCATACCAGACCCGTGACCTAGGGTGTCTGGAAGCCATCAGACCCTCACGTCCCGTCTCCTCCAGAAGGAGAGGAAGAACCACGTTTCAGTGACAGCGCTCAGCTCTGGCTGGGCCTTAGCTACCTGGAACCTACTCTGTCTGATTGCCCCGCCCCACCATTGCACCCCACCAGCTGCTGCTCTTCTTTGGAAGCCAGTGGCCAGAACGGGAGGGAGCGGAGGTTGAGAATGTAACTCCAGAGGACTCGGCCGATGGCTGTTGGAGCCCAGTTGCACCCTGTCTGCACCTCCGTCTCTTCCCTGAGACTTGAAGACACTTAGGGAGTTGAGCGGCAGCCCCACTAATTGCCATCAAGCGTGGGCATGAGGAAGGGTGGTGGCCTCACGGGGTGGGCCTCACTCAGGCATGGCAGCTCTGCCAGCCAGAAGAGGGACAAGGCCACTCCTTGGAGAGGAGATATGTCCCCAACCCAGGAGACCCCCCAGGACAATCTGAGAGACACCAGGCCTTTCTTCTGTCTGATCATTCCCTCCACCACAAATGCCCTGCCCTTCGATTCCTTCGTCAGTAATTTCTTCCCTCCTCCCAGCCAACTTTCTCCTGTCCCTGGTGCTCCTGCTGAGGGATTCGTGGTCCTTGAGTTCTGCCTCCTTCTCCATAGCCTGTTGGCCAGGTTACCTGGCGTTAGGCCCAGACTGGACTCCTGCAGCTCCGTGGACTAAACCTCTAAGGCGCGGAGGCTTGGGCTGGGTTCGCCGTGTTGGAGCAGCCAACATGTTCTGCCCCCAGGTTCATATGCTGAAACCTACCCCTCCCGGTGATGATAGTAGGAGGTGGAATCCTGGGGGGTGACTAGCTCATGACGGTAGAACCCTCATCAGTGGGATTCACGCTCTTCTACAAGAGGCCCTGGGAGCTCCTGTGCCCTTGGGGGATTCTTGCCCTTGGGGCCCACGAGATAACCTAACTCCTCATAATTGCTTTCCCTCTATTTAAGTTAGCTCAAGTGAGTTTGTTTTTGCCAAGTAAATGATCCCCGGTTAAGACAGCTCTTCCGGGAGAGGTGAGGCCAGGCCTGACTCTTGTAAGTTAAGAAACACTGTCTGAGCCCTGGTGTGAGGCAGACACTAGGATAGGACAGAGTCCCGGCTCGCTCTGAGCATTGGGGCAGGAGTCAGCGGTTAGGAGAAGTCGGGAGGATGCTTCATCCCCAGGGACGGGCAGTGGGAGAAGCACAGTCCAGAGAGAGAGCGCTAGCGAGAGCCAAGCAGGGCTCATTTGAGAAGGAGGTCATCTGTATTCTCTACTCCCCAAAACATAAAGCAGAAGGCTCAGGGCAGGGGCAGAATGCCAGGACTTTAAGTCAGAGATCTGCCAGGTGCTGAGTGGCCCTGGACATGTTTCTTAGACTCTTGAAACCTCACTTTTCTGAGCTGTGACCGGGACGGGAGCACTCTGAAGGGCTTGACCTTGAACAGTGCCTGACACATAGGAAGTGCTCAGTACTTGGCAGCTGTGACTGGGATTGGGAAGGGGACCAGCTAGAGCCACATTTTCCTCAGGGCCGTGTCACTGAAGGTTTGATGGACACAGCAAAGGAGTTTGGATTTTATTCAGAAAAACTATGGGCAGCTTGAGACGTTTTAAAGCAAGCAAGTGGTCTGACCTGGTGATCACAGGGGTTTTCAACCAGGGCACATTTGCACCCCCAGCACATATACACACCCAGGAGACAGGTGGCAAAGTCCGAAAATAGTGTTGGGCATGGGATGTGCTACCGGCATCTAATAGGTAGAGCCCAGGGACGCTGCTAAACAACCTACAGTGCACAGGACAGCCCCCCACGGCAAAAGATTATCCACCCAAAATGTCAGTAGTGCCAAGGTTGAAGAAGCCTGGGTTAATGTAGTATAAAGAAATGAATTACTTCCCATCTCAGGGCCTTAGTTTTCCCATCTGTCAAACGACAGGTTGGGGAGTTCTTGGGAGGGTTGAGTGGCTTGTTCCTTCTGTAGGAATCTGCGTATCCCGTTGCTGCGACTGAGCCTGTGGTCTGGATCCTTCTTACACCAGCCTTGTGGCCCTGGGCTGGGGCCCTCTGAGCCTCTCATTACAGGTAATCCCAATAGAGGCAGAGAGCTTATACAGAACATGAGGCTTTGGATCCAGGCCACCCATGGGATCAGACCCTGGCACCACTCCTTGCCAACTGTGAGACCTAGAGCTATTTTCTTTGCCTCTCAGCACCTCAGTTTCTCTAAATGGGACTGATAATGATGCCTCCCTTGTGGCACATTTGTGAGGGTCTGAAGAGTCTTTGGCTCAGCACCTGGCCCATCACAGGTGCTCCATCAACATCAGATACGGGGAGGGTGCTGACTGCCCCCCACCAAGGGTGTGAGATTGATAAACACAAGGGACCTTGTGAGCAATGCACCCAGTAGACATTCAGACAGGCTCTCTCCGGAGGCCTTTGACAGCAGCCCCCATCAGTCCGAGGGCACTCCAGGAACACACAGTCCTTTGAATATTTGCTGAACTAATCGGGAAAGGAGAGCAGGAAAGGAAATAGGAATCCTCAGTGTGGTGCGGGGCTCACGAACTCAGTGCCTCAGGGCCGGGGGAGGTCACCAGACTGCAAGGTTAATCAGTAAGTTGATGGATGTCTTGACTGAATGGTACCAGAGATGTGAACACAAGAAATGCTTTTCTCAGAAAAGCAGGATGGCAGACCCAGGAGCCTGAGTGCTGGGTTCAAATTCCTGTCTGGCCACAAGCCAGCTGTGGGAACTTAGGCAAGTTGCTTGACCCCTCGTAGCCCCAATTTCTCCAGCTGTAGAAATAGAGCTATGGAGATAATAATAATACCTACTCCAAAGGGTGGCTCTGAAAATACAATACATGCTATATATCTAAGCACAAATATCAGTGCCTGGCACAGAATTGGTGCTCGGGATGTCATAGCTTCTAGCTTCTGTTCCCATTCTTACAACACACGCGAACCATCTCCATCAGCCTCGGTGTCAAGCAGTGTAGTCCACAGACCCCCAGCATCAGCAACACCCAGGAGCTCGTTGGGAATACAGATACACAGGCTTCACCCCAGACCTACGAAATCAGGAACTCTGCATTACTGGCTGTGTGACTTCACTTGGAAAGATTAACCCCTCTAAGCTGTGGATTCCTTGTATGTAAAATAAGGATTATACTATTACCTACCCCCCTCCTCTGCTCTCAGCTCTCTAGGGTGACATTGGCCTTCTGTCAGTTTCCAGACTGTGCCAAGCTCTTTTCTGCCTCAGGACCTTTGCACATACTGTTCATTCTGCTTGGGATGCCTATTCCTTGGCTCTCCCTGTGGCTGACCCTTGTTATCTTTCAGGCTTCAGCTTAATGTCGCCTCCTCAGAGAGGCCTTTCCTCACCACGCCCATTCCATCCCCTGTAACTTCACGCCTCTACACATTATATATTTCATTCCTGCTGCTAATCTCCGTCCATCATTATCTTGTTTCTGCGTCTGCTTATTTGCTTCTTGTTATCTTCCCTATCAGTATGTAAGCACCAGGAGGTCAGGAATTGGGTCTCTCTATCTGCCCAATGCCTGGCACGGGGTGGGTACTCACTCCATAAACATCTGTAAAAGGAATGAATGAGTATGTCATAGAGTTAATATGGAGCACTTGTTGCAGAGCTGGGTACACGGTGAAGGCCTCATCATAAAAGTGGCGCTATAATATTATTATAATAAGGTAGGCCACCGTGCAGCCCCAGGCTTCACGTGACCTTGGACCCTGGCCTTTGCAAATATCTACTCAGGCAATGCTGAGGCTAACAGAGGCCTTTCCATGCACGGCTCCAGCGCTCAGCAGGCGCCCGTGTGACCCTCCTGCCCAATCACGTAGCCACCCTGAAGATGCTGCCTCATTAAAATATGGAAATAGCTGTCATGTCTGTCGCTATCATCCAGCCCAAGCCACCAAGTGCTCCAAATTGGTTTTTGCCATTTTATACAGCACAACATACATTTGTTCACTTTTCAAACAGTAAACACCACCTGCAAAATGCCTTTAATATTTAATGTGGCCGTAAATTGTTTTGAAAATAAATCCAGCCACGTGGAAAAGCGGCAGAAGGGACGGGAAACAAATCCAAGAACCTGTTCCACGGGGGGTGGGGTGGGGGCTTGGGGGGAGTGGGCAGAGCGGCCGTGGGGCTGAGACTCAAGTGGTGATCCTGAGAACCCGATTACCTGAGTACTTCAGTGCCCTGACATTTGAGCTTTGGCGGTGGACGGGAGATGTTCTTGCCCTCCAAGCCGTACTGATTTTGAACTCACGACCGAGCTTACTTGGTTCTACAGAGGAGGTGGCAATAAGTGTCTGAGGTTCACCTTGACCGGGACCATCCCAGGCGAGAGGAAATCAGCCACCACCCTGGTGGGCCAAAGTGTGATTGGCCATGAGCTCTTTTGCCCAAACCAGCTTTTAACCGTTCCCCAGCCCCGCTGCCCAGTATCATGGCGTGGGCGGGGGTAGGGGTATAGGGTCTCCAGGTCTTTTTTGTCTTACTTCCTCATAAGTGAAATTAAGATGCTGATAATATCTACCTGGTTTGTTACTGTAGATTTGAACGGGTGAGTGTATGTGAACCGGTGCCTGGCGTGCAGAACAATACGGGAACGTGGGTTTGCTGCTGTGGCTGACCCACTCCTCACAGCCCTCCTCCCTCCCCTCCAGCGGCACCGACCTCTCCGGGCCTGGCGTCTTGCCTGCTCCCTCCCACCGCTGGGCCTTTGCACCAGCTGTGTCCTCTGCTTGCCTCGACTTGCCTTTCTCTGTTTGCTTGGATAACGCCTGTTTCTCTCCCAGCTGTCAGCTCAGTAGACCGACATGTGGATCTTTTGGGAAAACTGTAAGCTTTCTCCTCTTGGTGTCACAGGTGTTAACTGAATCTCTGGGCCGGGGTGGGGGGAGTTCTCTGATTGGCCCACACCAGGTCATCTGCCCACTTGTGACTGGGGTCCGAGGACAAGGAACAGCAGGCCTATCACAACCCATATGCTGGGGGCGGAGGGGCTTCACCCCCGGAGAAGGCAGCTGCTGTTCTTGGCAGACAGAACTATCCTTGTCTATTACAATGAGATGTGTGTCCAAGGACAGTCACCCCAGAAGCCACATGAGGACCACCTGTGGCGGGTGACCAGTTAGGCAGCTATTACTTTGGTCAAGGCTAGAAGGATGATTTGGGAGACATTTCAAAGAGCTGAGACAGAGACAGAAAGGAGGCGAATTCTGAGGCTTCTAACTTGGTTAAAAGAGTGTATGGCAGTATCTGGAAGGCTGAATGACAACATTCATGTGTTAACCAGGGACATCGTATCATGTCACCCAGAGAAGTGAGTGATTATGTGGAGGTCTGAGACAACAGTATTCAGCTCAGAGAGGGAGACTGCTTTGGGGGTAAAAAAAAAAAAAAAAAAAAAAAAAAAAAGCCCGAAGTCCCTCAACTTGTACCTTTTAAGTAGGTACATAAATTTAATGCTGGTACAAATTCTACTAATTAGCAAAGGGGTATTAATACCACATGACTCATTGCTTGGCTTTTCCGGCCAAATTCGAAGCTAGTGTTCATTACGTCTCCCTGCCATCTTGACCGTCCTGAGAAGAGCGGGGCTCCGTGTAAGTACCACTGAATATCTGTCCCTCTGGTTGTTGACTCTCCCATTGATCACATTCGTCTACATGAGAAGGTTGAGTACCTAATGGAGCATTTTCAAAATAGCCACTGAGATCTCTGAATGGCATGAGAATCCAAATGGACTTATTTGCAGGAAAATGTTCTCTGCTCTTCTCGTCAGTGTGCTATTAGGATCCCGAAATAGCACGCCCAGAAGACTTCGTGGTTTTTCCGTCCCAAATATGATCTGCTCATCTCAGTAAACGGTACCACCGTCCACCGAGATCCTCAAGCTAAAAGCCTAGAACTTGAATGCCATCTTTCCTTTCCCCCCAGAGCCAATAAGTCCTGCTGGCTCTACCTCTAAAAGAGATCCCAGTCTCTCCCTATCCAAAATGTATCTCTGTCTCCCCTCTAGTCCAGGGGTTGGCAAACTTTTCCTGTAATGGGCCAGATAGTAAATATTTTCAGCCTTGTGGTCTATACTATCCTGTTACAATGACTCAACTGGCCTTGGGCGCAAAAGTTGCCATAGACAGTACGTAAACATGAGTATGTCTGTATTCCAATAAAACTTTATTAACAAAATCAGCAGCCCACAGGCCATAGTTTGTTGACCCCTATTCAAATCTCAGCCCTCACTATGTCTTATCTGGACCAATGCAAAACCTCCAAACTGGCCTCTCCGCTTCCACTCTGGCCACCTCGACCATGCACGATCCACCCGGTGGCCAAGGTGATCTTTAAAAAAGTAATCACATGACGTCTCTTCCTGGTTTAAAATGGTCTGGTAGTTTTCCATTTCCCTACTGTGTCTTTGCCCTGCATGACCCGGCTCCTGCCTTCTCTCTGACCTTGCCTCCTGTCCCTCTCCTTGCCTGCAGTGTTCCACATTCACTGGTTTCCTTTCTCCTCTGCTCCCTTCACTCTTTGGCTGGAACCTTCTTCCTCGAGTCTCCTGCGGCTGCTTCCTTTTCATCATTCAGCTCCTGACTCAGTACCTCCTCCCCAAAGAGAATCCTTCTTTTTTTTTTTTTTTTAAAATTTATTTATTTATTTATTTATGGCTGTGTTGGGTCTTCGTTTCTGTGCGAGGACTTTCTCTAGTTGTGGCAAGCGGGGGCCACTCTTCATCGCGGTGCGCGTGGGCCTCTCACTATCACGGCCTCTCCTGTTGCGGAGCACAGGCTCCAGACGCGCAGGCTCAGTAATTGTGGCTCACGGGCCCAGCTGCTCCGCGGCACGTGGGATCCTCCCAGACCAGGGCTCGAACCCGTGTCCCCTGCATTGGCAGGCAGATTCTCAACCACTGCGCCACCAGGGAAGCCCAGAGAATCCTTCTGACGTCTGTCTAATGCTGCTGGCCCCGTCCTCATCACCCCATTTGAAACTGTCTTATTTGTTGATTTGTTTACTGTTTGTCTTCCCAATCTGACATGGATGCTTCATGAGAGCAGGAACCCCGTTTGTTCAGCACTAATATCAGCTCCAACATGAGGGAATGAAGAGAGGCTGCTGATCTGTATTTCCAGGCAATGTCTATTCTGATGTCTGTTCACCTCCGATTTTCCCAGCTTTTACCAAGCCCTTCTTATGCTGCCCAGAAAAGGCTTGCTCAATAGCTCCCTCCGTGCATGTGAGAAAGCCAGAAAAAAAAAAAAAATGCTACTTGTCTGAGTCCTTGGGCTTGTCCAGGGACCCCTGTGCAAACTTTCGTGTCATCCTAAGACCAAGTTGGGAGCAGGGCTGCTCTTCTACAGCGGGCCTCCACACGGTGGCCTCTTTACCGACAGCCTGTGATGCTGTGCAGGGGCGGTAGGGATGCTTGATCCTCTGGAAGCTCCGATTCAGGAATCCTTTCTTCTGCTCCTGGTGCTTCTTGACGTATGATACAAATTTACTCAAGCTTCATTTCCTTCTTTCTCAAAATTTTCTCTCTTAGGGCGTCTCCTTCCCACCCCTTCCGCCTACTCCCCTTTTCACTAGGATGCTGGGGCAAGAGACTGCTAGTTGCCACCAAATATCCTTTCTTCCTTGGTCATAGGACCTCAGTTTTATTTGAGGTGGCATTGAAGCCAGCAAAAAGCCTACATTCGCCAGCCTCTCTTGCAGTTAGGGGTGGCCATGTGACTGTGTCCTGGCTAATGACAGATAAACGGAAGCACTGATGGAACTTCTGGGAAGGGTGATGAAAGGGTGCTGACTCACCTAGTGTCTTAGTCTGCTCCAGCTGCTGTAGCAAAATACCATATAGGACTGGATAGCTTAAACCACAGAAATTTATATCCTTACAGTTCTAGAGGCTGGAAGTCCAAGTACAAGGAGCCAGCCGATTCTGTGTTCTGGTGGCAACTCTTTTCCTGGCTTGCAGCCGGCCGCCTTCTCACTGTGTCTTCACATGTAGAGAAAGAGATCTCTCTCTCACTCTCGCTCTTGCTCTTTTCCTCTTCTTCTGAGGACAGCAATCCTCTCAGATTAGGACCCCACCCGTATGCTCTCATTTAACCTTAATTACCTCCTAAAAGCCGTATATCCAAATACAGTCACGCTGGAGATGAACACATCAACATATGAATTTGAGAGGACATAATTCAGTTGATTGCAACTAAGCATTACATCACTTGGTCCTTCCCTTCCTTCTACCTTCCTCAAAACTGGAATGCAGATATGATGGCTGGAGCTTCAGCAGCTACTTTGGACCATGTGGTAGACCTGAGAATAAGTGCCAATGGCCTAGGAATAGAAGTGTAGAATGAAGGTAAGGACCAGGGTTGACTTTGTGGAGACACTCTATCATCACAGGAATAATGTTAGAATTTGCCTTATGTTAGAGCACTGGTTCCCAACTGCAGCCCATTAGAATAACCTGGGGAGCTTTGAAAAATACTGGTGCTTGGATGTCATCCCCAGAGATGTTGATGTAATTGGCCTTTTAGGGTGCAGTCTAGGCATCATGATTTTTTTAAAGCTCCTCTGGTGATTCTGAAGTGTTAAGGTTGAGAACACTGTGTTAAGGAATAAACACTTGGGTAAGAGAATAAACTATATTTTAAACTATGGTATTTTAATTTTGTTATATGAGACTAACACAACTCCTAACAATCAGAAGTCTAATTTTAGGAGATGAATCACTTCCATCTTCTAAGATTTTCAGAGCACGAACCACCCAAAGCTGGCAGGAGCCCTGCTCACATCCTACCATGTTCAAGAGCATATATGGGTACAGCTCAATTCAGGTTGAATGGTGATAGAGCTGTGAAATATTAACCAAAATTTTCCATCCCTTTGCCCACATGAATAAAACAATGTACAACTAAAAATAAATTACTGGATTAAAATAAGCATTCAAATTAAAAATAGTCAAATGTGGCACTTTTGTCAATACATGTTTTTTTTTTTCTGAGAGTGAAGCCATTGCTAGTGATCATTGGAGGCCAATGAACTCTTGCTTCTGTGCTCCAAATGCCTCTCCCTGTCCCCATCCCACGTGAGACCAGATCAAGGGTAGGAGCTCTGCCCGATGGTGAGAGAGCAGGTTTAAAATAAGCAGGTGCCTGGGTTCGAATCCCAGCTCTACCACTTAGAGGCTGAGTGCTCTTGGGCAGGTAGCTAACCTCTCTGGGCTTTACACGCACCCCTCTGCAAAATGGGGCTCAGGATGGCACCCAGGATTGAGGTGAGGATTAAACAACAACATATGAAAAAGCACTTGGCATTCTGCCTGACATGTAGCAACTGCTCCGTAAGTGTCAGCTGTCACTCTTAGGCACTGGCCAGCTGCTCCTCCTGAACTGCGTGTCCTTCCTGTTGAGTGCGGAGGCTCTGCCCCTCCCTTTCTGGAAAACAGTGCTGAAATAGGGCTGCTTTTATGAATAGGGAGCTAAATGAGCAAACACATGTCTGGAAATAAAGGTAATTCGTCCCTGGGGAGATACCATCTCCCAGGTTCAGGGGTTAATGGGCTCAGAGGGTTCATAACAAAGGTGCTCCAGACAAATTGGCTGAGCAGCTATTGTTGCCCAGACGGCTCTTCAGCTGTGTCTCATTTATTAGCATGGCTGCCCGAGAAACAAATGAAAAGGCGAGCCCCCTCCAAGACAACAGAAATCCAGCACAAGGGGCATAACGCCCTGGAAGTTGGAGCCAGCGACAGAGGCCGTGCTTCGACCCTGCTGCCAGCACTGAACTCCGGAGGAGGCTGGGAGGAAGCCAGTCCTGACGGCGAGCGCTCTCCTCGGTAAATAAGGGAGCTGCCAAGAGCCGAGCCCGTGGAAAAACACTTACAGATGAGAGGGAGACACATGGCAAGCATGACCCTCTGCAATCGTAAAATGCGTGGTGGAGGAAGATGGGAGGAAACAAATCATTCTCCTTGGGACTGTCCATCTGGAAGTGTGTGGCTGGGAGCATTATTACAAATAAATACATCCAGCCCAGCAACGTCTGGGAGTAATTGGATGTTTTCATCCTTCTGGAACCTGTGGAAAAGCTCCTCATACACACACGGGTCCCAAAAGCCACAAGAGATGCCCCCCTGCTGCCGGCCCGCTGGTTCTGCCCTTCCCTGCCCGTGGATTGGTTCAGCCCATTTTCTAGGGCAGGCCTGGGAGTGGCGAGGGCTTAAGATTCTAGAAGCTTTTGAGGGGGAGCTTGAGCCTGGGAGAGAAGACAAGGAGTCCTTGCGGAACTGTGGGAAATGTCACCAGATGGAGTGCGGGCCCCCGTGGGTAATCAGCTTCTATAGGGTTTCTCAAAGTTGAACCCTGGAGCCATTTTTATTCTAGAGTACTGGCGAATCACGTGGATTCCTGGGTCCTGAACTCCAGACCTCCAGGATTCAGCGTTTGGAGAGTGAGTGTTGGAATCTTGCATTTTAATACAGCTTCGTGAGAGATTCCTATGCACGCCAAAGTGGTGGTTCCCGAGCTTGAACGTGCATCAGAATCACCCAGAGAGCTCGCTGAACACAGAGAACGGGGCCTCACCTCAGCAGCCACCCCTGATTCAGTAGGTCTGCGGTGGCAACTGCAGCCTTGCATTTCTAACAAGTTCCCCAGGTGCTGCTGCGACTGCTGCTGGTCCGGGGACCACACTTTGAGTAGCACTGCATTAAAGATTGCAAACCATTGAGCTACAGGGTTTGCAGTGAGGCTGAGCAAAGTCCCATTTGTCAACAAACGTATGTGGAGACCCAACTGAGTGCAGGACCTCCTTGTCCTCTGGCATCATGGAGTCTGGGGGCCAAACCTTCCCTCCTGTACCGCCAAAGGAGCCTGAAGATGTGACTCGAGTTAATAATGGCTGCAGCAGGAGTTCGCGCTGGAACTTCCCTCACAGAAACCCAGGGCCTAGTCAGTGTTGTCAGCTGAGTGAGATTTTTAAAACACTCCACTGCCTGACAAGAACACTAAACCAATTAATTTAGGCTCTCTGGAGTGGGACTCGGGCACCATCAGGGTTTTCAAAGCTCCCCTGGAAAGTCCAGTGTGCAGGCGAGGCAGAAAGCCACATACAAACGTTATCAACCCTGAATACTAAATATTAGAATCACCCAGGGAGTGGGGAAAGGACACCGCTGCCGGGCTCCACCCCTCCCTGGAGATTCTGACTTCCTGGTTTGGGATGGCTCCAGGGCATTGGCATTAAAACAAAAGCCTGCAGGTGATTTCCCGTGCAACCGGGGTGCAGACCTGCTGGCCAGGCGGATAGGGACCTGGGAGGGCTGATCTTGGGAGAGGTTAATGGGTGGGAGGAGCAGGGATGGGGCCAGATCCATTCAGCTCACCACAGTCAATGACAATGGTAAAGCAAGTCACAACAGCAGAAAACGGTTTCGTGAAGTGTGATCAAGACAAATTTCTTGCCCTTATACCAGAAACAACTGCAAACTCAGACTGTCTTTTTCGCTGGCCTGAGCAGGCATTTGCTGGGGGAGGAACTCTCTCTGCAGACTTCACACCTCCCTCCCCACCCTCGGGGATGCACAGAGAGGAGGGTGTCCCCGCCAGATGCCAAGCCCCAGGCACCTGGATTTCTACTGCTTTGCAGGGGCCAAGGAGGAAGGTCTGCTAGAATTACTACCTCCTCTGGGTAATTTTTTATTCAAACAAAGATTCCCTGGGTGCTATTTCAGCGTTCTAAACCCAGGGGTAGGACCCTGGAACCTGCATTTTTTAAGCAGACATTCTGGGTGATTCTATCCTGCATTATAATCAGGGAACAACCTGCCTGAATGTTCTAGCTTCAAGGAAGGGGAAGTTTAGAGAGGTGGGGCAGAGGCGAGAAGGCATAGTTCTTTGCCATTTTTGGTTTACTTGAGGTCCCTTCTGGGCACAGGATCTCTCAGAGAAACCTTTCCCCCAAGATAAGAGCCTGACCTTTGAACAAAATTTCCATCTGGGTCCGATAAATGGAGCTGACTTTCCCCAGGAGAGCGTGGTGTCATACTCAGCTGCCTTTGTTTTGATGTGTTTTTAAGGCCTCTCTAATAGGATGGGCTAGATTGCTGGCCAAGAAATGGATTTCTTCTCTCTCTGGAGAATTCTCAGTCTCCTCACTGGAGATTTAGGCTGGCCGTCCCAACAATGACGAATGTTTAATGGCCCAGCTTTGGCCACTGGTCCTGGCCTGCAGTGTCTGCTCATGACAAACGTCTCCTTGTAATCTGCTCAGACTGGGGTTTCCAAGGATTTCAAATTGGATGGAGGGTGTGGAGAGGGAGGGGGAGAGAAAGAGAGTAAGGGAGAGAAAAAAATAGAGAGAAAAGGAGGGAGGGAGGAAGAAAGAAAGAACGGTTTAAGTCCACTATACCTTGGCATTTGCAAATTAACTCTGTAGGATCCAAAGGTCTGTGACCCCCGGCCATTTGTCATTTTGATGAGGCACAGATTTGAACAGTGCATGTCTCTGGGCTGTTTACAGCGAGGGGACGTCCCTTAGCTGGGGCAGGGCTGGAGATGACCACCGGCATCCTAGTTTTGTGGACCTCACGATCCGGGAGAAGTTTCGTTTCCTGGTGAAAATGGCCATGTGGCTGGGGAGAGAATTTCAGAGAATGTGAAAATGACCATCAACTTGTGGGAAGAGAATGGAACAGGGTGCTCAAGACTCTTTGGAAGGCATGTGACTCAGGGCAGAGCCAGGAATCGGTCATCCTTTCCAGTGCTCACAATCCAGGATTCCTGGAGGTCTCAGAATCAGCCCTTCCAAATATCTGTGGTCTGCTGTGCGTTAGGTCATGGAGGAAAGGACAGTAATCAAAGATCTAATTTGAGAGCTTATTACATGCCAGGCAAAGTGCTAAGAGCTTAACACATCATCTCATGTAACCCTCACAGCAACCCTAGAAGTGCATACTTTCAAGATCACCATTTGCTAGACGAGGCACAGAGAAGTTCTCCAGTTTCAACAAGGCCACACAGCCGGACCGTGACAGGGCTGGGATTTGAACTGACAGACTCTCTCCTTGAGCAGACTTCTTGAGTCTGTCCAGCCCAGTCTTGGCAATGAATCCTGCTGAGTCCATTTAGAGAGAATCCCCCGGCCCACCTTGATAGCTGATCACCCTTAATATCTGATCAAGTTCCAACTTCATTAAGTCCTCGACCTGCCTTTAGCAGGAATCCTGTGTGGTCTGTTTACCAAGAATCATTCCTGTCCTTAATGTCTCCTCTTAATAATTTTCCACCCACAAACCCCTTCACTCTGTTCATTGACTGTAAATCTGAGCTAGCGCAAGGTGTATTCCACGAGAGCCCAATCTCTCTCCCCTATTGTTCTCCCGTTTTGCAATCGTCTTGAATAAACCCTTCGTTACCATTTTTAACAAGTGTCAGAATAACTTTCTCTTTAGCAGAAAATAGGCAGTTGTCCCCTGGTAACTGCATTCTGAATCTCTCCCCTGTCCCACCAGACCAGTGGTATCCACTATAAAGCAAGTCACATCAATCACTAAAATTTGCTGGTAGCTCCATTAAAAAAGAAAAAAGAAACAGGTGAAATTAATTTAAAAAATATTTTTCTTACCGAATATATCTGAAATATCATTGCAACAGGTAGCAGACACTAAAAAAGGATTATTGGGATATTGTATGTTCTCTTTTGTCTACCAAGTCTTCGGAACCCAGTGTATATTTCACATGTCAAGCACATCAAGCATATCTCAGTTTCGAGGGGTACATTCCAAAGGCCAGTCACCACTGGTGGCAAGTGGCTATAGTATGGGGTAGTGCAGTGCTGGCCAGTGCCCTGGCAGGACACTTCAGTTAGAAGATCTCTTCATGGCAGAGCCTGGGGCAGAGGGAGCGCCGAGAGGGGAGGAGAGAGGGGAATAAAGAGACAGGGGACCTGGCTGAGCAAAAGCACTGCAGACGTCTCTGTGGGCAGAATCCAGGGGACCACGTGTTGGGAATCTGCTGGCCGTGAGGGGGTGGGACTGTGGCTGGTGACTGTGCCTGGGATGGAGGTTAAAAAAAAAAAAAGTGACCTGGGGCTTCCCTGGTGGCGCAGTGGTTGAGAATCTGCCTGCTAATGCGGGAGACACGGGTTCGAGCCCTGGTCTGGGAAGATCCCACATGCCACGGAGCGGCTGGGCCCGTGAGCCACAGCTGCTGAGCCTGCGCGTCTGGAGCCTGTGCCCCGCAACGGGAGGGGCCGCGATAGTGAAAGGCCCGCGCAGCGCGATGAAGAGCGGTCCCAGCACCGCGATGAAGAGTGGCCCCCACTTGCCGCAACTAGAGAAAGCCCTCGCACGAACCGAAGACCCAGCACAGCCAAAAATAAATAAATAAATAAATAAATAAATAAAAATTAAAAAAAAAAAAAAAAAAAAGTGACCTGGATTAAATGTGAGAACAGGGTGGGTGGTGAGCCAGCTGAGGGAACTGGCTCTGAGGCTGGGACAGAGCAGGCCTTGGGTGGATGGGCAGGGCAGGCTGGCGATTTATGAGGCCAGCAGCTCTTCGGTTGTAATGCGCACTGGTAGCAACTGGGATCCTGTTCAAATGCAGATTCTCACTTGGTTGGTCTGGGATGAAGACTGAGTGTCTACATTTCTTTTTTTTTTTTTTTCTTTTAATTAATTAATTAATTAATTTTTGGCTGTGTTGGGTCTTCGTTTCTGTGTGAGGGCTTTCTCTAGTTGTGACAAGCGGGGGCCACTCTTCATCGCGGTGCGCGGGCCTCTCTTGTTGCGGAGCACAGGCTCCAGACGCGCAGGCTCAGTAGTTGTGGCGCATGGGCCGAGTCGCTCCGCGGCATGTGGGATCTTCCCAGCCCAGGCCTTGAACCCGTGTCCCCTGCATTGGCAGGCAGACTTTCAACCACTGCGCCACCAGGGAAGCCCTACATTTCTTTTCTTTCTTTTTTTTTTTAATTGAAGTATAGCTGGTTTACTGTGTTGTGTTAGTTTCAGGTGTACAGCAAAGTGATTCAGTTATATATATTCTTTTTCAGATTCTTTTCCCTTATAGGTTATTATAACATAATGAGTAGAGTTCCCTGTTCTGTACAGTAGGTCCTTGTTGGTTATCTATTTTATATATAATAGTGTGTATCTGTTCATCCTAAACTCCTAATTTATACACCCCCCTTCCCCTTTGATAACCATAAGTTTGGTTTCTATGTCTGTCGGTCTATTTCTGTTTTGTAAATAAGTTCATTTGCATCATTTTTTTAGATTCCACATATAAGTGATATCATATGATACTTGTTTTTCTCTGTCTGGCTTACTTCACTTAGTATGATAATCTCTAGGTCCATCCATGTTGCTGCAAATGGCATTATTTCATTCTTTTTTTATGGCTGAGTAATATTCCTGTGTGTGTGTGTGTGTGTGTGTGTGTGTGTGTGTGTATACCACATCTTCTTTATCCATTCATCTGTCGATGGACATTTAGGTTGCTTTCATGTCTTGGCTATTGTAAATAGTGCTAGAGTGAACATTGGGGTGCACATATCATTTTGAATTAGAGGTTTGTCTGGATATATGCCAAGGAGTGGGATCCCTGGATCATATGGCAACTCTACTTTTAGTTTTTTAAGGAGCCTGCATTCTGTTCTCCATAGTTGAGGGTCTGCATTTCTAACCAATGCCAAGGTGTGGTGATGTTGCTGGTGTGTGGACCACACTGAGTAGCAAGGATCCAGGCTTTCAACGGCTGATAAGCGACAAGGAACAGGATGATGTTGAAACTTAACCTAAGCCGTGGAGAGCTGTTGGCTTCAGTTCCCTCTAAACTGTGGCAACAATTGCAGCTCCCTCCTATTGAGGACATACTACGTGCCAGGCACTGCGTTCTGTGCTTTACGTCAGGGGTCAGCAAACTATGGAGGCCTGGCCAAATCTGGCCACTTCCTGTTTTGGTGAATAAAAGTATTATTGGAATCCAGCCACACCCATTTGTTTACATATTGTCACAGCTGCCTTCATGGTGCAGTGGCAGAGTTGAATAGTTGCAACAGAGACCAAACGGTGTGCAGAGCCTAAAATATTTACCATCTGGCCCTTTACAGAAACATTTTGCCGACCCCTCGCACGTTATCTTATTTATTTCTCATCACATTACCCAGTGAGGTGAGTCCTGTTATTGTCCCCTTTTACAGATGAGCAAATAAAAGCCTAGAGGCATCGAACACTTGCCCAAGGCCTCACAGCTCGTAAAAGATGCAGAGCTGGTACTCATACCCAGACGGACTTAGGCCAAAGAGGCCAATGTCCAGGCTCTCTGCACTAGGCTAATCTCATGGAAATAGGAGAGGCTTCTAGAAAGGAAAAAGATCTAAGTGTGAGCAGAAGTCAGAGTGGGAACAGACCATTGCTTTGTGGGAAGGGCCAGACACGTGTATTGCTTGAGCGCGTACTATGTACCAGCATAGGCTGGGGGCTTTCTGTTGTAGCTCTTGATCCGTCCCCCATCCCCTCTTGCCCACCTCTGCATTCGCCTGTGTCTCCCACCTGAAACTGGCATCTCTCTGCCTGAGGCCTCTCCCTCCAGTGGGGTGGCAGTTGTTAGGTAAATACCCCAACTTCCCCATCCCTCTGTGGGACGATTCGGAGGCATGGTCTCCACGCTTCTCCCAGGTGTGCTCAGTGGTCACCTGATTACTACTGGCATTCCCCCTTCTGTGTCCCATCACTTTCTCAGTCCCCCGACTTGTGCTTCCAGGATCACCTCCCAAATAAATTACCTGCACCCAGATCCTGTGTCAGACTCTGCTCTCAGGGGAACTCAAGCTAAGACATATTCAGTGGTTCAGATATCACGACAACTGTGACAGTGCTGTGGGCTCACATTGTACAGGTGAGACAACTGGGACCCAGAGAAGATGGTCCAGTGACAGGGGTTCTACGCCAGATCTGTCTGACACATTTCTTCATCTCACTGCCCATTCTGCAGTGATGATGATTAGGATGATGGCGATGATGGTGACCGAATGCTTGCTGCGAACAGATGAGGAGTCCGTGGCTCAGGACAATTAGGTGACTTACCCGAGTTTTGTCCACGTGTTAGAACGGATATTGGATCAAAGGAAGCCTGGAATGGAGACGTGGAGACCCACAGGTGCAAGGCAGCTGTGGGCCTGGAATCGTCTCCCTGGGGGGACGCCCTGGTGTGGCCTGGTATCTCTCAGCCCTGCCCACTGGGTGGGATAAACATCTTCTTCAATGACTGATCCCAGGACCAGTTGCCATGGTTACCACTGGGTAACCGTCTGAATAATGGAGGACCGCGATGGTAACTGCAGCTTCCATCACCCATCTGTGTGACATTCTCTCCCACCCCCCAATTCCTAGTGAAACTGGAGCTGGGGAGTGGGAGGGGGGGTCGGCCTCCCTGCCATGAGAACAAAGGGGAGCAGCTCTCATGACCTCATCTCTAGAAATCCAGTGAACTTCGCCCCAGTGCCTGGGAGTTATTATTGCTCTGCTCTCTTCCCTCCCCCTCAGATCTTCCCCCAACCAGGATGTAAGCAAGAGCCTGCCTGCCAAGTGTGCGCGCCGCTGCTCACGCCCTCGCTGCTCTTTTACGCGATTATTCTCCAGCCCCGATCTTGCCCGTGTCTCTCCCTTCCTCCTCCTATTCCTCCCGCCCTCCCAGAAATGCAATCTTATAAAGGCTGCACACCGCTCGCTGGGGAGTCGTTAAGGTTGGAGAGAGGCTTACAGAGTCCTGGCTGCGTCTCCTGAGGCTCTGAGCGGTGAAGTGATTATCCAGCCTCCTCATCCGTAAAATGGGGGCAACAGCTGTTGTGAGGACAATAGCAGAAAAGTGAAGAGCCTGATTCTGGAATCAGACAGACCTGCCTTTGCATCCTGGCTCTACCGTTGTGTGTGCCGTCCTAGGCCAGTTAAATTTTTGAGCCTCTGGTTCCTCTTCTGTACGACGAGGATGATAGTTGCATCCGCCTTCCCCAGATTTAGCGTGCTAATGGTTCTAAAGCGTGGAGCATCGGTTCCCGTTTGCTTCTCTTAGTTCCTGTGCTGCTATCTGCCCGTGATGCTCTAAGGCTTCAAGTCTGCTGAGGGCGGTTACTTGATCTCTCTTGTTCCCAACCAAGCGCAGTGACACAAGGCTGTGCCCTCCGCCAAGGGAAAACAGCTCGACTTCGCGCCGGATGCAGGAACAGGAGATAAGACACCTCTGTTTCCTCTCTTGACTCGCTGTGGCTGTCACCAGCGTCTGATAAGATAGAACCACTCGGGTGGGCCCCAGTAGCTCCAGAGGGAGGTTAAGAGCTTGAAGCTGACAGGGACGTAGAGCTTCTCGAAGCCCGTGGTGGTGGCGCAGCCTTCATCACTTTGAGGCATGAGGCAAGGGTGGCAGAGGCTGAGGACGGGAAAAGGGACAGAGCTGGGAAGTTCCTTTTCCCAAACAATGTTGATCCTTCCCTCCCTCCTCCCACCGGCCCTTGGGATGCCCTGAGAGCCCAGGACGAATTGGGGGGGAACAGGGATCCCTCTAAAATCCATGCTAGGCTTTGGGATGTCTTTAAATTCTGCAAGAATTTTGGGAAAAATTTGCAAATGTGCACATTTTGTTAGGGAGAGCAGGACTAGAATATTCCTCCAAATCTTGTAGGCAGGGTTCTTCAACTCTGGTCCCTGTATCGCTATGCTGGACTGGCTTGTACCCACTTGCAAGAACTGACTGTTAAATTTTCAAGGACTTTGCAAGCCAGTTGTCAAACACAAACATTAACTATTAAATGATATAAATGTACAACGAAATAAGTTATGTTAAAAACCAAGGTAATAAATACTCAGTACTCATCACTTCCTGATTAGTTTACTTCTTGTGGCTATTCTCCCTGTTTTTGGGGTTGCGTACCTCTCGTATCTGCAGTATTGTATAGTGCTGTGCTTCTGAACATCTTTCTCAGCTCTGCATTCAGCCGTGTCACGTGGACGGCTGACATTGGCCACGGTGGGAGTATTTGTAGCACATGCTACAAACCAGCCCTCCCCCATGCCCCAAGCTCTTGTTACATAGTTACAAGCACGTGGCAGTTCCTGTACTGCCCACAACACAATTATATGAGGCGGTCGGTTACAAATACAGATCCCAGAGCCCCTGTATAGATCCAGGATTTCTAGGTTGGCATGGAGGATCTGTGTTTTAAGGGTGCTCCACAGGGGATTTATAAAAACACCATAAACAGGGAGAGACTGGAAGAGAATAAGAGAGGGAAGGAGGAGGGAAAGCAAACAGGAGGGAAAAGAAAGGGTTCCTGGGAGAATTTTTCCCGGCATCCGTCGTAGGACAACTGTAAAGTTGGGTGAAGGCTGAATTCCAGTGTCTGCCGACTTTTATTATTATTATTGTATAGAGAGAGACATCTGTTGAACACTCACTGTGGTTCAGGCACGGTACTAAGTGCCTTAAGTTCATGTTTCATCTGTAAGTCACCTTGATGTAAAAGCTATTTATTTATTGCACCCATTTTACAGGTCAGGGATCTGAGGCTCAGGCTCGACTGCCTTGCCCCAGGTCCACACCCAGTAACAGAGGTAGAATTCAAACGGCAGGAGTGAGCTGACAACAGAAATGCTGGCCTCACTCCAACCTCAGTGGCCGGCACACAGAAGGGCCTCAGTAAATGTAATGGATGGACTTATCCAGAAGTTGCCCTCCTGCCAGAGCAGCATTTCCTCTGGAGTGGGTTTAAGACTCAGGGTTATTTCTTGAATGCCATTTACTGTCTCACATAAGCAAGGAGAAATACGGCTCAGCCCTAGACGCAAACAATTAAGACAGAGCGCCCCTATCCAGGGGCAGGCATGGGAAGGATGGCCCACGTTATGGTTCAAAAGGAAAGGGCTGTTCACACCTGGGTCCTTACTGGCTCACCCTCCCCAGTTCCTTTGCTGGTCTGAATAACTGCACTCAATACACATCAGTGAGAATAAAGATGGCTGCGATCCTGGAGCTCCCAGCCTGGTCTGACTGATGCAAACTCAGTCGCATGAAAAATTAGGAACACTGCAGGAGCTAAACAAGAGAGCCAAGTCACTACCTGCTGTAACAAATTTAGTTTACAAGTGTCATTAGTTCTGGAGAGAGAATCTTGTGGGGTAGTGAGGAATGGAGGTGGAGAGTTGAGTCGATGTCCATGTGAGAGGTTGGTCAAGAATTTTGACTCTAGAAGCCAGGGAAGGATGTCGTTCGTGGTCTCTAAGAATGGGAAGAGGTTTGAAAGGGCCACCCTTGGAAGGGGACTTCAGGCCTTTGGAAGGCCCTTAGGGGGCCCTGGAGGAGTTTGACTCTGTAGGCCTGGCCCTGCGGTGTCAGTTCTGTGGGCACCCGACATTCAGCATCCAGGATGCGGCCGAGAGGTCATGGTGGGTAGGGAATGCTCCTGGCTTCCCTGGGTTTTCCAAAGACTTTAGGACAGCGTTCAGTTGAGGCCAAGAGTAACCCTTTCCTGCCTTCATTTCCCCACCATGCAAGTGCCTAAGAGTGGTATTTCCCCCAACTGGCACATATAGAAATTCCAGAAAAAGAGTCTCATAGTCAGATGGGTTCAGGAATTGCTGTATATTATATTCTTTTCCACAGAGATGATAGTGATCACACTAAAGGCACTGAAAAGTTCTGTAGACAAGAGACATTTTTCACTCTGTAGATCATCTCGAATTGCAGGTAGCAGATGATGGCAGGCTGCATCTAGATCCCCGATTCCTGTTTCTGACCCACCCCTGCTTTCAGGGAGCTTTCACTTCTAATGGTACCTGTGGGTCTTCTGTAGAGGACTGCCCTCCAGCTACAGGGCCTAACGTGTCCACAAGCAGAGCCGAAAATGCCTTGCAGTTTATTTCCCCCAGGGCAACGCCAGACCAGGGAGCAGTATGTTGTCCTAGTTGGGGCAGCTCGAGGCTATTTTAGAGCCCAGAGCTCCCCTGCAGGACCAGCCCAGAGCTGCCCCCGGGAGACTTTGTCCCAGCTCACACGTTCACACTCTTGCCTGATTCTCCATCTGTTAAGCCCCCTTACAGGTTATCCCGGGAGTAAGCACGCCTCAGATCAGTCCCTCCACTCGGGGTCCACCTCTGGGGCAGTGGACCTGAAACAACTCATGTTTCTGACATTCAGGTTGTTTGTTCCTGAAACTCTTATCAGCATGGTTTAGATCTTGAATTCTTCTTTGGCACTGACTTTGACAAACTCCTCCCTGGAGACAAGCCTCCAACCACTGCCTTGATCTTCTGGAGAGGAAGAGCCCTGATCTGATTGGGGGGGAAAAGACATCCTTTGGAACCTCTCTCCAGCTCAGCCCCTCTCTCCAGAGCTTTTCTCTGCTGTCCTCAAACCCCAGCAGGGCTTCTGCAAAGAGTCTGCCAAGAGATTTCCTCTCTCAGTGTGACCTGGGGAATTCAGCAGATTGGGTGATGGGGATTGGATTAATCTCCATCGCGGTGCCCGTTTGTGTTTGGAGAACGGGGTCACCATAAACGATTCCTTTCTCGCCGTCTTGAATCCACCTCTCTTTGTGATATGAGACTTGCCTGGGTCAGATAATCACAAACTCAAACGTCTGCATCAGGCAGCCAGATAATATAAATGAGTGCCTCTGACCTGGTATGAGGCAATTGGGAGTGATGGGCACTGGGACAAAATGGGGAGCAAGCGTCCCATCTAAGGGGGCAGCTGCCAGTGGCCCTAAGCTAGTTATCTCTTTGCGGGAGTCTGGTCCAGCCAGGACTTTTTTGAGAAGCCAAAGACTCAGATTTTGTTTGAAATCCCTTGACTTTCCAATTAGCAAATAGTTCCAACATTGTAAAGCTGTGTGACCAAGTAGTACAGATATGAAGGCTAGGTGAGAGATCCTAGGTTACGATCTTGGTCTTGATTGTCTACAGCAGGTCAAAGATAGACCGGGGAGAGACACAGCCGCGGATTAAGAGGACAGCCGGTTCTCCCTCCCTCACACATGCCGTCCACCCCCTTTGCACATGCTGGTCCCTCTGCCTGCGACACTTGGCCCCCAGCTCTGCCTGGCTAATTCCTCATCCTTTAGACTTCAGCTTCCTCCTGACCCATGAGATGGCCTTGCCTTCCCCTGTGTGAGCTCCCGTTGTTCCAAGCTTCCCTCTACATCAGACTCATCCCACTTATGATGACCTGTTCGAAGTCTGTCTTCCCCACAGTTCTGCAAGCTCCTTAAAGACCAGGGCTGTGCCTACCTGTAGTCCGTTACATTCCCAGCCCCAGGCGTAATGTCTGACACACAGTGGGGGCACAGAAGACTTCTTTTCAATGAATTAAAGAGGAAAGCGCCCAAGAAATTTCCCTAAGGGGAAGGGAAGATTCCAGACTCCTTACAGACGATTCTGCTGTCTCCTTGAAAACCACTCCACCAGGATGGTGTTAAGCCCTCATTGGAATTGTTCCTGTTATCCTAGAATTGAGGCCCAAAGAGCAGACGGTGCTAAGCAGGGCCCCAGCTTAGGGCTGTGCATGTTGAGTTTTGTGAACAGAATCCCCTAGAGGGAAGGAGGGCAAACTGTGGCCTTGGGCCAAATCTGCTCACTGTTATCGGTTTTAATAAATAGAGTTTCATTGAAACATAGCTCTACCCATTCACTTACTTATTGTTTGCTGCTGCTTTCGTACTACAACAGCAGAGTTGAGTATCTGAGACAGAGTCCTCGTGGTCTGCACAGCTTAATATATTTACTATTTGGTTAGCTTCAGTGAAAGTTTGTAGAGCTCTGCCCTAGATTTGTGCAGTGCTCAACGTGCACAGCGGTACATGGCAGCCATGGTGTTTAGTCTGCCTCAGTCCAGATTCTGAAACCGTCAACTACTGGGACCGGCCACTTCCCTGCAGGGCTCGTAGGCAGTGACATTTTGGCAGAATCCCTACTATCATCAGCGCTCTACCATTCCTACCCATGAATAGAAAAGCAGAGTGAAGAAGATAGAAACCTTTTGGGACCAAAGCGTGGGGAACAGCAACCACCTTGCCTTTTGTTCCCTCCACGTCTTACAAGATCAATGGGATGGAAATAGTCGGGGACTGCTGATGGTCTCTTTAGCTGGAAGTTGTCAGGTTCCAGCCCAGGAGCTTCTGGGTGTGAAGAAAGGGGCAGGAAGAAGATGGCAGACGAGAGACAGTGACTGTTAGGAAAAAGATGGGGTAGCCTGCAGGCCCAGCTTTGCACCCTGCAAGGATATGTCAGTCTCCTGTGGTGCTCTGGCCTGAATGTGTCTCCCCCAAATTCATATGTTGAAATTCTACCCCCCAAGGTGATGATGGTATTAGGAGGTGGGGCCTCTGGGAGGTGATTAGGTCATGAGGGCGGAGCCTTCATGAATGAGATTAGTATTCTTGTAAAACGGACTCCAAGAGCTCCCTCGCCCCTTCTGCCATGTGAGGGTACCATAAGATGTCTGCGACCTGGAAGAGGGTCATCACTGGGCCATGCTGACACCCTGATCTTGGACCTCCAGGCTCCAGAACTGTGAGAAATATATTTCTGTTGTTTGTAAGTCACCGAGTCTATGGGACTTTGTTATAGCAGCCCAAACGTTGTAAGCCCTATGGACCAGTGATGCTAGTGAAGGTAGCTCCCTCCAGGAGGCTCACCCTCTGGGTGCGAGGATCTCAGAGCAAGAAGCTATGAAGCAGATGGACCAAAGCAGAACCTGGGGTGGGGGAAGGAGGAAATTGAGTCTGGACCGGATCGCCAGCTGTGGCGGCCTCTGCATGGCAGGGAGATCTCCACTGGGCTTTCCAAAGAGTATTGCTGTGGTTTTCTAGTGTTGTGTAGAGAGCACTGGGGAGCTTAACAAAACAACAGGATTTATTTTGTTCCTGAATCTGTGGTTTGTGCAGTTCTCAGCAAGGACAGCTCATCTCTGATCCACTCATTCTCAGCAAGGGGGGCTCCCAGGCCGGGGCAGGCATCCGCTGAGGGGGTCCCCGGCTGACTCATCTGCCTGTGGGCCCTGGTTGCTGGCTGGGGCCTTCACGGGGGCTGTCAGCTGGTCCAGCTGCACGTGACCTTTCCAGCAGCTGCTGGCCTTCCTCACAGCATAGTCATGGGTCCCAGGACCAGTGTCCCCGAGACAGAGTCAGGTGGAGTTTGGATCCCTTTTCTACCCTAGCCCAGAAGTTACACGGCACTATTTCTGCAGCGCTCTGGTCATGAGAAATAAGTCACTCAGACTGGCCTACATTTAAGTGGAAAATGTAAACTAAAGAACCTGTGGGCATGTTTTAAAACGTCCACCAAAATGCTTCCCCAAGAATGAGCTTTCGGAATCGCCCTACAGAGAACCCAGAAACAACAACGAAGTAAAGGACCACAACCTCCGCCAGGCTGGGACGGGAAAGGGAGCCTGTTTCCTCCTCGCTCCCCATCACCCACAGGCTGTGTGAAAGGGGAGAACAACCTCCCTGGCCACATGCAGACCACCCTCCCCGAGACCACTCTTAGTGCCCCTGTCAAATGCCAGATCAAGCTTGACAATGAGTAGGGCTAAGCCTTACGGTGCAAAGTGAGACTGATTTAATGATCAGAAGTGACGGCAAAGTTACCGAATGAGGTTAAGAGTCATTTAAGGAAT
The DNA here is from genome assembly GCF_949987535.1 of Balaenoptera acutorostrata. Classification (NCBI taxonomy): domain Eukaryota; kingdom Metazoa; phylum Chordata; class Mammalia; order Artiodactyla; family Balaenopteridae; genus Balaenoptera; species Balaenoptera acutorostrata. Next base: position 18,915,985 of record NC_080073.1, read on the forward strand.
CCTTTGCCACTGGGGGCAGCAGGGCCAGCTGGGGCGTGGGTGTCCACAGAGCACAGGCAGTAGCAGCAATTGCAAAAGTAAGAACGATCCATATTTACACCCCAAGGTGGGTAGGCGGAGACTCCTCTCGTAATGGTTTCCTTTGAAAGGTTTTCCTCAGTAGTCTGATTCCCTTGAAGTGTGCTTTCTAGACCCTGTACTTGGGGGAAATTGGATAAATTGATCTCTAGGGGTCCTTCCAGGACTAACACTCCCTGATCCTCTTGCTGACAGGGGCTGGGTGCTGACAGTTTACTTAGGAAATGGTCACTAAGAATGTATTTATTTTATGAAAGCATCTCTCAGTAGGGAAATCATAATAGTAGCAGGAGAAATTAGCTCTGTTCTCTGATTTCACTGAAGGAGAAGGAGTTACGTATGGTCTTTCCCTCCCTCCCTCCCTCCCTCTCTCTCTCTCTCTCTCTCTCTCTCTCTCTCTCTCTCTCTGTGTCTCTGTCTCTGTCTCTTCCCCCTCCCCCTCCCCCCGCCTCCAACCCCTCCCTGATGGTTGTCTCACACAGACCTTGAGTGGTGATTTGGCAACTTTAACAAGCTTCCAGCAGGGGAACCAAACTTCTGGCCCAGACATCTTGACTACAGCGAGTCAGTTGTACAGCCCCTTGTCTTGAAAGTTTTACTATTCAAAGTGTGGTCAGGCAGCCGTCAGCATCACCTTGGGAGGCTGTTAGAAATGCAGACTCCCAGGCCCTAACCCAGACCCCGTGGATCAGAATCTGCATTTTTTTTAAAAGATTCCCCAGACTATTCGAATGTGCATGAAAGTTTGAGAAGTGCTGTTTTAAGGGTCCCAGTCCCTGGACTTTTAAAAAGTTCTTCCTCCATCTGTTTCAGGGTTCTCGGAGGTGAACCCCCTTGGTTTCTGACCCCTCAAGTCCTTGGCAACCCCCCTTCGAGATGGCTCTTCGTTGCTGGCCAGAGAGCCTAGGCAGTGCTCACCATCATTCAATAGCTAATACGAATCAAGCCACAGTTCAAGCGCTTGAATTTAAAATACTCTTGACTCTGCATCTGGAGAAATGGTGGGCGGAAGTACTTCCGGTAAATAGTTTATATTTAAATGGCCGTTTGTGGAAAACCGTTGTGTCGTTCCTTTTGAATCCCGTCTGATTCTGGAGCTAGTGTAGCAAGGTTTCCAAACACCCTGGAACCATTTCCAACCCGTGTACTTGAGTCTTTTTTTTTTTTTTTTTTTTTAATTTTTATTTATTTATTTATTTATTTATTTTTGGCTGTGCTGGGTCTTTGGTTCGTGCGAGGGCTTTCTCCAGTTGCGGCAAGTGGGGGCCACTCTTCATCGCGGTGCGGGGACCGCTCTTCATCGCGGTGCGCGGGCCTTTCACTATCGCGGCCCCTCCCGTCGCGGGGCACAGGCTCCAGAAGCGCAGGCTCAGCAGCCGTGGCTCACGGGCCCAGCCGCTCCGCGGCACGTGGGATCCTCCCAGACCAGGGCTCGAACCCGTGTCTCCTGCATTAGCAGGCAGATTCTCAACCACTGCGCCACCAGGGAAGCCCTGTACTTCAGTCTTTAGTTAATGTCAAAAGGCTTGTCTCATTGCAAATCTCAGAAACGTTTTCTGTTGTAAGGTCATTTGCCTATAGCCATTTGTATAAAAAGCTAAATGAACATCGGAAAGGTACAGTAAAAATCCTTCTGTCCACTGGAAGTAGCACACCCTTGTGTCTGGCTGTTGTGTAGACTTCTTTGTTTCCTTCCCCCAGCCTTACGTGGAGGATGTAAAAACCTACAGGGGAAGGTTTGTGGTTTTACACACTTAGAATTCTATACCTTTTGAAGGGGAAAGATTTCTTGTCTGACCTGATGAAAATACCTCAAGCTGTACCAGGCATTATTTCCATTTCGAACACATTTTGGCTTACCCAAGTGACAGCAGTCTGAAGGAGGACTCAGTCCGTTTTTAGGTCTGTCACTGAAAGAATATCCGACCCTTTGGAAACCAGCCAGGTCCCTGAGATGGCTCACCTTAGAAGCAAGATTTCCCAGCCCTCCTCAGTTCTAGACCCCAGATGAATAATAATATCCATGGGTATTTTTTAATGCCTACTTGCGTTTGCTAAGCCTTCTTGTGATTTTTTTTATCTTTCTAAGTAAGGGGTCCCCTGAAAGCAGAGCCTGAGGCAAGGATTTGGGTGCAGGGGATTTCTTTGAGAGGTGATCTCCAGAAGCAGGAGTGAGGATGGGATGTGGGGAGAGTGACATGGAGCAGGAGATCAAGCCAGGACGAGGGGGCTTCTCACATGCGCTGCTCTAAGCCCCAGAGCCAAGTTGCAGTGGGTCCTCTGAGGAGCACAGAAACACCTCCAAAACATAGCCCCTGAAAGGCAAGGAGGTTAGAGCTCTCATCCACTGCCTTTGAACTTGGTTGGTGGAAGGTTGCACCCAGGGCCATTGAGTCCTCTGCCGTTCTGGCCTGTGCTTCAGTCCTGGCCAAGCAAGTTCCTGCAGCATGCAAAGCCCTGGAGCCTAAAGCAGAAGGATGCTTGGCTTTGCATGAGAGGGGTGTGGGCCCTGCAGGTGGGCGAGAGCTCAGACACAACTGCTCACCATGGTGCAGCTAGAGGCTACTGCCTTGTCTCTCACTACCTCTCTGAGGCAACTATTACCATCTCCACCTTACAGCTAAGGAAAGGGAGGCTCAGACACGTTGGATAGTTTGCCCTGCTGCGAAGCAGGGCCTCGGGGTCCTAGAACAGGACTGCTGACTCCAGAGCCTCTTTCCAGAAGCTGCCACACTGTCCTGGAAAGGACTGGAAGGAACCCAACCATCCCATTTGCCCGGGACCAGCCCAGTTTTAGCACTGAAAGTGCCACATCCTGGAAAACCCTCATCCTGGGCAAACTGGGGTGGTTGGTGGCCTTCGTGGGCTTTCTCTGCCTCTGCAGCTCCTGGCTTGCTGCCTAGGCCCCCTCTGGGAGAGCTGCACACAAATGGGTTCCAGGCCATCTTTCTCTCTTTCTTGCTCCCATGCTGCATTCCGGTGAGGTTGTTTCCAAGTAAAACCCAAATAAAATTGGATTTCATATGGTGGTTTCCCCCGAGTGAAACTTTTTATGTAGAAGCTGGGAGATGAGAAAGTTTTGGGTTTTTTTTTTTCTTCTACTTCCTTTAAATGGGGCCCATTTATTCTAATGATGCTGGGGGAGGGTGTGATGACTGTAAATGAAATTTGATTTATTTGCTAAGTGTCCATTATTGTTTCATTGTTTCACTAGGGGCTTTTTCTTTTCAATGAAAAAATGTGTGTGTGTGTGTGTGTGTGTGTGTGTGTGTGTGTAGGCATACACTCATAGTTAGTCTATGTATATAGTTTCCTAGGCTAATTTGCCATAACAAAGTAGCACAGAGTGGTTGCCTTAATCAGCAGAAGTTTATTGTCTCATGGTTCTGGAGGCTGGAAGTTCAAGATCAAGGTATCTACAGGGTTGGCTTTGAGGGATAATCTGGCCCAGGCCTCTCTCCTTGGCTTATAGACAGCCATCTTCTCCCTATGTCTCTTTCCATCTTCTTCCCTCTAGAGGTATCTCTGTGTCCACATTTTCCCTTTGTGTAAGGGCACCAGTCATATGGATTAGGCCCACCCTCATGACCTCCTTTTGACTGGACTGCTTCTGTAAAGACCCCACCTCCAAACACGGCCACATTCTGAGGTACTGGGGGCTGGGATTTCAACATACGAATAAAGGGGGCACAACTCAATCCTTACCACTACGTTCCCCGGAATAAGTGAGAGGGTCTCAGCGAAATCGAGACACAGCCATTATGCCCTCTTCTCCCCCCATCACTTGTCACTCTAAGATGCTTTTGGGGCCGGGGGGGTGGGCTCCCACAATGTCGGCTCCAACTCCTTTCTGAATATCTCAGAAGAGGAGCATAGCGTCTTGGAGGAGTGACAGCCCTTCATTTACTCATTCCCACATTTGCCTAACGTTTATTGAGCCCCTGCTGGGTGCCTGGCCACAGGCTAGATGCTGGGCGAGGAGCAAAGGTAAACGAGACTGAATCTCTGGCCGAACTAAGCTCCCCCAGGGGAGCGGGAAGACACTAGTCTTTCAAGTCAAATGGCCATTGCTTCGAATTCTACCTTTCATTGACCCCAGCTGTGTGTCACATGGCGTCTCTGAGCCTCACTTCCTCCGTCTTTGGTGTTGGGGTGATGAGAGCACCCAGCCTGCAGGGCGGTTGTGAGGAATAAGGGTCTGGTTAAGTGCCCAGCCCAGCATCGGGCACACAGTAGGCATTTGGTCAATATCTGTTCAATGAGTGAATGAAAAGTATGTGTTCAATAACAGAATCAAAGATACGTAGTGACAGCTAATGGTATAAACAGGTAAAGGAAAACACCAGGGGGCAGCAGGGCCCCCAGGCTGCAGAGGGCTGTGGCACGTGTGATTTTGGTCTGTTGAGCATGTTTCTTTGGGCATCCCCTCCCCGATGCTGTGGGTCCTCCTGGAGCTGGCCTGAAGCGCCCTGCCTCCTCAGTGCTGGGTCGGGCCTGTGACCTGGGGTGCTGGTGAAGGAGAACTTTAATCTCCCCAGTGATGGGCAGGGGAGCGGCCGAGACAGTGATGCCTCCCTGGGAGGGACATTTGTGTCCTGAGAGAGGGCCCTGCTTTCCCCTGGGATTATGTACAGACGGCAGTCGTTGTCCCAAGCTGCAAAGAAGAGGACCTGCAGAAAAGGACAGAACTAAGAGGTGGGGAGATGTAGAGAGACGGACGGAGGAAACTAATGAAACCGACAGTATTTGTCTAAGACCCTGAATCCAGCTGTGCTTGAAGCTCATCCCACTCCTAATGTCAGATACATGAGTCGGTAAAGTTCCCCAAATCCCCTTAATTTAAGTTGGGCTTAGACATTTGCAGCTGAAGGATCCCTGCCTATAAATGGTTATAAACACAGTTTTTGGGAACCCAGAAGACAGTCCCATTAATCCGGACGAGAGGATTCAATCTAGGTTTCTTGAAGAATGTGATACATGGCCTATCTTCAAAGATAAGTCAGTTCTCATCCAGCCAAGAAGCCCAGGGGCATTTAAGGGGGAGGTGTGTGCGCAAAGGCAGTGAGGTATGAAAGGCAGGGTCTGTTCAGGGCTGGTGAGGAGCTGGCTGGGTCATTTTATTGGGGATGAAGCAGGTGGTAGTTTAAAAATTAGAGTCAGGGAATTCCCTGGTGGTCCAGCGGTTAGGACTTGGCGCTTTCACTGCCGGAGCCTGGGTTCGATCCCTGGTCGCGTACTAAGCTCCTGCAAGCCGTGTGGCCCAGGTTTCCTGCGTCCAAAATCCAAACAGATCCAGGGGGGCAAAGGCCCAGAAAGGGGACCTGACAGTAAGCAAAGACCTCAAAATGCTTCATCACAATTTCCTCTTCAAATGGCAAGATGGGAATATGAAAGTGCAGTTAGGTGGTGGAGTAGACAGAATAATGACCCCCAAACATGTCCCCATCAAATCCCTGGAACCCGTAGATATGTTACCTTACACGGTGAAGGGATTTTGCTGGTGTGATTAAACTAAGGCTCTTGAGATGGAGAGATTATCCTGGATTATCCCCATGGGCACACAATGTAATCACAAGAGTCCTTGTAAGAGGGAGGCAGGAGGGTCAGAGTCAGGGAAGGAGATGTGATGATGGAAGCAGAGGCCAGAGTGATTTTATTGCTGGATGGGACCACACACCAAGGAGTATGGACAGACTCTAGAAGCAGGAAAAGGCAAGGGATGGATTCTCCCCTAGAGCCTCCAGAAAGAACACAGCCCTGCTGACACTTTAATTTTAGCCCACAAGACCCATTTTTGAACCTCTGACCTGTAGAACTGTAAGATAGTAAATTAGTGTTGTGTTAAGTCCCTAAGTTTGTGGTGGTTTTTGTTACAGCAGCAATAGGAAACCAGCATAGTGCGGAAGTAACATAGATCACAATTATGAAACAGTAGAATGAAAGGTTAAGTGTGTGGGCTTCAGGGCCAACTTAATCCAGGTTTACAAACCAGCGCTGCCACTGTCCAGCTTGACAAGTTACCCAAGCTCTCTGGGCCTCAGTTTCTCCCACTGTGACATGCATTGACTAAAACCCACATCGTACAAGAGTTGGAAAAATCAAATGAGATAATGTGTACAATAATCATCACAGTGCTTTATATGTGGTAGATGCTCAAGAAATGTTAGTCATTTTCCTTTTTATTGTTTTTTCATCATTATATGCAGGAAAAATTTTTTTAAATGTGGTGTCTAGTGTTCAATGTAAAAAAAAAAATACAATTTTCTTCCTTTCTTTAAGATGTTTATCTTCCAAATCCTTTTCCCTGGAGTGGGTAGGGATGTCATTTGTTACATAAAACAAGAGAACTATGAAGGAAGTTTTATGAACACTTTTAATAACAGTTTTTACATTTATATGATGTTTCATGGGCTATGCCTAAATGCGTAAACCAATATGAAAAAACAATGCAAGGACAAAACAGTTATGTTAAGCACAACCAAACCACAACTTAATTTTTTTTTAAGTTTTTATTGAAGTTATTACAGTATTGCTTCTGTTTTTTATTTTGGCTTTTTTTTTGGCCACGAGGCATGTGGGATCTTAGCTCCCCGACCAGGGATCGAACCCTCACCCCCTGCATTGCAAGGCAAAGTCTTAACCACTGGACCGCCAGGGAAGTCCCACAACTTAACTTTATAACAGATGGTTATAAAACATTTCCATTGACTGAATAAAGGTAATTGATTGTTTCAAATTATTTACCTTTTGAGGCAGAAATAAGGACTGTGTTCTTCCATTTATAAAGCTCTGCGTGGTGTCCCATGTACTTTCCCAGACATGTTCCCATTTTACAGATGAGAGCACTGAGTTTTCCAGGGATCCGTGTGCTTGGTGTCATCATTGGTATGTGTTGGAGTGCCTGGAAGCTTCGTCCATAGCCCCTCCTCCGTTCCCTCTTCCCCCCTCCCCTCCTCCTCTTCCATCTGTACTTTCCATAGGTGATCTCGCCCAGTTCCATGGTTTTAAATGCCATCATGTGCTCAAGAATCCTAAAAATATATTTCTAGCACCAACCTGACCCTTGTACACCAGACTCATGAGTCACCTGCCTACCTGGCATCTCCATTTGGATGCCTGCTGGGCACTGCTGACTCATCCAGAAAAGGACTTAGGATTTTTCCCTCCACTGATTTGCTCCTCCCCCAGCCAGTCCCTCCCAAATCCTGGGGCCTTTCTGAGCACTTGTCATCTTATCACACCCACATCCAGTTTATCAGAAAGTACGGTTGGCTCTATCCCCACAATATGACTTGAGTTCAACCACATCTCAGCATCTGTATTTCTACCACCTTTATCTAGGTGCCATCAGGGTCCCTTGAGGTACTGCAGTTTCCTCCTATGTGGTCTCCCTGCTTTGTGCTCACCTTATTGCATGCTGTGCTACAGAATGACCAAGGTGACCTGTGAAAACCACAGATTGGATCATGCCACTCTTAGGCTTAAAATTCCATGGTGGCTTCCTGTTGTACAGTCAAACTAAACCCCTCACCATGGCCTAGGGGGCCTCCGTGAGCATGTCTTCGTAGGACATATAAAGAGCGTGTGCTAGCTGAGGTGATATGGAAGGGGAAGAGCAGAGACTGTCTTAAGGTCTGCTTTAGGGGAACCCAGACTAAGACATCTTAACCAGGCTGTATGTAAGGGGAAAATCAAGTCCCTGATAGGAAATTGCCAACGTACTCTATTCTCGTCTTAATTTCTACTCTATTCTTCTTCCTTAGTAATAGCAGCTCTGATTTGTATTGGGCACATGACTGGAGTAAAGACTAAATTTCCCAGTCTCCCTTGCCAGCAGGTATGGTTTACGTGACTAGGTTATGGACAAGGCAGTGTCAAGGTTTGTGTGTACAGTTCTGGGAAGTGTCCTTTAAAGGAGAGGGCATGATCTTTTTCAACCCTTTCCTCATTCCTGCTAGCTGCAATGCAGATGTAATGGCTGGAGCTCCAGCAGCCATTTGAACCATGAGGTGACCTCGTAACAGAAACTGTGCAGTAGAACACAAGAATGAAGAAGGCTGGGTCTCTGGTAATTTGAGGCATGGTGCTATACCAACCTCAGATTGCTAATCTCCACACCTTCCTACACTTTTATTTGTAGTTTGTCTCTTAAAGCAGAAACTAATGCTGACTACTCTGGGGGAGAGGCATGACAAGCATAGGACCAGGGAAAACAGTGTGGAGATGACTGCAGCCCTCCAGGCAAAAGACCTGAGTAGGATGGTGGAGATGGAGAGGTGTGGAAAAAATTGAGGAAGGTATAGGATGTAGCAGCCTTGATACTGAGTTAGAAATGGAGCATGAGCCTGTGAATAAGGTCAAGGGTGCCTCCCAGTTTTCTGGCTTGAGCAACCACGTGGTTGCAGTGCCAGTAACTGAGTTAGGGACCCAGAGAGCACACAGTGGACATTTCTGTGAAAGAGCTTTGTTATGCTGTGTATGCCTGGCATTTTGTCATTTGAATCAGTGTATTTATGTCACAGATTTGCAATGAAATTACCCATTATTTCAATCAGTGCATACGATATTGCTACTGTATGAATTTATGCTTTTCCAAATATCTCTGTAATTTCCATTCCTCATGAAGAGAAATGCTCTAGGTAGAATCTGTTTTTAGGGGCTGATTCTCAGGTAATGATGTTATTCTCCCTTTGAGCTCTGGGTCATTATAATCTATGACACACACACACACACACACACACACACACACACACACACACACACACACACACACACACACACACACACACACACACACACAAATTGAACCCTGGGCTCCTGGTGAGTAAAAGGAATGTGGTGAAAGACAGTCTCCCAGGCCGTTATCCACAGACCTTCCTTACGTTGGATTTATGATTGGGGAGGGGAGGGGTAGTTCTGAAATGTGCTTGGCGCTTTAACTCATTTGGCCTTTCCTCTTATTTGGGTTGGCAGACTCACTCATCTTCCTTATAAAAGCTTGGCACATTGAGGATGGTATTTTATATTTTTTATGTTAAGCTGGAATTTCCGGATTGGGTTCTGCAGCATATGGCTCTGTTTTTACTAGGTTCTGGTGGACTTACAAAGGAATTTTTTTCTCTTTTGTTTATTTCATGCTGGAGTTCAGGATCTGATCCCCATGGAGGAGGAGGGGGAAGAATTGGCAGGGGAGAGATGGGCTATCCAAACACAAGACTATCCAGCACGAGTCCCGTTTTGGTTCCAACCCTGGTGATCTGGTTATCCTCAGACTCCAGGCCAGAATCATAAGTGCAAGAGAAATGAACTGTACTGAGGTCCTTATTTTCACAAAACAGTTTGGCTTTGTATTAAACTGTTACCTTCAGGCATCTAGTTGTGGACCGCTTGGGTGTGGGATGGGAGTCCCTGACTCTGCTCCTCCGTAGAATTGTTTCTCTATCGGTCAGTTTCATAAAGACTTCAGAATTCATTGACTGCTTTAGAGGAAAATGGTCCTATATAGGCAGCCTCTGAAATAGCCCACAGCCTTTTCCACCTCCTAATATTCACATGCTTGTATAGACCTCTTCTACTTTGATAGGGCTGATCGTATCATTAGAACCAGTTGGATTCTACAGAAATGAATAATGTAACTTCTGAAGCTAGGTCATAGAAGACGTCGCAACCTCCATCATGTTGCTCTTTTCTGATCCCTCAATGTGGGGCATCCAGCTGCCATGTTCTGAGAATACTCAAGCAGTCCTGTAGGGAGGTCCATGTGGTGAGGAACTGAGGCCTCCTGTCAATAGCCAAGTGACCGAGTCATCTTGGAGACCCTGATCCAGCCTTCAGATGACAGCAGCCTGTGTTGACATCTTGATGGCAACCTCTTGAGAGACCCCAAACCAGAACCATTCAACTAAGCTGCTCCCAAATTCCTGACTCATAGAAACCATGATATAGTAAATGCTTATTGTTTGAAGCCACTAAGGTTTGGGGTAATATTTTACATAGCAATAGATGACACCTGTTACAGGTGTACTTCTAAAAGACGTGATGATACTTGAGAATCTTATCAACTCATCATTGCTGAAGTAAAGCTTCTAACAGGGAACATCTTCTGTAATATTTTTCCCTTTTTATAATCTTAAAAACATTTTTTTTGGCTATTACTGTTAATGGATGTGGTGACTGTCATCTATGGTTGCCCATCATCAATTCCTTTTACCTCATAGCAATTCAAGTTTCTATTAGAGATTTGATTTTCCCCTCATGCAGAAAGACTGGTTATGTCTTAGTTTTAAGGTTCCCTTAAAGCAGACCTTGAGACAGGAACTTGAGTGCAAGTGGTTTAATTGGGAGAAGATTCCCGGAAGCACTGAGAGAATGTGGACGTGAGACCTGGAAAGGAGGAAGCTGATATCCCTCCATGGCATTAAAGCTGAGCTTATCACCGTGTGTACCTGGGCTCAGTCACACTGACCTTCTGAGAAGGAATACCCTTCAGAATTTCTTTCTGAGGGACAAGGAGGCTAGGTTGTTGATCTTCCAAGTCCTGTCCTGCCTTGATTGATGGTGGTCCAGTAGCCAGGGAGAGGAGTAGTTCTGTATGCAGGTGAACCTGTAGGTAACTTCTGGGTTAGGCCAAAAGGGTGGAGGTGCATATTCATAGCAGCTTCTGTAGAGGGCAATTCCTGGTGACCACTTTCCACTGGGAAAGTCAGATCCTTGCTGTCTCTACTCCAGTTGGTGCAAAAAGGGATGGGGAGAGGTGGGAGAGAGAGGATAAACCTTAGCTGACTTCCCCGAGCACTTTCTCTGCACACTCCGAGTCTTAAGCAGTGTAACAGCTTAGAAGTCTCTCCTGGACTTAGAGGCATTTGGGCCAGATTATTCCAGGTTCCAGACCGTAGCTCTCCTCCCTGCTTCCTTGGCATTGTGAAAATTCCTTGGTTCCTATCCATCACAAATCTAGTCCCTATAAGTCATGCAAGTCTCCTACCAAGTCCACGAGCCCTTGACATCCTTTCAATAAGTTCCTCCTCATTTAGGTTGGCAGAGCTGGATTCTGTTGCCCTTAACAAAGAAGCTTAACTGAGATGACGGATCTTGCTGAAATTAATAGTAAAGTTCACACTTTTCCAACCCAAATCCCAGCGGGATGGGATAGATTTAAGAACTTGCTAAATGGAGTCTAAAGGTCATCTTTATGTGCAAGATATTCGAGAAGGCTTTGAAAAAGAAATGTGAGGCTACAAAGATCTGTGACAGCATTAAGTGGGAACTACAGTTTATAGAACCACTGGTTTAAAGATAAGCGGTCTCTGGCTGGCCTAATTTGGCAGACAAAAATTCCATTTTCTGGAGCACAGAAGCCTTTCCCTCTGTTGGATAAGAGGTGAGATGCTGTCTATGAAAGCTTGCTCTCGGTTTCAAAGGTCAACACTCAAATTGTACATCTACCACCCTCTTATTAAAGACCAAAGACTTGGGAGGAATGACTTGATATTTAAGCATGACCTGCCTGTCTAGACGTTTTTCATTCTTTCTCTCACATGCTTTCTGTTGTTCCCACTCATACTCCAGCACTTGTGAAGGTCACCGATTTACAAACTTTTATTAGCTGATCAGGAAGGGATGAAGAAAGGCTGCTTGGATCTGAGAATCCTCAGCAATAATGCTGATCATTTTCATGACGTGTAGACCGGCTACTGAGCTATTTTTACCACTTTATTTGGTGCTGGCGGTGGGGAAAAACAGTTTCTGAAAATAGTTTATTTTCCTGTTGAATGTTATGGACGTGGTGAGGCTTGACCATCATCACAGCAGAATAGCGTAGTGGTTAAAATCAGAGTTTGTATTCAGACAGCCTGGGTTCAGTTCCTGGCTTGCTGTTTCTCTAGTTGCATCATCGTCATTCCCCTAGGTCTTAGATTCATCATCTGTAAAGTGGAATTACAACTCCCACTTCATGGAATCTTTGGGGGGATTACATGACACGGTGCTTGCCGAGCTTACAGTAAATGTTTAATACAGTTCTTATTATTTATATTAGTGGGGATCACAGCAGGAAACAAATGGCAGACGAAAATTGGGTAACTTGTGGGGCAGTTAATAAAGCGACTGATTACAAAGTGTAAGCAGAGCATAGGGACACCAAAAGGGAGAGTGCAGTTACCGAGGGTGGTTACCACCCTGAGGCAGGGAAGTGGGGAGAGGAGAGAGGCTCACCAGGACCCTGAAATTGAGAAAGTTGTGTAGGGAGTCCACCTGACAAAACGGTAATGAGAAATGCTACTTGCCTATGGCGACCATCGGGGGGAAGGTGGGGAAATAACCCTCCTAACCTCTGCCCCTTCCCTCCCCCCTAGTGTCCTCCTGTTGGTGGTCCCCACTGGTTGACCCATCATGGAGCCAGAGCACAAGAGAAACAGGGAGGAGGTAGGGACAGGGCAGCACCGTCAGTCACAGAGTGAGGTGGCAATGGTACAGCGTGGCTCTGGAGGAGACCCTCGGAAATGCCCAGGCTACGAGTATTGCTGCAGAGTCTGGGGAACCTAAAAGAAACCTATTGGAAGGCCAGGGCTTCCAGTGAGTGTGTGGATTGAATGGCCACGGAACTGTCTTCTTCTGAAAAGTCTCTGTTAATTTAAAGCTTTTCTGTGTTCATCTGTCAGTGATTTGACAAAACGGCGTTCCTCTTTTTCCATCCTCTCACCTTGTTTTGGAAGAAGACTCGGTTGGTTGAAGCAACCTCTCTCCCTCTTTGCTCAGGTATTTCCAGAAGTTTCTAAATCCTGGCTCAGCTCCTGCTGCCAGCTTCCCACTGAGCCCATGGATGTGCGTTCGATTATAATGGCTGGAAGGTCAATAATTCTCTCCTAGTTAAAAAGCTACATGAGGTGGAAGCGTGGAGGCTAGACCGTGGACACACGATGATATCTTGGCTGGGTCATCAGCAGGCAGCTTTGCTTTTGAGGGTTAGCGGACAGTTAGTAGGTATGGTTTACCTACTTGAGAAAGGTTCCTCTCCTTTGTTGTATGCTTGTGCTTTTATTATTTGATTGGATTCCGTGTTTTTTAAATATCCCCCCCCTCCCATTTGAAAATATATTGGTTTGTTTATAATAATCAAAATACTTATATTTTGAACTTATTAATTAATGAGCTACATTTCATTTAAAACATGTATTATAATCCTCAGCTCCCCCCAGATATTGGAAGACTAGGTATGTGTTATGACTTCAGCAGATTATTTCGAAATACCCACATTGATTGCCCAGTTTCAAAGATTTAGAGTGAAATGTTTGCTGACAGTTGGAAAATCTGATTCTCAGCTTTTTGGAAACGGCCAGGCCTTTAGAACCCACACCTTGTGCAGTCATAGATATGCCCCCACCCTCAAGTGCTTTTGCTGGTGAGGTAGTCCCTTTGGGGCTGAGGGCTTTTCAGTCGACCACCAACAGCACTTCCAGTAGTTTGGACATCAAGGCCTTCCTTGAAGGAGGATCTAGGAGGAGATTCCCTGTGTCCTTCATAATGATCTTGAGGGAAGATGCGATTTTATACCCATCTCGTGCACAGGGAACCTGAGATTTCACCTGAGATTGTATAGATCCTACCATTACAAATCCACAAGCCACTATCTGGCACTCTTAGGACAAGAGTTTTATATTCATACATTTTCTATGTTAGAGAGGAAACTGAGTGCCCACACCATATATTATGCTGTATCTCTATATTAGTTTCTATTGCCACTGTAACAAATAACCACCGATGCAATAGCTTGAAACAACGCATTTATTACGTTACAGTTCTAGAGGTCAGAGGCCTACAGTCCAAGTGTTGCAGGGATGTGTTCATTCTGGAGGCTGGGAGGAGAATCTGTTTCCTTGGCTTTCCCAGCGCTCCAGGCCACCGGCATTCATTGGCTTGTGCACCTTCCTCTGTCTCCAAGCCAGTAGCACAGCATCTCCAAGTCTCCCTCTCTCCCTTCAACCTCTGCTACCACCATCACATCTCCTGTGTCTCTGACCCTTCTGCCTCCCTCCTGTAAGGACCTATGGGGTGACACTGAGCCCACCCCGATAATGCAGGGTCGCCTCCCCCCATCGCAAGTTCCTGAACTTAATCAGATCTGCAGAACCCATTTTGCCATATCAGGTAACATTTGCAAAATTCAGAGATTAGGACATACACATCTTTGGAGGCTATTATTCTGTCTACAATAACCGCACAGGTGTCCAGGAGAGCACCCATAATCAGAATCATTAATATTTCTGTAGCAAAATGTATGAATATTCATGCTAAATTGTGTACATCGGTGGTTAGCAAACTGCGGGTGGGCCACATCCACCTGTTTTTGTACATCAGGTTTTATTGGAATGCAGTCACGCCTATTTGTTATGGCAGCTTTCATGCTACAAGGGCAGAGTTGAGTAGCTGTGACCTGCAAAGCCTAAAATACTTACTATCTGGCCCTTTACAGAAAAAAAATTGCTGACCCTTGGTATAAATAATATCTCTGAATAGTTCAGGTCAGTTTTGCCACCAAATGAATTTTCCACAAACCTACAGAAAACCTTTTGGTTTTCAATGCTGCTGAATTTCAGAGGTACAAACAAGGAAGCACGGACCACTCATTAGTGACCGAGCTAGGGACTCAATCCTAGCTCACTGCAAAGCCCAAGTTCTTTTTTTTTTTTTTTTTTTAATTTATTTTTGGCTGTGTTGGGTCTTTGTTCCTGCGCGCGGGCTTTCTCTAGTTGGGGCGAGCGGGGGGCTACTCTTCATTGCAGTGCGTGGGCTTCTCATTGCGGTGGTTTCTCTTGTTGCGGAGCAGGGCTCTAGGCGCGTGGGCTTCAGTAGTTGTGGCTCATGGGCTCTAGAGCGCAGGCTCAGTAGTTGTGGCGCATGGGCTTAGTTGCTCCGCGGCATGTGGGATCCTCCCGGACCAGGGCTCGAACCCGTGTCCCCTGCATTGGCAGGCGGATTCTTAACCACTGCGCCACCAGGGAAGCCCAAAGCCCAAGTTCTTAATCCAAGTAGTCCACAAGTCCATTTCCTTTGTATTTGAGCCAAGAGTGTATGTGTCTATATTGTACCTGTTTTAGGATTTCAGACACCCAGAGAATTAGAGCAGAATGTGGTCATCATCCAGTGCATGGGTCTAAAGGTAATAGTTGGCAGGCTACACCGGATCAGAGGTGTG
This sequence comes from Balaenoptera acutorostrata, assembly GCF_949987535.1. Classification (NCBI taxonomy): domain Eukaryota; kingdom Metazoa; phylum Chordata; class Mammalia; order Artiodactyla; family Balaenopteridae; genus Balaenoptera; species Balaenoptera acutorostrata. The sequence goes on from NC_080073.1 coordinate 18,931,256, forward strand.
TTAGCTAGAACAGTGCTCTAAGAACAAGGCACGTGAAAGCCTTTAGCCAGGAGCATGCACTCTGATTAGCCACAGTCACCACCATTCCCTGCCTTCCTTATTGCCTCACTTAAGCTCCTCCACACATCCACATTCCCAGCCTGGTCCCTGAAGGCTTTTAAGACTTACCTGCTGACCTAATCTCTACCCTCCCGTACTAGAGAGGAAGAAAACAAGGTCGATAGAAGCATCTCGTGGAGGTCACATAGAAGATAGGCGGCAGACCTGAGACCAGAACTCAGGTCTCCTGCTCTCTCTGCCCATTTTCTTTTACTTCACTATCAGGTACTTGGACTTGGCCCCTGGCCAGTTATGATTCACATGCTCAGCTTTTACTGGTTGTTCTCTCTGCCCCGTCAATCCCCCTCTCCCCACCCTCTGCTCGACTTTGTTTTCCCCACAGGTCACCACTAAATCACTTGCCTAAACAATCATCACCTTCAAATGTTCAGCTGTGGTCCCAGATGTTGTAATCTCTCTTGGCATCCTTCGACACTCTGGAGAGAAATTTCCTTGGAGATCTTCCAAATTCAGGGCTGAGAATTTGTTATCACATGAATTTCAGACTATGCCAGACTTCGGCTTTCAAAATCATCACAGCACACCTTTCCTCTGCGTCAGGGTTGTATTGTAGCCTGTGGACAGAGGCCCCCAATTCTTGGCTGATCCGTTCTAGGTGGGGTGCTAGGGTCTCGTTGTTGGAAGGAAAGGACTTTTGGCCCAGGGATGATGAACCACTGACATCATTCTCCCTGAAGTCATTCCTGAAGGAATTCCAGTAAAAAAAAAAAAAAAAAAAAAAAGCAAAAAGCATCTACCTTAATGAGAAAGGGTATAAAATCTCTTCCAGCTGTTGGACTTATGTAAGGACGATAAAGTTTCTTTTATTGAGTACCCCTCCTCTGGTTTGAGCTTAGCCACACCTCATCCATAAAGAATCCACCATTGGGATACAAATCACTTTTTAATCAGAATCCCTAACCACGGGTTCAGGGACAGGGCCAAGAACACCCTTGTATGCTCCATTACATCTTCCTTTAAGAGACATTGCAGAGAACTGGATGTTTCTAGAAGCTGGGTGTCTGCTTTCTCTGTATTTGAATGTAGGTATTATTTTCATTACTATTTAGTGCCTTTGACAAGTATATGATCACTGATGTAGACTGAAAGTTATACCTGGAAGAGTTTCAGTGAAGGGAGGAAATTTTAATTCTCCCATAATTTCCATCAACTAACCCTCCTCCAGCCACTCCAAATGAATTTACAATCTGAGTAAATGAACTTTTCTGCAGACGCACTTCCACGCCAAGACTGTGAGCCATCCCCTTTCCTTCTGCCATATTGACCCTGAGCACCTCTGGATAGAAATTGTACAGAGCAGAGCCACTGGTTGGAATTCAATCTTACTGATACGTTATTTGCTACTTGGGTTATTAGTGTATAATCTCCAACATTCAACCAAATGACTTGTGTTTTTCTTGAATACATGTGTAGATGTCTTTTCACAGGCCAAAATTGAAGGATCCTTTTAATTTCAGTAGCTCCTCAAATATTTCATCCAGGCTACCTACGTTGATGGGCATTCCATTATATCAGGCCTTCATCTGGGTTAGCCCAGAGTTTCTGCAAGGCTGTTGTGAATATTACTTAATTTCTTCATTTATTATCCAAGTATGCTTGTATACCTACTAAGTGTGCTAGGTTCTGTGAGGAATGTTTTATCCCCTCTGTTGCAACTATTACTCGTATATAAAAAGCTGACCCTGGATGGCTTCCTATATACTGGGCACTGTTTTAAGTCCTTTATATGTATTAACTCATTTAATCATCACAAGGAGCCCACAAAGCAGGTAGTACAGTATTATTATTCACATTTTACAGAAGAGGAAGCTGAATCCCAGAGAGGTTAAGTAACTTGCTGAAAGTCACACAGCTAGTGAGTATCAGCCTTAAGCAGGACCCTAAGTGGATTGGGTCCTAAGTCCATGCTTTTAACCCTTACACGATATGAAAATTAAAAGGGATTCTTTCCGCTCTTAAAATTGTTACAGGTACAGCAGGGCTGCAAACTCACATGCTGACGGGGACCAGGCAGGAAATAAACAGGAGTGAAGTAGGCCAGGTGGGCATTGAGAAGAAACAGAGAATTCCATCCCCTTGCAGGAGTGGCTGCCGCGTGGATCCAGCCGATCATAGCTACTATAGTAGACAAGCCCTGTGTGGCCCGGCTTGCCCCTGCTCCACGAGAGGCCAGAAAGGCAGAGTTTTGAAATCTGAAATCTCTCACTGAAAAAAAAAAAAAAAAAAAAAAAAAGAACTTTTGGGTTTAGCAAGTTTCTGCAAGCTGAGTGAAGTCTGTGGGTTGTCAGTTTGCAAACCTAAGTTACCATCTTAGCGGGGGATATAGCACATGTATGCCGGTACCTATAAAGTGAGGAGAAAGTGCTGTGTCCCATCAGAGGCATGTTAGGGAAATGCTATGGAAATTCAGAAAAACAGAGAAAGGTGACTGCCGTATGGCACTGTGTGGGGAAAGTAGCAATTAAGATGGTCCATGAAGGAGCAGAGAGGAATGTAAAGGGCGTGTTAGGAGAATGGTAAAAGATGTTTGGCCACAGGGAGGTCAGGTAGTCATCAGGCATGGAAATGTGCCCTATTGGTAGGTGGAGAGCCAGTGCTCCACCAGACCTTCCCCTAAACCAGAAACGAAAGGGTTACTGTCAGTCAGCATCTGTGGCTGGTCCTCAAATATTTAAAGGCTGCCCTTGACCATAGTCAGGGTAATGACTGGGAATTATACTGGCCAGGAGAGCTGCGCCAGTCACGGTAACCCTGGGGGCTAAGCCCAAGTGTGTGGACTTTGACCCTGGAGGGCCACAGGAGGTTTTGTGCTGGCACTGACCCAGCCAGAGTTCGTTCCGACGGCTCTGGGTCGGGTCACTTGAAGAGAGGAGGACATTGGAGGCAGGAGACTACTTAGGAAATGGACCAGGAGAGTCCTAGTGATGGGAACAGGGGCAGAGGCAGAGCAGTGGCAGGGCTTGGGGAGGGGGTGAACACAGTGCACTAGCGAGAGGCCGGAGCCAAGGGCCACGTCCAGGGTCAAGCCCAGGCCAGTGGCGGTATCACTAGGCACTTGTACAAGGCGAGGGTGGGGGAGTTGGAGAAAACCGGTTGAGGGGGAGGAGTATGAATAATCTTTGGCACATTTTGAATTTGAAGAACTAGTGGAACTTTGAGGCACATATATCTTATTCAGTGTCTTCAGAAACAATAACTATATATTCATCTACCTCCCCACACCCCCTCCCCCTAGAAATAATTTGTTTAAAGCAGATCAAAGATTGGAGGGAATGGAGCCTGAGACCAGTAAGTCTGACTGCAGAGGATAATAGACTAAATTTGGGAAGTTTTTGATGAAAAGCAAGTCCAGGCAGGCATTGCCTGGGGCAGCTCAGAACCAAAGGAGGTAACATTTGTTGAATACCTACTATGTCCCAGAAGGTGAGCAAGGCTTTATGTTGATTATCTCATTTGATCTTCAGAACAGAACAACCCGAGGAGCTTTAATTATCCCCATTTTAAAGGTGAGGCACCTGAGGCCCAGGAATATGAAGTCATTCGTGGGAACCTTTGAAAGGAAAGATGGGGCCCTTTAAGGCAAACTTTACCCACTTTATCATGTTTTTTTACAAATGGCCCTGTTACAGGGGACACAGTCTTGAGTAGTTGCCTTTCCACCATTTCCCCATGGTGTGGATGTGACCAGATTGCAGCACTGATGTAGTCGTCTAAGAGCCTTGTTCGTACAGCAAGCACATGGCTTTTCTTAGGCTCAAGGTGCCTTCGTTCAAAATCTACATAGTCTTCAGAAAACTTCCATATTAAAGAGTACTTTTCTTTGACTGGGGTGCGAAGTCATATTGAAGTTGCCCCTTGGTGACACATGGCTTCTACAAGTGGGAAAACGTTGAAAAGCTTGGACTTTGGAGTCAGACCTGAGTTCAAATCCCAGCTCCATGATTTACTGACTGTATGACCTTGAGCAAGTCATCCAAGCTCTCTATGCCTGTTTGCTCATGTTTCATGCCAACCTCATTGGATTGCTGTGGAGGCTAAGTCATCTTCCAAGTATATACTGTTTTCTCCTCCCAGTCTCGCCTGTATTCTCTCTTTCCCCTCCAGTTGCCTTTTGGAAATAATCTAGACCAGCATCAGCAAAGTTATTCGTAAAGAACCAGATAAGATGCATTTGAAGCTTTGTGTTTATCACACAGCCTCTGTTGCAGCTGCTCCACTCCGCTGTTGTCGAGTGAAAACAGCCACAGACAAGAATTAACAAGTGGGTGTGGTTGTGTTCCAATAAAACTTGACTTATAAAACCAGGCAGCATCTGTATTTGGTCCAGGGGCTGTAGTTTGCCAAGCCCTGGTCTAGACTCTAGCAGTTATGGGGACGTCCCGGCAGGTTTGTGGATGAGACGTGCTCTGTAAGCAGGCAGCAGCAACTTCCTAATGGAACAATTCCAAAGCACTCCTTTCTTTTTTTCATTATCTTTTTTTTTTTTTTTTTTTTGGCTGCGTTGGGTCTTCGGCTCGTGCGAGGGCTTTCTCCAGTTGCGGCAAGCGGGGGCCACTCTTCATCGCGGTGTGGGGACCGCTCTTCATCGCGGTGCGCGGGCCTTTCACTATCGCGGCCCCTCCCGTTGCGGGGCACAGGCTCCAGACGCGCAGGCTCAGCAGTTGTGGCTCACGGGCCCAGTCGCTCCGCGGCACGCGGGATCCTCCCAGACCAGGGCTCGAACCCGTGTCCCCTGCATCAGCAGGCAGACTCCCAACCACTGTGCCACCAGGGAAGCCCTTCATTATCTTTTAAATTTTTTTATTGAAGTATAGTTGATTTACAATGCTGTGTTAATTAACTGCTATATAGCAGAGTGATTCAGATATATATATGTATCAATATTTATACATTCTGTTTTTATATATATTCTTTTCCATTATGGCTTATCGTAGGATATTGAACACAGTTCCCTGTGCTGTACAGTAGGACCTTGCTGCTTATCCATCCCACATGTAAAAGCCCACATCTGCGACCCCCAACCTCCCACTCCATCCCTCCCCCGACCCCCTCCCCCTTGGCAACCACCGGTCTGTTCTCTACATCTGTGATTCTGTTTCTGTTTCATCGATAGGTTCATTTGTGCCCTTTCTTGAATACCCCCTACTTAACCTTTAGTAAATGATGGCAACTTTTTTTCTTAGGGAATGCACAAAAAGGCTGCAGGGATTTTGGAAGTGGCTTCCAGAATATGAGCATTTAATCACTTTTAATCGTGCTGAGATTAAACTGATCAGATTTACTTTCAAATGTACACCGGTCCAAGAAGTGCTAGTTAAAACAAAACAAAAACATAGGGGGGCTTCCTTGGTGGTGCAGTGGTTGAGAATCCGCCTGCCAATGCAGGGGACACGGGTTCGAGCCCTGGTCTGGGAAGATCCCACATGCCGCGGAGCAACTGGGCCCGTGAGCCACAACTACTGAGCCTGGGCGTCTGGAGCCTGTGCTCCACGATAAGAGAGGCCGCGATAGTGAGAGGCCTGCGCACCGCGATGAGGAGTGGCCCCCGCTCGCCGCAACTGGAGAGAGCCCTCGCACAGAAACGAAGACCCAACACAACCAAAAAAAATAAATTAATTAATTAATTTAAAAAAAAACAAACAAACATAGGGGATTGGGATTCTTGCCATACTTAGAGTGTGCTCAGCTTTGTCACTTGCAGGGGACAGGGGGGAGCCCTCACATCCAAAGAGGGCTTTTCTCACAGCCTGCCTTTCCTCCACAGAGCAGAATCCTCTGTTACAGGAACATTAATGCCATAAATTTCCATGGTTCCTGGATCCTGAATCCCACTGGCTCTGGTTGTGCTTTTTTTTTTTTTTTTGTAAGTCTGGATTTCATGGATGTGCTCTTATTTGAGCCCCAGACAGGCTTTCTTAGTGTCTGAGCCTCAGAAGGACGTCGCAGAGCATCTTAATTCTCTCAATGTGGGGGAATTCTTTAATAATGTATGTAGTGGCCATGAGCGTGCCCTCTGGAAATAGGGATGGTAACTGGCCAGTGATTCCCAACTCCTGAATTCTGAGCTCTATCCTTACATTTGCACCAAAGCCACGCTTCCCACAGGCTGCTTCCAGCCAGTGACCAAGCAGGGATACTGGGGTAGACCCATTTCTAAGAGATGCAAACTCCTTTGATGGCTGTGGCACTAAGCCCTGCTGAAATTTCCTTAGCACACGTTCTGGGATGCTTTTTTCTACCCTCCATCCCTCTGTTCTTCACTCGGGGTCAGACTGGCATTGTGGTCTGATGGCTCTCCCAGCCTTTCCCACCTCCTTCCCTATATTCCCTCATGAGTGTTTTCCATAATAAAAGCCTGCATATTTAATCCCATTTTGCCATCTACTCCTCAGAGGACCTGGACTAACAATATATACTTCTAAAAATGTTATGTATATGAATCCCTAACAGTAGGGTAAGAAGTACCTCTCAGGCTTCCCTGGTGGCGCAGTGGTTGAGAATCTGCCTGCCAATGCAGGGGACACGGGTTCGAGCCCTGGTCCGGTAAGATCCCACATGCCATGGAGGAGCCACTAATCCCGTGTGCCACAACTACTGAGCTTGCGCGCTACAGCCGTGCTCCGCAACAAGGAGAAGCCCCCGCAATGAGAAGCCCGCTGCGCGCCGCAACTAGAGAAAGCCTGCGCACAGCAACGAAGACCCAGTGCAGCCAAAAATAAATAAATAAATAAATTTATATTTAAAAAAAAAAAAAAGTACCTCTCTATGATGGCTGGACGGAATTTTGCTCCTGTCCCCATTTATATGTTGAAGCTCTAACCCTCAATGTGATGGTATTTGGAGATGCAGCCTTTGGGAGGTAATTAGGTTTAGAAAAGGACATGAGGGTGGGATCCTCGTGATAGGATTAGTGCCCTTATAAGAAGACACACAGCTTGCTTGCCCTCCCTCTGCACTTGCACAAAGAAGAGGTCATGTAAGCACACAGAGAGATGACAGCCATCCACAAGATGGGAAGAGAGACCTCACCAGGAACCAAATCAGCCAGAACCTTGATCTTGGACTTTCTAGCTTCTAGAACTATGAGAAAATCATCTTTTGTTTAAGCCTCTCAATCTATAGTATTTTGTTATGGCAGCCTGAGCAGATGAAGACAGAGGGAAAGCTGATCTCACTCTAACTGGAAAATGAGTCTGGGAGCAGGTGGCTACGTGTCATCACCCCCACCTCTACAACCAGAGCACAGCTCTGTCTGCTCAACACAGCCACGTGGCCACGGGTAGTGGCTACGGAGGGTTTGGAACCCGGAAATGTCTGCCATTGGTGTCTTAACAGAGTTGCTAAGGGTATTTGGGATGGGACAGTTCTCTGGACGAGACGTGTATTTTAGGGTGTTTAGTAACCCTGGCCCCTGCCCACTAAATGCCAGTGGGGCCTCCCAGTCCCTGGGGCAACCAGAACGACCTCCACAAATTTCCAAACATCCCCTGGGGCAAGACGGTACTGCTCCCAAGTGCAGCCATCCGGCACCCCTAGGGTCTAAGCTTTTAATCACCTTGCTTCACTACCAGTCTAATCGTTGGCCTGTGAAAGCAGCTGCCCAGTGGTCAGAGCTGCCCAGGGAGGTGGAGGGGATAGCATTTCATTCCTTTGGTGTTTGGTGAGAAGGTTTCCTTGTGCTGTAGGGTTTCCAGGACTAATCCAAGGTCGGTAGTAAGTATCATCCCAGCTCCAGGGCCTGGAGAAGCAGGATAGCGTGTGTCCAATGGGTGTGCAATCAGTACTGCATGTTGAGAAGTTATTTAATTGACTTCTTGCCTCCAGACAGAATATGTTAAACTTATGGAGAGTGTCACCGTTTTCCCTGGCTGACCCGCTCCCATTTGTCTTGGTCCCTACTCTCAAAAATGCCTTCCTTAATTAGTCTTGCTGCAACTTATGCCAGCTTCTACTTACCTAGGCATCTGCATCTTATTACCCTAAGAGACCGTATAGCACATGGTCATTTGGAGATTGAGCTCTGTAGTTAGATAAGCGGTTCAAATCCCACCTCTGTCCTGATTAGTTGTGTAACTATTAGTTATGTAACTAAGAACGACATTCTTTTTTTTTTGGTCTATAAAACAGGGGCAGCAGTAATAGTCCCTACCTCTTTGGGTTGCTGGGAGGATAAAGTGAAATTCATGGCATTCAGGGGACAAAAAAACAACAATTGCCTGTCTAAAAGTTTCCTGATACACAACACACTGTGGCTTTACCAAGGAAATTCTCAAATTTCTCCACCATTTTGGGATATTGAATTATTCAGAGCTCCAGTTTAAAATGTAAATATTGAATTATTTAAAGCTCCAGTTTAAAATGTAAATATTGAGGAACTCTTGGATTACAGAGCTTGTGGTTATTTACCTTTGTATCCCTGTCATCTAACCCACAGAAGGTGGGCACTGAATGATGGGGTTTTGTTTATTTTTACTGACATATAGTTGATTTACAATATATTAGCTTCAGGTGTACATACAGCACAGTGATTCAGTAATACATACATGTATATATATGTATATTCTTTTTCAGATTCTTTTCCCTTAGAGGTTATTACAAAATATTGAGTACAGTTCCCTGTGCTATATGGTAGGTCCTTGCTGATTATGTATTTTATATATAGTAGTGTGTATATGTTAATCCCAACCTCCGAATTTATCCCTCCCCCTGGATAATCGTAGAATGAACGTGTCCAAATGCTGTACAGCAGACCTCGTTTTATTGCACTTTGCTTTACGGTGCTTCACAGATATTGCATTTTTTTTTTTTTTTTTAAGATTGTGGTTTGTGGCAACAAAGGTTTGTGGCAACCTTGTGTCAAGCAAGTGTATGCCATTTTTTCCAGCTGCATTTTCTCATTTTGTGTCTCTGTGTCACGTATTGGTAATTCTTGCAGTGTTTCAGACTTTTGCATTATTATTATATCTGTTACCATGATCTGTGGTCTTTGATGTTACTATTGTGAAAAGATTATGGCTCTATGAAGGCTCAGATTACGGTTCGTATTTTTTTAGCAATAAAGTCTTTTAAGATATGTACATTTTTTAGACATAATGCTATTGCACACTGAGTGGACTACCATATAGTAGAAACATAACTTTTGTGTGCACTGGGAAAGCAAAAAATTCGTGTGACTTGCTTTATTGTGACATTTGCTTTATTGCAGTGGTCTGGAACCGAACCTGCAGTGTCTCTGAGGTCTGCCTTTATTAGGTCACTGTGATAGTAATAATAATAGCAGCTAACTGTGAACAAGTGCTTCCTAAGTGTCAGGCTATATTCTAAGTGTTTTATATATATATATATTAGGCTATTTAATCCTTATAAGGTAGATAGTTTTATCATTTCCATTTTACAGTGAGGAAACGAAGGCTTCAGAGATTAATTTGCCCAAGTTCACACAGTTTGTTAATGTGACCTTGGAAGAAGACAGAGTAACTTGTGAGTTTCGGAAACCAAGCTCTGCCTGCTCCCAGCTCCCCAGGGTCGGGCGGGCTGGATCTGGAGGATGGAGAGCAAAGGTGATAGTGCTGGTGGTGGGTGGTGGCTTTTCTCCAACGAGCGCTCATGCAGGATGTCATCTGTTCTCAATTTCCACTCTGGTTGTCCTCCGTGGCAGCCCTCCAGCCCAGCACATGTGCTCAGGCTGTTGGCCAGGAGCTAAATTTATTTGTAAGCCCAGGGTTCAAGGAGGTACATAAATTACACGTATACAGCCTCATTCCTCAGTTTAGCCTGATGCAGCCGAGTACCCATTGGGGTTTTCCAGGCTGCTCACTCCCAGTCCTAAGCCGTCGGCCCTTGTCGGGGTGCCTTCAGCTGCCACCTCTACCCCACACAGCAGGCACCTTATGAAGGAGACACTGGCCCGTCTCTGTCCTGTCCACAGTCTTCGGTCTGGTCCCTTTGCCCAACTTAGTCCTTGCATTCCACTCTGTCATGTTCTCACCTCTTCTGACCATGTGGATCACACACCTCACAGCCCTTAATGCTTTTCCATTCCACTGAGGATGAAGTCAAACCCCTTTCAGGTGATTTACAAACCCCTTTGCACTCTGGTTCCCACCCACCTCTCCAGGCTAGCTCCCAGGCCACTCCCCCCCCAACTAGTACCTCCCTGTCCTTCTCTTAGTTTCTTACACATGAGCAGGCTGTTTTGTTGTCCTAAGGATGGGAGAGTCCTTTTTTCCTTAACTGTTAGGGAACCGTCTTCCAGTGATAGAAACGGTCGTGCCCACCAGTATGATTCTTGTTTTTCGAGAACTAGATAAATGCCAGCAAGCTGCTCACAATTTAAATCACTGTCTTCTAAGTCTCCTCAACCCCTGAATCTTTTCTGCTTTTATGTTTACTTTAGTCGCATTGTATGTATCCTTTCAGAGGATGTGTTAAGGAGGTCCACATGATAGAAGTTGCATAGACTCAGGCAGATTTGAGAGAAGAACTCTCCTCCCCCAGTGAAGAGATTTTTGGGGAGGTAAAAAGTCCAGTAGATGGAAAATGCCTTGAGAATAAGGCTTTATTTCAGGGTCTTCTGCAGAGTTTGCCATCTGTTGAACTGAATGCGGGAGGAGTGGAGTCTGCTTAGGACATTTTCAGGGATGAGAAAAGGAGAAAATGCTGTTATTTACTGCAGACCTACCCTGCAGCAAGTGCTTTACATTACATTATATCCTTCAATCCTCACAATAATTCTATGAAGAAATACTACTATCCCCATTTTATGAGGGAGGAAACAGGGGTTAAGCAAGTTGCCTACGGTCACACAGCTGGTAGTGGACAGTGGCAGTGTCATAGTTCAGGTCTCATTTTCCTTCTTCTACAAAACTGCACTCCTGATTAAAGCTGGTTAAACCATCTCTCGGCTTGAGCTCAAATAGATCTTTTTGCTTTTCCCTGTTGCCACAAGACCCTGTTTTTCAAATCTCTAGTGGGGGCCTCTTGATATCTCAAGAACTTACGACTCAATCGCATTTCAAGTTTTGTCAGAATTCAGAAGTTTTGGAAAGCTGACAGTTATGCAGATTTTAAAAGTGGAATTATAGTGTTTGTCAGTGTTTGTAATCCACTGTCTGGACATTCAGGAGAGTGTCAGAAATCTAGTTGGGTAATTTACTGAAGTTTCCTGCAAACGTGCCTGCATTATGAAATTTTTCAATTACAGGAAATATTTGAGTTGTTGAACTGTTTCTAACAGGGAACACTTCTTTATTTTTTTAAAGGAGCTTAATTTTTTATTAAATACTGCAATCTATTTGGGGGATTGAATTGCTGTCGATATGGAAATAGGACCACTTGGGTGATGTGTTCCCTGTTGCCAGTTTCTCTTACGCTTAAACAATCTGTCTCCTTTCAAAGTATGACAGTTGGCAGAAATTCTTGGGCATATGAAATTGGGATTGTTTTCAGACATCAAAAATCGGCCTTCAGATCATCCTTGCCGCATGGTCCAGCTTCAGCCTTCGCTTACCTTTTACACGCAGCTCTATCTCCCCGGCATCATCTTGTGTGGAGTAGACCCACTTGGGTGTGCACGCCAGGGGAATTGGATTTGACACTCCCCACCTTCGCACTGGGGTGGCTAACGGCTGCGATCCCCTCATGTAGAGAATCCATCAGCTGCCAGGAGAAGGCAGCGAAGCGTGTGAGACCCAGGAACTAACTCTATTTCCTAGCAACCGAGGAAAACCATTTCTCCTCTGTCAGCAGGAATGCTCAGATTTATGTAAGCTAGAATTGCCCGTTATCACCATAATAAACCATATATTTGCAGGCAGTATTTACAGCCAGCTCGTCGTGGCATTCCGTCCTGGCAGCCCCCAAGCTTGTGAGTTTCCCATTTGCAGCCCCCCAAAATACGATTAGCTGGATGCTGAGTACTAATTTAGTTAACAGCAGTGCCTGACAAAGCTACTAACTGTCTAATTATGAAGGAAGATTACTGATACCATTAATTGAATGGTTGTAAAACTCCGGTAAAGTCAGATGGTAGTAAAGTCCATTTTCAATTCACTAGGCTATTAAAAGTATTTCCGGCTATAAAATAAACAGACACAAAGCATACTAAACAGGCTAATATGGAAACATAAAAAAGAGAAGGGAGAAGCTTGTGATAGCAATTAGTGGTCATGATTAGCTGCGCCACAGGCCCAGCGGTAGAAATTAAAGATTAATTTATGGCAGCACTCTGGCGAGGGAGGTTTGCCGGTGACTGTTCTGCCTACTGGTGGGCTAGGCGCTTGTCATTTCAATTGCCAAAAAATCATCCCCAGCTTAGGCTGTGCTTCAACCTTCCTTGGGACTGTTCTGTCTGTTCCCTGCAGCTGAAATATGCTTAATCAACACATTTCTTCATTCGGAGCCTTAGTTTCCCTACAGGGGTGAGCTGGTCTAGGGACCTTGTAGCTCTAAGAGAACCTGAGATGATCTGTTCCAACACCACTTCCTACCAGCCTGCATCTTTGCTGACCCTTACATACAGTTTACCTGTCCATGGTTCCCATACCCTTTACCTGGATGCTCTCCTCTCCAGCCACTCCTGGGAAACCCTTCTCGGTTTCCATATCTCGGAGAGTTCTCTTAAGAACCCGGTCTCTGTACTGCCCACTCACCATTCATCCTCACTGCCTCTTTCCTGGCTGTATTTTCAGTCCCACCAGCTGATAAGTTCCTGGGGAGCTCAATAAAGATGTGAGAATTGATTGAGGGGAAAGGCCTTCCAGGGCAGGAAGTATGCCACATCTTGGTCCGTTTCCCCAGGAAGATGTTGGAAAGTTGAGAAGATATTATCTAAGAACCTGTCACTGTACAGAAATAACAGGAACACTAGTTGGTATGGAATTTTGCTATCAAAAGGCCTTTTTGTGTTCTGATGTCCAGAAGCAGCCACGAAATAGATGAATGGGCATGTTGGCAACCTTGCCACTGAGAGGATGGAGACTTAGAGAGGAGAGCTGGCCCAGGTTCTGATGGGTTGAACTGAAGAACTCCTCTGGGTGGTTCTTAAATGCTGACTCACTGTAGTCCTCATCTGTAGAAAGAGCAGAGCGTCCTGGGGTGGCTTTTCAGACCCCACTTGGAGAATGATCTCTCACATGTGGTTTATCAAGTAAAGACTTTATGCACCAACCAAAGCTGGGATTCATCACCTTTTTCCCATCTTCTTCTTGTCCTGGACAATTGGAGATTGCTTCACCAAATTTTAAGCCACCCCATTACCTTCCTGTTTCTTTAGCCTAGACCTGGGTTACCCCGAGTGTGGTCCCTGGACCAGAAGCAGTGGTATTCCCAGGGAGCTGGGGAGAAGTATAAATCCTTGGGCCCATCCCAGGTCGACTAAATTGGAATCTGCTGCGTAACAAGTTCCCAAGTGTTTCCTGTGCTCATTAAAGATTGAGAAATGCTGCTCTAAACAGGTTTTCCCACATTGTCCCAGGCTAAGGATCATCTCAAGTGCTTATTGAACATACAGCCTCCTTGACCCTTCTCTAGACATTCCGCACAGCACTGGGTTTAGGATGGCGCCTGGGTGTTCGTGTGGGTGACTCATGCCTACAGGGGTTTCTTTTCCTGAGGGAAGTTCAGGATTTTCTGCTCTAACCCGGTGGTTCTCGCTGCTGGGTGTACATTAGAATTACCTGGTGAGCCTTTCAAAAATACTGAAGCTAGGAATGCACTCATAACAATTCCATTCAGTCAGGTGACGGTGGAGCCCAGGTACTTTCCTGGCGATTCTAATGTATAATCGGGGTTCACAGCCACTGTCTCAATCAGTGGTTCTCAAAACGTGGTCCACAGACCAGTAGCACCAGCACGATCTGGGAACTTGTCAGAAATGCAGATTGGCGAGGTGTGGTGGACTACCTCCCAAATCTACTGAATCAGAAATCCTTGAGGTGGGCCCAGTTATCTGTGTTTTAATAAGTTCTCCAGACAAGGCTGGCCTGTGTAATTCATGGGGCCCAGTGCCAAATGAAAACAGAGGGCCCTTGTTCAGAAATTATTTAGAATTTCGAGATGGTGACAGCACAGCACTGAACCACAGCTAGAGTCTTCTGAGCATGGGGTCCTGTGTGACTGCACAGGACATACACCCATGAACCTGGCTCTGCCTGCAAGTGACTCTCGTGCCCACTGATGTTTGAGAACCCCTAGTCTGGGTTATAGCTGGTGGTTTTGCTTCTTGGCATGGTCCAAGAGTGACTCTCAGGACTTGTAAGCCACTGGCCCTGAGATGACAATAATAATAGTACCATTTGTGGATCATTTGTGATGTACCAGGCAATGGGCTTGGCACTTCCCAGGTGTTATTTTCATTCAAGGCTCACAACAACCGTAGGAGAAGTATTCTGTTGCCTTCATTCCCATTGTGCAGATGGGGAGACTGAGCACCAAGGCCATTGGCCACTGGTAGGTTGAATATTTTGAATATCAACTGTTTGCCTCCTTCTTCACTGTGCCTCCTGCTCCAGTAATTATTTGCCCTGAGATCATCCTTGCTCCTAACTCCATGGGTGAGGACTTACTGGAATAGAAGGGCCTACAGGACCTCTAATAAAGGGCCAAGTGTTTTGCTTTGGCAAGATAGAAGGGTTTATAATCATGGGTTTTCTATTTATCATTTCACCAATGAGGAGCTAGAGGCTCCGACGGGGGACAGAGCTAGCAAGTGACAGAGTTAGGGTTTGAATTCAGGAACCTCCGATCTCGAATGCTTCCCATCCTTCCAGGCTGCCGTGGTCCTAAGCATTCACTTACAGGATGGATAACTTCCCTCTTCTTGTAGTTTGAAAGGGAGAGGAGGAGTAAAAAACCAAGGAAAGAAACTGAAGTCTCCAAGGATCTGGGAAGAGACCAGGGGACTGTAAATTACACTAAGCAAGAGAGGGAATGCTAAAGTGAAATTGAGCTGGTGTTCAGGCCGGACTCAGCCGCCCTTAGGCTGGATATCTCTGAGAAAATGACTTCACCTCTCTGAGTCTGATTCCTGTCCTATAAGGTAGGTATAATAATAATACCCACCTTTATTGGGTTGTTGTGAGACTTCAATGAGATAATGGTTTAAATGAGCCACAGTGCTTAATAGGACTCCTGCCACTTAGTAGGTGCTCAGTAAAAGTTGCCATTGTTATTAGTATTGAGGAGGCCTTTGGCCCAGGCCAGTGGGATTTGGAGTGAAAGTCTTGGCTCTACCCCTCTCCCTTTTCTCCACTCTCCTCTGTCTGCCTCCCTCACAGTGGAGTTGGGTAAATTAGAAACTCAGGATGGAGCTGGGAGATCTGGAGTTCTGTCCCAACGCCACCACCATTTAGATCTTGGACTTGTCTCCACCCCTTTCTAGGCCTTGGTTTCCTTATCTGACAGTCACAGGCTGAAACCAATGGTCTGCAAGGCTCTACAGTACCCTCCTTTCCTCCTAGCATCAAGAATCCATTGGCAATTAAGCCCCATTCGTTTGTTCCTGTGCACTAGTTTCTTGAAAGACATTTGAAAAGAAATCTGACAAGGGAGAGGCTCCAGGGGCGAGCTGGCTTGAGGTTTGAGTCTGGCATCCCCCAGCTGTTAACTGGAAGAAGCTTGGAAATGTGGAAATCCCTCCCTCTGTGCGCTGATCCTTGGGGGCCTGGCTTCAGGCTTTTCCTGGCATTGCCATGAAGACCATCGGGGTCCCTGACCCTCCGTGGGCCCTAGATTGACTTCTGATCGGCATAAGTTGTGCTGCAGCTCGAAGTTTCCCTGTTTTCCTTCTGCACGTTCGGTTTCCCAGGAAGCAGGCTTTGAGATGGATCTTGGTAGGCAGGAGGCAGCGTCTGTGGAAGGGAAGGGAGGGGAAGGAAGTGAATTGGGCAGAGGGAGAAGTGGGGCTGCAGTGCAGTCATAAGGGAGGCCTCAGCCAACTCTCCACAGAATTCTCTGCTGGGAGCAGCCTTCAGAGTCATCTGAGCTGGGGTGGGAGTGCAAGGTCAGGACTTTACACCCCCGTGTCAGTCCGTCATTGGATGCAGCCCCGTGGAAGCGGGTGAGGCCTTGTTGAGGAGGCATCTCTCTTCTTCAGCCCAGACAATCCCTTTAGGACACTGACAGCTGAGGACTGTCTGCGGGCAGCTCTCCCGGCAGCCAGGGGTCCTCAGTGCTGGGATGCTGGGAGCTGAATACAGCACCCCTGAACCCCGCCCCACCTCCTTATTCCTAACCAGGCTGCTTAGGAAATGCAAACCTCCTTGATCTTAGCCTTCGCAAGTGCCAATTGGGTGGGTGATACAGTCTCTTAGTTTTTCACCAACTTGACCTTTTCCTCTTGAAACTAGATCATGCTGGAGGGTCCGAGCTGACCAAGAGGTCAGGTAGAGGTAGAGGTGTGCCCTTTCCCCGTACAAATACTAAAAGCTACCAGTTGCTATCAGTTGTTGAGTGCTAACTATATTCCAGGTTTACGATGTCTCCAATTTTCTTTAAAATCCTTCAGCTTATCTAATGCAATGTTATGAGTTTGCTGAATCTAGGCCAGTATTGCTGAGAGCAGCCCAATCAAGGATGCGTGGTCCAGGGGAGGCCAGAGAGGCCCACGCTAGGGGAGCTGCTACAAGTTCTTTGGTTTCCCACCTCTTGAGTAACAACCAGAGCTTTGCTAATTAGCTTCCATAATGTCAGAAATGTGTGTGTTGTGTGTGTGTAAATACTGACCTTTGACCGGCCACGTAAATATTAGAAACGTGCTCCCTCTGATGCAATGAAAGGGATTCACCATACATGGATCGTGTATAGTGAATCTTAAATCTTTTAGAGATGGACCTCGTGTTGCATGAATAAGGTATGGGGAGGTCTGTAGACTTTACCCTGAGAAAAATCACTAGGCAGAAATCACTACATGCTCCCATGAATGATCCCTTTAATGCCAAGGAGTGGTGGCAGCAAAATCGGTCCCATGAATTGTTTTGCTGCTCACTTGTTAATAATTTAGAAGTTGATAAACCTTCTTAGGTGTGATCAAGAGCCCCTTTAGAACTTGTAAACAAACTTGTGCAGGGCAGGGCTGACCGTCAGCATCTCACACTTCTTCAGTGGCAGCTCTGTATGTATATCCTGTGCGAGAACCTGGGAGCGGTCCCTCAACCGCATTGTCTCCCGTCCATTTGCAGCTGGGTACCATGCCAGCCGCTGCACAAATGTACTTATTTAACGTCCACAGCACCCCTAAGGGGTAGATACTATTGTTTATGTCCTTTTTATTAGTGAAAAAACCCACCTCAGAGTGATTTAATAATTCTCTTTGAGGTCCTCACAGCCAGCCAAACCAGGATTTGGACCCAGGCCTGTATGTTTCCCAAACCTGCGTTCTTCACTTCTGGCCCATGCGACCTGCCAGACGGCTTCCCGGAAAGGCAGGAGAAGACGTGAAATGGGCCCAGTGCTTCTCTGTGCCCACGGTACCACGAGAACCACCACACAATTAGGAAAAGTCTCTGTACTTTCACATCTATGTGGTGCATCTCTGAAAGATCTCAGCCAGTCCCTGAGTCTTGAATCTCACCAAACTTTCACTTAACTTCACCAATGAGAGCTCATTTCTACTATTCATCAGGCAGGTCAACAGGCCAACTGTTTTCACCCCAATAAACACACAAATAAAAATAAAACAAAACTCATTTCTTATTCTGTGGGTGTGAAGGGCTAACATCTGGCCACTGCTCTGTCGTGAGCGATCCACGCGATGCTCAGCTAGGTTCTCAAACCCCTTCAAGCTTTGCTTTCCTCTCCCCAAGTGGAAATCTTTCCTTCTACAGATTTATGTTTGTGATGTGTGTGTGTGTGTATGTTTCAAGAAGTCTAAAGTAGGACACCAAGATGGCGGAACGCATCACTCAAAATGGGTGGAAGTGCCCCTCAAGGAGGGGTCTCCTGCCCCGACAAGAGCATCAGGCAGTGTAAGCAGAGCTGACCTGAGCCTGGTGGGAAGAGGAACCACTCTGGAATCAGCCCATCCTGGTGTCAAGGGTGTTGGCTCCCACACAGCTCCGTGACACTCACCACTGCTGGACGCACACACCTCTCTGGGGCTTCCTCTGGCCACAAGCGTACACTGAGCCCACACGCAGGCCAGGCTGGACGTGCAGGGGTGGTGGGACGCCCCAAGAGCAGCCTCCCCCAAAGGCTCAGTTACGCACAGAGATAGCATCCTTACTCTACTGGTCTCCCTTTTTTCTGTTTCTCTTCCCCATTCCCTTCCAGAGCTCTCTGGGACCACCTCCCGAACGGACTAGTCGCACGCACATGTTTGACTCAGGGTCTGCTTCCATAGGCGCGAAGCTCCCTGGTTCACATCCCTGCTCTGCTGTGGAGCAGCCGTAGGTGCCTGGGCACATCACTCCTGTCACTGGAACCTCAGCATCCTTCACCGGGAAGAGTGAGATGATAAAAGTAGAACACATCTCACAAGAGAGTTGGGAAGGTTCCAGAAATAGTCTGTGTAAATCGTTAAGAACAGCATCTGGCATACAGCAGGCGTTCAGTAAATGCTACTTAAAAAAAAAAAAAAAAACCAATTGATAGCTCCTAAAATTTCTTTGGCTGAGTCTTCATCTAATCTGAGACCTCTTTGCTCTCAAACCTTAGACTTCCTCTGGCTGAATCTCCCTGGTTATTTCAGGGAATCTAATGCCTTTGCTAAGTTAACATATCTTTAGCAAATATTGACTTAACACCTATTATATTGAAGACTTGGTGCTATGGTAGATATAAAGAAGAAGATGAGGTCACGTCTCCAGGGAGATAAGACATAGTCACACGCAGCTGTGGTCCAAGGAAAACTGTGATAAGCATGCTTCTCTACAGGCAGACCTCGTTTTCTTGCGCTTTGCTTTATTGTGCTTCGCAGATACTGCGGTTTTTTGGGTTTTTTTGTTTTTTTGTTTCTTAACAAATTGAAGGTTTGTGGCAACCCTGGGTTGTCAGAGGATAGTGAGCTTTTTTTTTTGCAATGTAGTATTTTTTAATTAAGGTATGTGCATTTTTTTAGATGTTAATTGTACACTTAATAGACTACAGGATAGTGTAAACATAGCTTTTATACGTACTGGGAAACCAAAAATTCGTGTGACTTACTGCAATATTTGCTTAATCTCGGTGGTCTGGAACTAAACCTGCAGTATCTCTGAGGTCTGCCTGTACGTGCCAGTAAAGTAGGAAGTGAGTTGAGTGGAGGGTAAAGATAATTGTCTCTGGCGTGGAGGAGGAAGGGGTATCGGGGGTGGGTTTTAAACATTGGGTAGAATTTCAACAGAGGAGATGGAAGGGAGGGAGTGATACCAAAGGTGGAAGGTCTGGCATTCTGCAGCGAGTTTATCCCTATCTTATGGGAGACCCAATAGATTGATGACTCTCCATTTCTAGAGCAAAGGGGATAGCAGATTCTCCAAAAAGTGTAATAACAATATATAATGTGTTATATAATAGATTATTATACCTTATACATAGTACTTACTATGTGCCAGGAGCTACTAGAGATGCACTACGTAAGTTCATTGAATCCTCAACTTCAAGGTCAGTTTGACTATTATCTCCATTTTACAGATAAGAAAACTGAGGTGCAGAGATGTTAAGCATCCTGCCCAAGCTCACTCAGGTACTGAGTGGATGGCTGAAGTCGAAACGCAGGAAGTTTGCCTCCAGCGTTCCCATTCTGTGCTGCCTCTCAAGAACGGCAGCTTTGCAGGACTTTAGGGGAATAGGTAGCCGTGATGTTGACAAGACTCAACAGGAGAAAGAACCTCTCCCCCACCCCGCCCACCGCCCAGCCCCATAGAAGTGGTCTCCAACTGGAGCAGTGGTTCTGGAAGTTGCAGGTCACCATGACAACGCACCCCTGAGCCCGGCCACGCCCCCAGGCTCAGTCTCACTGGTTTCCAACCCCTGCGCAGGGCCCCTTTCCCTGCAGGGCCTGCTGGGGAAGTATCCCTGGCTCGTGGCAGCTGTGGTTTGGCACTCAGGACCCAGATGTAAGAGGAGCTCGGGCTGAGGCAGGGGCCGGCGCTGGTCTCCAGAAGGCAAGCCCCAGAGCGCCTCAAATAGGTGGTAACATCCCCAGTTTGATCCAAATCAAAACAAGCCTGGATTTTCCTGTTTGTTTTCTTTTCCTCCAGCAGGGAGAGGAAAGGAATGTGCAGCGGCTGCTAATTGGATAGTGGAGTGACCGATTTCTTATTTTCTTATCCATGCTGAGCAGAGCTGTAGGGAATCTCTGGGGCCAGGAAGGACACAGCGGGAGTCTCTGGGTCTCTCTGAGACGGAGTTCACAGTGGGGACCAAAGCTGCCAGCTGACATGTTTTATTTGGCCTGCCCGGTGTTTAAAAAATGTTTTAAAATAGATGCTGACATTTTTAAAAGGGGGAGATGATACATAAAATTCTGCATTCCTGGCTTGTGTTGAGACATGGAAAGATCTGGGCCCAAATCCCTGCAAGTAAACAATCAGGGGGAGCTGAGCTGAGGCTGCTCTTTTATACAGGTCACCAGAGTCCCCGCCCACCAGCTTCACTCACCTGTATTGCCTTTTAGGTCCTCATCAGCATTTGAGTTCGTGACCCCACAAGACGGGAAACCCTCCCTCCTAGGACGCTCACCAGTCTCAGGATGGGCACTACACTGGTGCCATGGGTCAGCAAGCAGACCAGTAGCCAAGGCGACTGGCGAGGGGCGCTTCCAGAGTCACTTTGATGGCAGATTAAGGTGCCCGTTGCAAAGCCATTAGAACGCAGCGTGATGCATCGCTGGGTAAAGAGAGGGGCTGAAGCTGGAGACAGGTTCCTGAAGTGCTCCATCCGATTTAATTCTTCTGTACTTTTTTGAAACCTTAGGCAGATGAGAGCAGAGGCTGTAAATCACCCTCTATACAGTGGCTCATCATAAAGGATACGGAGAGAAATTAGAGGAGGCAAGAGAAGGAAAAGCAGTGATGAACAAGGCAAGGGTTGTTAACAGTGTGATTGAAGATGGGCAGGTAGTGCGTGAGAAGCTGCTGGAAGTCCGGCTTGATTTGGGCATCCCAGACGAACGGGAAAACCCACCAGCCCAGCCTACTGCTCTGCCCCAGGGCATGTGATGGGGGGAATGTGTGTACAGAGAACTCACTGGGACTGTGCCTTACAATGTCAAACACATGGAATTTGCTTCAGTCAGTATGTCTCTTAATCTTGGCTCTGTCATTTTTTGGCTGTGTGACTTTGGGTAGGTTACTTAACCTCTCTGAGTCACATTTTCCTCCTCTGTTAAATGAAGTAATCATCATAAATGCCAAGGGTTGTGCCAGAAGTCATAGGAAGCTCTCACTAAACGATGCTTTCTTTATGTAATATTGTAAAAGATTTAAATTGAACCATCCCCAAAGGAAAGTAGATTTCACTTACTCAGGTGGCAGTTAAAAGGTGATCTCTGGAGGTTCTGTTTTGCTCCTCTTGAGGAAGGGCAGGAAGACTGCCCCTCCCAGGGTCCTCTGAGTGTCCACACAGGTTTGTCTTGACACAGGACGGCAGTGTTTGAGTGGAAGAACTCAGTCCAAGAGGAGGGCAGCCTGAGGCTCACTGGGCTTGTCCACGGCTTCCCAGACTGGCTGTGAGCCACGCCTGTGGGAGGGACATGCTAGTCTCTGCCCTTCTCTCCTCTCCTCCCCGCTGCACCCCTGACTCAGTGCCCTGGGACCCAGACCCCGGCAGTGCCTCACGCACTATCTTTGTTTGGGCTTCCCCAGAAGCAGAGCCTCAGGTCAGGACTTGAGCGCTGCTGGTTTCTCGGAGGTTGTGGTGGACATGGAGATGCCCATTCAGATCCCCCTACAAGGAAGGACTGATTGCCCTGCTGTCAGCACCTTCAGGGTCTGCCCCAGCTGCAGAGAGAGCTCCACCGTGTCATCTGAGCTCATGCCTGCCCTTCCCGGGGCTACTGGCATCCTCCTGTGTACCCACATCCGGAGCCTGAGCAAGGTGGACCATTCAGCTCCACAGGGGACACCCAGGACTTGTTCCAGGCTCCTCCCAGGCAGCGCAAGGCTTTGTCAATCCTGTATCACAGTTTATCCTTCTGTCCAAGCCTGCTTCCGCCCCCTTCCTTTCATAGGTGTTGATTCCCTAATAAAACCCAACACCCCAGATTCCGTCTCAGGGTCCACTTCCAGAGAACCCAACCAGTGGCAGAGCTCTGGAGTAAGGGGGCCGGGAAGGAGGGAAAGTCAATATAAGAGTGTGTTGTCAAAGCCAGAGACCCTGCTGGGACCTCTGAGAAGGGTCAAAGATGCCCCCTGGGAATGGTCCATTGGGTGGCCTCTGTCCATCAGCTCCCAGAACTGCCTGTGAGGGCTCGAACTGCCCCCATTCCTGGGCTTCACTTACACACTGGCTGAGAGGGTTCCCCACCTTCGGAGATGCCCTGAACAGAAAGTGGGTGCGCCGAAGGAGGGATGCCATCAGCAGGACTCTGAGCTTATGAGGGGCTTCACCGTGGCTGAACTCGGCAGAGAGCCCGGGGACGTGGTGCGGGGCACCCCAAAGCACCTGTAGACAGTAGGTGCTTGGGCGAAGCAGAGGTACCAGCAGGAGCTGGGAGGGTGGGAGGAGAGGAAGGTGGGGTAGTTTCTGCCCTGCTCCTTCCTGCCTCCGCAGCGGGGCTCAGGCAGTAGCTCTGGCTTCAGGCAGCTCTTCTTGGGTACCATCTCTCCCTGGGATCAGAAACACTGCCCCCTGCCCCTTCAGCCCGAGGATCCTGGCGTTGCTATTCTCTGGGTGTCTCTACTTTCCTTACTGGCTCTTTTCACCCCATTCACACCTCTGATAATTGTCTCCTGGCCAAAGGGCCTTTGATTGAGCGCTCTGCGGGGATTCTGATGGACACAATGGGCCAGGCCACCCCTGATGCTGAAAGCCTTACCTTCCCCATTGACCCCACCTTCTCCAGCTCTTCCATCCCTCCTCCCTCCCAGCCACTCTCGGTCCCCCTACAGCTTGCTTTTGAATCTATTTCTTGTAGATAAATTTATGTACTCCTCCTTCACAGCTTTGCCTTTTGATTTGGAGGAAGAAAAAAAAAACCTTTCTATAAAGCTATTAAATGTTTTCCTTTCACAAACACCGGTTTTGTACGTCAGAAGCATTGCCTTTCATGACTATTGAATTCTTGGAAATGGGCTTCAAGTGCCTATTTCGGGAATTAAAATCAGAACATCAGCTCTTTTTCCCTCTCTGCATTCCTGCCCCTAGTCCTCTCCAGGGTGATGGATCCCTCTGACTGGGCAGAAGGAAGATCATTTAAAGGAAATGTGAAAAAGGAAGGAATAATGCTCCATTTCAGGAGATTTTTCTTCTGACAGTTATGTTCAACAGGTGAGAGCTAGTGAGGCTGGCAGCAGATTTTTCAGGGAACACACAGCTACTTTTCCACCCCCAGCCCCCAACATACACATTCTCCAGAACCTCTGGAAAACCCCTCGAGTGCATTCAGTCAGCACATATTAAGTGAGCGCCCACTGCATGCCAAGTAGCTGGATGCTGAGAACAAAAACGTGTGATTCCCACCCCACGCCATGGGGTTTATAATCTATGTTGAGCATTAGAGATTAATTGGTGATTCACAGAAATGTGGCATTGCAATTTTTCCTTGGCACTTGCTGTTCCCTCTGCCTGGAATGCTTTTCCCTCAGCTGTTTACATGGCTTGCTCCATACCTCCTCCATTTATTTATTTATTTTTGCAATCATCACTCTTCATGGAGGACGTCTATGGCCACCCATATCCCTTCTCTCTCTTTTCTTTTGTTTCCTTTTTGTGGGGCCCATCTATCCCAGAACGTAAGGTTTATGAGAATAAGGATTTTCTTCTGCTTTTTTTTTTAATTTTTATTTATTTATTTATTTATTTATGGCAGTGTTGGGTCTTCGTTTCTGTGCGAGGGCTTTCTCTAGTTGCGGCAAGCGGGGGCCACTCTTCATTGCGGTGCGTGGGCCTCTCACTGTCGCGGCCTCTCTTCTTGCGGAGCACAGGCTCCAGACGCGCAGGCTCAGTAATTGTGGCTCACGGGCCTAGTTGCTCCGCGGCATGTGGGATCTTCCCAGAGCAGGGCTCGAACCCGTGTCCCCTGCATTGGCAGGCAGATTCTCAACCACTGTGCCACCAGGGAAGCCCCTTCTTCTTTTTTTTTAAAGTCTTTTTTGTTCTCTGCAGTATTTTCAGAGCTGAGAACAGTACATGGTACATAGTAGGTGCTCAAACAATGTTTATTAAATGAATGAACCAAACCAGGTACTAATAAGCATGGAGCTGAGAAAGACTAGACACAAGGCTTCTCAGGGGAAGTGAGAGTCAGGCTGATCTAAGAAAGATGAGAAGGCATTAACTAGGCCTGAAGGAGAAGCAAATAATTCCATGCAGGAAACACTGGCATGTGCAAAAGCCCTGTGGTGAATGAGAGCATGATGGGCTTTAAGAGCTAGAAGGTGTTCAGTGAAATTCAAGCACAGGACAGGGGATGGGAGAGAGATGTTATGAAGTAATAATAACAACTGAAACTTAGAGCAGCTCAGAAGTGCTGGGAACCATAGCAAGCTTTGTACAACTCTGGGAGGAAGATACTATACTTATTCCCATTTTATAGATGAGGAAATCGAGGCCCAGGTAGTTGAGAGAACTTGTTCAAATCACAGACTTAATGAACGTCAGAATTAGAATTAAACTGCAGTACTCTGACTGCAGAGCCTGTGGCCTTAACCCCTATGTCTTTCAGTCTTTAGTAGGAAGGGTAGGATAGGCCAGCACCTGTGGGGACTTGGAGTGGCATAGAATCCCCACTGGGGGCCAGGCAGGAGCAGGCAGATACAGGCTGGTTATCTCCTGCGGGGATTCTCACAGATCTCCCAGCTCTGCGCTCCCCACCCCACTTGGCTCTCTGCAGCCGCACCTACTCTGGTTGGATTGACTGTCAAAAACGCGTTTCCACCATTTCTAGTCTGGATGGGCAAAATCAGTCCAAACTCCCTAAAGGTTTGGCCCTGTACCAAGAAGATACCTTCAGAGATTATTCTGAAGCTAGCGCTCTGTTCTCTGGGATGATGGTTATTTTAAAAAGCATTAAGTAGGTCATTTGCAGTGCAGTGTGGCGCCTCCAACCTTGGCTGTCCACTAGAATCCCCAGGGGAGGCTTTTAAACGTTTCCGTGAGCAGGCCACACCCTGACCAATTATGTCAGAATCTCTAGAGGTCAGACCCAGGCATCAGTAATTTTTAGAGCTCCCCAGAGGAGCCCAAGAAGCAGTCAGGTTTGAGAATCACAGCCCCTCATTACTCACAGAGTGGACCAGGGGCCAGCACCATCAGCGTCCCTGGGAGGCTGTTAGAAACGCAGAATCTCAGGCCCCGCCCCAGACCTACTGAGTCAGAATCTGCATTTTATTAAGGTTGATGCCTGTCTGCCTTAAGGTTTGAAAGGCATGGTCCTAGAATCACACTGTCTGATACTTTGGCCACTAACCACGTGTGGCTATTTCGATTAAAATGAAGTTAAAAATTCAGCTCCTCGGACACACCGGCCATATTTCAAGCGCTCATTTGCCATGTGTAGCTAGTGGCCATCATATTGAACAGCACAGAGAAAGATCTTTTGGATCATTGCAGAAAGTTCTGTTGGACTGCAGTGCTCTAGAACATTCTGGAAAGAGGTGGTAATCAGCCACAGTCTTTTTCCTTTGGATGCCATAGGCATACAGATGGACAAACAATGCTACCCCCTTGGAAGGGACAAAACTGAGATATATTCAACACCGCATAAGAGGGGACACAGGTATCCCGCACTTTTCAAAAGCTCGTTTTATACTACTTTTACAAAAGACCTACATTAGTACCTGTTTTTGGTAACTGAAAGAAATCCGAAGAGGACTTCTGCTTTAACCAAAAAAGGCTAACAGTCACAATAGCATTCAGCCCTGGTTTGGCATCGAGCTGTCATAAAGGCAGCGTGATGGATACCGCCCAGGAACCACATTCAGCATCATCTCAGCATCAAGCCGCTGTAGCTTTGAACTACATCCGTGAGCATCTGTGCTTTATCTTGACTTATTTTGTGCATCCTTTAGCAAGATGTGTCCTGAGGTAATTGCTTCTTTACAACCATTTCGGCTTACGAAAGGTTTGCTCTACGTTCAGATAGCGGGGGAAGCCAGTAAATCTAGGTGATTTAGTTTCTGTTCATTTTAAGTAAATCAACAACATAGCCTCATCTTCCCAAGCCCTGGGTAAGTGCAGTTTGTGGGGATGGGGAACAGATGAAAGGGGGAGAGAGGAGAAATGTGAGAAGCAAGATCGATGTCAAGTGTAGAACAGAATGCGGGACGGCTAGCCCTGATCCCCACCCTCCCGTGCCTGTCGCCGTCAAGGCAGCAGGAACACACGCCCTGATTGTCACGGTGTGGAAAAGTACTCGGCAACCAGATGTGACTGATTTCTGACTCCAGGTACAAATATGAAAAGCAGGCATTCTGTCAGCTAACTAATAGCCAGGTTACAGTGTGATGTGGCTGGGGGCTTAGTTTGTTTTTCTTTGAGGGGTGTTTTCTTTGCAGGAGGAAATTCAGTCCCTTTAGCGAAATCCTTCCTTTTTGGGGGAAAGGCCAGTGATGTTTCTCCATGTAGACTGTTGGGTCGCTGACAGCAGGATGCGTAGTGCAGCGAGAGCTGAACAGTATGATGATGACGGAGCGCTCCAGCAGTGGAGAGTGATGCGAATTTTCCTGGGAGAAAGTTGCTCTCCGTTTAGACGGATGCTCTGCCAGCTGACAGGAGGTTAGGGGCCAGGTCGCCCAGCAAGCCGACCGTTTGTTTGCTCACACATTCCTTTGGGTGCTCTCCTCCTGAATTACCTTGGGGAAGAAGTGGGTGAAAAGGGCGAAAAAGCAGAAGGAGAGAATGCACCAACAAAATGTATCCGACTACATAGCACCCTGTGCCACGGCGCACTGTTTAAATCTTTACACAATTTTAGCTGTCTCAGTTGATATTGTCACATAGTAATACTTTGCATTTTGAGGTGTTTCGTGCTTGTTTTATGAAATTGGTCCTCATGATTACCTGAGGAAGAAGTCAGAGCAAGTTTCACCATCCCCTTTAAAGGGAATACAGCCCAGAGTAGTTGAGTGATCTTGCCAAGGTCACACAGCTACTAGTGAAATGAAGACTCAAAGCGATAGTTCATGTATTCATTTATTCATAACTCTTTATTGAGGATCCTACCAAGTGTCTGCCTCTGGAGATGCTTCTGTGTCGTCTCTGTTTTCATGTTAGAGTCTAGAGAAGCTGATAGAAAGAAAAAAAAAAAGAAGCAAATTAACAAATTAAATTATTACAGATTGAAAATCACACACCATCACTTCCACCATCTTCTGTTGTCCACACAGGCCAGTCCTAATCAAATGTGGGAAGGCACAAATACCAGGAGGTGAGGATCTCTGAGGGCCATCTTAGTTTGTCAGGACCATGCAATCTTAGCAGAGATGATATCACCCTCAAGCAGGCAACGATTTGCTCTTGGAATGGGTGAAAACAATCTTTTTTTATGTATAAAGCACAGATATACATATAGTACATAAGCAGTATATCTGTGTACTAAAATTTCATGGTGAGGGAAACAGGCAATAGAAAAAAAATTATCTAGAAAGTCTGCTTAGGGGGATGATGATAAAAAAAAAGGGTTTAGAAACACTGGCTAAAAGTTTTTTTGGCCGCAAGCACTGGAACACAATTTAAGCTGACTTAAGCAAAAAACGAAGCCCAGGAGTGTAGGCTTATGTATGGCTAGATCCAGAGGTTCAAATACTATCACCTGGGCTTTCCCCTCCATATTATATGTATTCAATAGATTGTCTGTAAGCAGATTTCCATTAGCATCTCTGTGAGTGCCATTCACATCCTACTATCAGCTAAGCTGTCTGCCGCCTACTACCCACCCCACCAGGAAAGGTGCTTCAATCTTTTTAGTTCTAGCAGAAAAGCCCTAGAAACTACCCACATTGGTGCATCCTTGGACATATGTGCATCTATGGTTCTGGGACCAGTTCCAATGTGTGGGCTTTTTTTCCCACACTGCCAAGCATTTGTCCAACGCCAGCTGAATGTCCTACAATTCAACTCAATTCTAATGCTGTCTACCTGGAGATAGCATCAGATTCCACAGGTTAAGGCCTCATTCTTACAAGATTGCCCCTACAGGTTCAGGTTGTCACCTGTGCTTCTGCCCGACCTGCTACAGGTTGGAGATCCCAATGACCCCCTCCTCCAGTTTGATTAATTTGCTGGTGTGGCTTACAGAACTCAGAGAAACTGTTTGCTTACTAGATTACCAGTTTATTATAAAAGGATGTAACTCAGGAACAGCCAGATGGAAGAGGTGCATAGTGCAAAATATGGAGAAAGGGCATGGAGAGTCCATGCTCTCTCCAAGCGTGCCACTCTCTGCAAATCTCCACGTGTTCAACAGACCCATAAGCTCTTTAAACCCTATCCTTTTGGGTTTTTATGGAGACTTCATTACATAGACACGATTGATTAAATCATGGGCCACTGGCAATTGAACTCCATCTCTAACCCCTCTCCCTTCCCTGGAGGTGGGATTAGGGGAGGGTATTGAAAATTCCAGCCTTCTGATCACATGGTTGCTTCTCCTGGCAACCAGCCTCCATCCTTAGGTGCTCTCCAAAAGTCACATCATTAACATAACAAAAGACACCTTTATACCTTTCCTCGCTTAGGAAATTCCAATGGTTTTAGCTAGAGCTCTGTGCCAGAAATGGGATGAGGACCAAATATATATTTCTTTTTATAACTCACAATATCACAGCATCCCTTGAGGAAGAGGGGGGAGGTGGCCCTGAGTTAACTCCTGAACCACAGAAAAGCTGAGTTGGTATCAGAAGAAGGGGAAAAGACCACCAAAAGGCAGAAATAACTGATGCCCATTTGGGAGGTTTGTGAAATACTGCCCACATGCCTAGATTAGACAGCAGTGTGGACACTGAGACTGCTAGGTATATGGAGAGAGAAGAAGAAGATAAAAGACCTTCAGTCGTTTCATTGTGCTGTCCAGGGGGAGTCCTGTTTCTCTTGAAAAGGTGGACTAGCAAGAAAGACAGGGCTTCGTAATCTGAGAGGTGTAAACTCTACCAATTACTAGCTCTGAACCTCTCAGGCTTTCAGTTTTTCCGTCTGTAAAATGGGAGTAATGCTACTCACCCCATGGGATTGTCACCAGGATTAGTTGAGATTGTGCATGTGAAGTATCCAACAGAACACTGGCATATGTCACTAAAAGATGAGAGTAGGAGGAGGAGTGTAAGGGGAGAGGGGATACCTATTCCCTATTTCCAGAGAGGGGAAGACACCTCCCCACCCCAAATGTTTTCTGCTCTTGTATCACTTTACTCAAGGTGAAAATCCCTAGGAGGGAGACTCGGGTTGGTCAAGCTTGGATGATGGAGAAGACCAGGTGAGGTCAACACACCTTGCTTAACTGACTCACCAAGACTGCCCCAAATGGAGGTGAAGTGGCTTCCCAGAGGGAAAATGGGGTGCTGTTAGGGGAAGAAGGGAATCAAACACTGGGGAGAAAAAGTACAGAGATCCACTACAGACATCCTCCAGTGCAGAGTTCCAGGGAGCCCTGACCGATGCTTTGGCTCCCACCTGCCTCCTTGTGTCAGTTTTCTCCACTGATGGCACCCAGAGAGGAGTGCGTGATTATGGCTGACACTGTTGGTTACCTCCCCTAAGGACCTTTCTCCACCTTCCTCGTAGCCGACACAGCCCTGGCTAAATTCAAGAGTGCACTCCCCACGTTAGGAGGGGAACTTTGCTTGGTCTTGAATAATCATGGTAATTCCACTACCCTTGCCAGCAACTCTAAGCATGTGACTGTTACGGCCAGTGGGATTTAACAGGGTATCAGCTGGGGGCCTCTGGGAGAAATGTTCCTCCCGAATAAGAAGAGGCACATAGAAGAAATCCCCCCCTCCTCTTCTTCAGGCAGACGTTATTGGGTTCACACTTGACACCAGGCCCTGTGGCCGCCATCTTAGAACAATGAAGAAGCAACAAAGTCAACATGATGAGGATGGTGAGGCAGAAAGATGGCAAGAGCCTGATTCTTGATCAAGTCAATCAGTTGATGATCTACCCACGGAAACTCCTACCTCTAGACTTCTTGTAATGCCTTATTGCCTAAACTACCTTTAGGCGGGTTTTCTGTTACTTGTACCCAAAGCATCTGAATGATGTGTGCTCATTCACCTCTAAATCTCCAACAGTAAGGAAGACTGTTAGATCAGTGGTTCTCAAAGTGTAGTCCCTGGACCAGCGGCTTCAACATCACCTGGAAACTTATTAAGAATGCAAATTCTCACGCCTCATCCTGGTCTTCCTGGATCGGAAAGGAGGACTAGGGGCCACAGCAACCTGTGTTGTTATTAACAAGCCCTCCAGGTGGTTGTGATGCATGCTGAAGTTTGAGAACCCCTGCTTCGTATATTACTCTGTTATCACACATTAGAACTACTGGTAGTGTCAGGGTGTCGGTCATTACTCTTTCTAATTTACCCTTTCCTATCAGTGCTTGTTTCAATTCTGCTATCCCTAAACCTCCAGGGGAAGAAAAAAGAAAAGATTTAAAAACTATTGGCTAAATAAACTTCTGCCCTTGAGTTTCAGTTTACTTACCTTGGGTCATCATTGCTTTCCAGACAGGATGCTGGATTTCTGGGGAAGCCTGTAATAGTTAGGATGCAGCAGACATTTCCAAAATGTTTAGAAACACTAATAATCTTTGTGATTGATAATGATCTGTGGGAATCATCCTTGAGCTTTGGGAAGCAAAGCAAGTGAGGAACATTGGGGATTTGTGCACCGACCAGTGTAAGGGAAGAGAAACAAGCGGAACAAAGGAGTCTGAGAATAATGGAAGAGGAAAGGAATGGAGACAATCACTGCCCAAGAAAAAGAAACCCATTGTGGTTAGGGAAGGAGGGGAAGATGGATTAGTTTTCTGGGACTCAGTGCATTTAAACAAACAAGTGGAACTGAGGAGGTGATCCAGGTGGGGAGTGGTGTGAGCCAGGTGTCAAGGAGGGAGGGCATGAGATGCGTCTGGAAAACTGGCAGCTGTGGATAAAGGAGAGGACAGTCCCCAGGAGGCAGGGCTGTGGGGGACACAGCATCACAGCAGGACTGGACTTGGGCACCACTTCCTACTAACTGTGCTCCTGGACTGATCTCCTCGCTTCCATAAGCCTCAGTTTCCTCAACAGTCAGTGGGCTCAGTAATCCTTATCCCAGTATCCAGCGTGCTATGGACTGAATTGTGTCCCCGCCAAGTTCATGTATCGAAACCCTACCCCCCGACCCCCACTGTGATGGTATTTGGAGGTGGCACCTTTGGGAGATAATTCAGGTTAGATGAGGTCGTCAAGGTAGGGCCCCCAAGATGGGATTGGTGGTTTTGTAAGAAGACGAAGAGACAGAGATTTCTCTCTCCACCATGTGAGGACACAGGGAGAGAAGGTGGTGGTCTGTAAGCCAGGAAGAGAAGTCTCACCCAAAACTCAAGTAGTCCCCACCTTGATCTTGGATTTCCAACCTCCAGAACCATGAGAAATAAGTTTCATTTGGGTAAGCCACCTAGTCTATGGTATTTGTTATGGCAGCCTGAGTAGACTAATACGCAACATATGTTGGGAAACTTGCGTAGTCCTGGGTCCACGATAAGTAAGTAGTAAATGAGATTTATAACAATAAATACATAGGCAGTAAGTTTGGGAGATGAGATTCCTCAGGTCCTTGAATGACTAAGCTGAGTGTATAATTTATTATGTAGACAATGGAGAGCTTGTGAGCAGAAAGCAAAAAGAAGCAGCACACATGTGGAGCATTCTGAGATCAGTATGACAATACAGTATTATATACATGAGGGTTCAGCAACCTTGAGCCTCAGAATCACCTGGAGAGTGTGTTAAAACACAGGTTGCTGCTGCCCCCCCCCCGCCCCACCCCCATTCTCTTTTGGCTTCAATAGGTCTGGGATGGAGTCCAAGAATTTGCATTTCAAATATATTCCCAGGTGATGCAGATGTTGCTGGCCCGGGGGTTACACTTCCAGGGAGGGAGGAGAAGAGAGAAGAAGGACTAGCGTGACCTTTGGCTGATGACTCAGTGCTGGGATGGGCAGCAGACTGCTCACTCTGAGAATGTTCAGGCCACACTGTGGTAGACGGTGGATAACGTAGATGGTATGTGGAACTGCCAGAAGAAATTGCTCCACGAATGGAAAGCAATTTATGGTGTTGGGTTTCTGTGTTTCTTTTCAGGGTAAACCACTGTAATTAGACAACTTGCAAAACCTTGACTTACAAAGTGAGTGGATATTGGAATTAGTGAATCAGCTTTCCCACCTCCTCCAGGTTGTGGATTTCTGTTCAGGGATGACTGTTTGGGGCCAGTGGCTAAAATGACCCAGATGAGTTGCAAAGCTATATCATAAACAATGTTGGTAAAATCACCTGAACCTGCAGGTTCATTAAGTTGTTGGGTTGAGTCTAGGATGGTAGGAGTGAGACAGTTTGTCTTCCATGTCATTTTTCTTAGGACTCCGATGTGAACAGTTGTTGTTTCTTCCACTTAGCGGTCCTTCCTCCTTTATGTTTGTACGTGCACTCTCCCATCTTTCTTTGGGAAATTCCTTGTCACCGTACAATTTCATATGGTAATTGTCAGGCTGACAGCCTCCTTAGTTCTCCTTTGTGGCCTCAGGGGTGGGCATGGGATCGAGGTCTGGCCAATCACAGTGTCCCGTCCCTGCAGGCCCCGTCATTGGGCTGAGGAGTCACGTGACTCAGCACAGCCTATCCGAGTCCTTCTCTGGGATTCATCTCTGGCTCTCAGGAGAGAGAACTTTTTTTCCTCTGAAGATACTAAGATGTGATAATATAAGTGAAGCGTGCAGCTCATCCAACCCCCAGACATGGATGAAGCCCTCTTGTCACAGGAGGAAATGAGCCCAACCCAAAGAGAAGGGAGAGGCTGAGTTTTGGAGAGGAAGGGATGCAGAGAGAGAGAGAGATCCTTATCATTTGTATCACTAGAATCCAAAGGCCAATACTGCCTGCAGATTTTCATTTGCATGAGTCAAAAAAAATTTCCCCTCTTTACTTAAGCTTGGAGCGGGTTTCTGGCAATTTTAACTAAAAGAATCTGAACAGTGAAGTCCATTTATCCACCTGTAACCTTCTAACTTCTAGAAATCGACTGGTGCCTGGGGAGATTGCTAATCACATACTCAAATGCCTCCATCAGTGCTGGGAGGAGCTCTCTGGAGATGTCTGAAATTTCAGGGTATTGTCCTTAGAGGAAACCGAGCATTCACATTCAGTTTGGAAAAGCTAAAGAGAGAGAGAGAGAGAGAGGGAGAGAGAAAAGGCTTAACCATTCTTCAAAAACCTGAGTCAGTCTGTTTAGGAGAGGAAAAGGAAGGAAAAGTGATAGAAGACGCTGGTCATGTTTTTAGTGGATGAGATAAGGCAGGGCCTCTCCATTTATCAGGTAGTGAAAACCATGATGGTTCCCGGTGGTCAGGAAATTTTCCTCCACAAAGCCCACTAGGACCTGGCATTTGTAGGAGGCGCTAACCCTCCCCGGGGAGCTGATCAGGGTGAAGTTACATAACCTACACATTTGACTAAAGTGAACTCACCTCCACGCCCTCTGCCCAAACAGCGAGAAAAGGGAAGCACCACTTCAAGGGTGCAGCTGCCCCCTCCGCCCACCCCACCCAGCGGGCACATGAGAGTGACTTCCTCTGCACATCTCGCTGGGTTCGTGGGCATCAGAAGGGATTTTCCAAGAGCCATTTTGATTGTACATCCTTTTCATCTTTGTGAAAATTTAGAACCCACCTCCCTGAGTAAGACGAGACACCCACCACCACGAGCCCCAAAGTTTGTACCAAAGCAGGTTCAGAGGGCTTGAGTAGGGGGTGAGGCTGGGGTGGTCCTCAAAAAATATCTGGTGATCACGCGAGGCTCAGTATTAATGAGCCACAGATAACTGGGTCCCATAGTATTTGAAATCAAAGTCACTTTTGGACTCCTTTACTTCTCTGGGCTGCTGTAAATAATCAGCACATCAAAATGCCTTGTGATGTGTGGGGGAAAAATCCTCTCAGCCCCATTTACCAGACAATTTTATGCCACTGAAACAACTCGAGGCTTCAGGGCGGTGACTCTGCCATCAACAGCACGTAGGAAGGGCTGAACTTGGCGGTTGGTCTGTTTTGTGTGAGGTGGGCACTTGCTGTTCTTCTTGCCCAGCGGGGCTTTTTAAGTGGGATGATTTCTATTTGGTCTGACTTCCTGAAATAGAATCCATCGCCTGCTAACTCCAGAACGTCTGTCAGCACGGTTTGCCCCGGGTTCTTGGCTCGGCTGTTTGGGGAAGAGACACAGCTGGGGAGCAGTGGGAGTGAGGCGAGGGGCAGCGTATTCACATCTGATATTGAAACAGTCTGTGTGTGTTTAGGGAATCACTACAACATCTGACACGCCATCCCCACCCAAACCCCAAACCCCAAACCCCAAATCCCAAACCGGTTCCGCTCCAATAGCCAGCCTCCAGTCTGTGGTTTCAAAGCCTCTTCTGAATGCTTTATTTCTTCCTATTTACAAAGGGAGCTGTTTTTGAAAGGGACATCAGTTTCTATTCATGTCTAGGACCGTGAGTGGGTCTTTGCTTCTTATTTGTCCGGCTTTGTTTAGGCCAAAGAGCACTTAGAGCCCGTAACCACGGACGTGCGACAGGCACCATCACCTGACATGATTTAGGCGCAGGGAGGGAAGGAGTGATCACAATGTAAATGAGGCTCATCAAGCTGTGTTGTTGTGCAAGTTCCAAACCCACACACGAACCTCCCCCTCAGCGTGTTCTCATTTCCATTGAGGAAAAAGCAAAGGGGAAAAGGCTTGTTGGGAGCCTGACACTGGCGCATAGAACTTAGCAAATGCTGTGTGACTTGTGTGCACAGCAGAATTCTTTTCAGAGGAAGGATGACCAGGAAGCAACATGGTTCCTACAAATTAAGGGACTTGTTGCATGACTCTCAGCGTGAGTTTTCTGTCTCATTTGGACCCACTTTGGATTTCTGGCCTTACTTTCTGTTGGTGGACTATTCTCCTTCATTGTAATTTCACTGCTTAATTGCCCTGGCCCCAGGCTTCCCAGGCAACATGCCAAGAAGATAGAGTTTACTTTCAAAGTCTATCACCTCTCCTTCCTTCATTCCCCACCTCTTCTTGCTTTCCTCCTCACCCCTCCCACAAAAGCCTCTGAAACATTTACTACCCCCATGTGGTACTCCTTTTGTAACCCACCCAAGCCTGTCTTCTTTTTTTTTTTTTTTCAGCTTCTGCTTATTTTCTACTCTGTGCCAGTGGTCAGCAAACTTTGTTCTGTAAAGGGCCACAGGAAATAGTTTCAGCTTTGCAGGCCATACTGTCTCTGTTGCAACTCCTCCGGTCTGTTGCTGTATCATGAAAGCAGCCATCAATGGTACATAAACAAACAGGGGTACCTGCGCTCCAATGAAACTTTATGTAACAACAACAACAAAAAAAGGTAATGGGCTGGATTTAGCCTGAGGGCCAAATGGAATAAATCCCTGTGACAAACACAGGACATCTGCAAGACTTTTGAGAATGTTATCTCACCTGAAACACTGCCAGCTTGGACTGAAAGTGACAGAGAGAACAAAATGCAAGAAGGCTGTCAGACTCCCCAAATTCTCCAGACAGGAGACAGGCTGATGAAACTACACAGCTGCCCACAAGTGCTACCCCTCATGAAAAAGGAAGGATGACTTTTTTTTTTAATTTAAAGTATTCATAATATTTCACTCAATGATACTTAGTTCTTTTTTTTTAAATTAAGTTATTTATTTATTTTTGGCTGTGTTGGGTCTTCGTTTCTGTGCGAGGGCTTTCTCTAGTTGCGGCAAGTGGGGGCCACTCTTCATCACGGTGCGTGGGCCTCTCACTATCGTGGCCTCTCTTGTTGCGGAGCACAGGCTCCAGACGCGCAGGCTCAGTAGTTGTGGCTCGTGGGCCCAGTTGCTCCGCGGCATGTGGGATCCTCCCAGACCAGGGCTCGAACCCGTGTCCCCTGCATTGGCAGGCAGATTCTCAACCACTGCGCCACCAGGGAAGCCCTAAGGAAGGATGACTTTGAGAGCAGAGCCATGAGCCCAGAACAGAGCTGGGGGCCAGGCCTTGGTAGCTAATGGAGTTTGCCTGGTTGGATTTAGAAATTGTTTGGGACCAGCGACCTTTTTTCCTTTCATTTTTCTCCCTTTTTAGAGTGAGAATGTCTATAACTATTATCCTGATGGGGTCTGTCCCATGAGGGACAAAACTACCTGTTTGCTAGTTTCACAGGTCTGTATACAGAGAGAAATTGTAGCCCTGGATGGATCCTATCAGGAGCCTCACGCATACCTCGTTTAGATAGTGTGGGTGATGAGATCTGAGACTTCCGAGCTGATGAGGGTTTGGACTTGAGTTGATGTAGTGACGGGTGGAGAGTTCGGGGGACGTTGGAATGGGGTCAGCACATGTGAGATAGACGTGAATCTTTGGGGACAGAGAGTGGATTGCTGTATGTTGAATAATAAAGATATCCACTCACAGAACCTGTGAGTGTGTTACCTTACATGGTAAAAGGGACTTTGCAGGTGTGATTAAGTTAAGGATCTTGAGATGGGGACTTGATCCTGGTGAGTTCAGTGTAATTACAAGGGTCCTTGTAAGAGGGAGGCAGGAACATCAGAATCAGAGAGAGATGATTTAAGGATGGAATCTGACGTGAGGGAGGATGGCTATACTGATGAGTTTAAAAATGGAGGAAGGGACTACATGCCAAGGAATACAGGTGGTCTTTAATACAGGTGGACACAGCAAGGAAACAGATTTCCCCCTAGCGCCTCCAGAAGGAACGCAGGCCTGCCCTTAGCCTAGTGTTTTCACCTCCAGAGCTATAAAATAATAAATCTGTATTGTTTTAAGCCCACTAAGTTTGTGGTAGTTTATTATAGCAACAAAGAAAACGAATACAGATTTTGTCAACCCTGTCTCACCATACACTTTGTAAGGGGGCTTCATGGATTACCTTCTTCATCCCTCATGACAACCCTTTGAGATGAGTATTATTATTATCCCCCTTCCAAGTGAAAAATGCTGCTTGGAGAGTTTGACCCAATAGTCTAGTCTTTAGAGCTCCATGGTGCCTGTTTCTGTGACATATTGCCCTGCTCAGGCAGACTTCGGTTTTCCTCATTTTAGAGTGCCTCACCAATCCTCATTAAACTTTACCTGAGTCCCAATTTCTTGGAACTTTTTCTCTGCTCCTATGAATATGTTTGTTTTTTTTTTATGAAATTTTTTTAATGAATTTATTTTATTTATTTATTTTTGGCTGCGTTGGGTCTTCGTTGCTGCGCGTGGGCTTTCTCTAGTTGCGGTGAGTGGGAGCTACTCTTCGTTGCAGTGCGCGGGCTTCTCATTGCGGTGGCTTCTCTTGTTGCGGAGCACGGGCTCTAGGCGCGCGGGCTTCAGTAGTTGTGGCACGCGGGCTCGGTAGTTGTGGCTCGCAGGCTCTAGAGCGCAGGCTCAGTAGTTGTGGCGCACGGGCTTAGTTGCTCCGTGGCATGTGGGATCTTCCCGGACCAGGGCTCGAACCTGGGGATTCTTAACCACTGCGCCACCAGGGAAGCCCCCTATGAATATGTTTTTCATTCACTCTGCCTACAGTTTCGGAGACTTACCAAATGCCAAGCCTTGGTTTAAACTTTAGGAGAGGTATATAAAACAGATGTCCACTCCGGAACAATCATCATCCCTCTCTCTAAAAAAAATCAGTCCTCTTCTTTCACTAGATACACAGCTTCATCTATACCATGGAGTGAATTTGTCCTGTCAGAATTCATTTGTTGAAGCCCTACCCCCTAATGTGATGGTATTTGGAGATGGCCTTTGGGAGATAATTTCATTTAGGTGACATCATGAGGGTGGAATGCCCAGGATGGGATTATTGTCCTTATAAAAGAAAAGGGGCTTCCCTGGCACCGCAGTGGTTGAGAGTCTGCCTGCCAATGCAGGGGACACGGGTTCGAGCCCTGGTCCGGGAAGATCCCGCATGCCACGGAGCAACTATGCCCGTGAGCCACAACTACTGAGCCTGCGCGTCTGGAGCCTGTGCTCCGCAACAAGAGAGGCCACGACAGTGAGAGGCCCCCGCACCGCGATGAAGAGTGGCCCCCGCTTGCCGCAACTAGAGAAAGCCCTCACACAGAAACGAAGACCCAACACAGCCATAAATAAATAAATAAAAATTAAAAAAAAAAAAAAAAAAGACACTAGAGAGTACTTTCTCTCTGTACGTCTGTCTCTCTCTCTGCTTCGTGAGGACATGGTGAGAAGGCAGCCATCTGCAATCCAGTTCTGTCACCAGAACTGAATCACCTGGCACCTTGATCTTAGAATTGCCAGCCTTCAGAACTGTGAGAAATCTATGTCTGTTGTTTAAGCCACCAAGTCTATGACATTCTGTTACAGCAGCCTGAGCAGACTAAGATAACCTTCAAAGCAGAACAAAAGAAAACAAACGAACAAACAAACACAAAACAGCACTTGGGCTAGCAGCCGAAACAGTCTTACAAATTTGTGATGCATTGGTTAAGCGCAGAGTGGCAGGCTGAGTCTAAAATGGCCTTGGTGATCCCTGCCTCCTAGTATTTATGTACCTCTATAATCCCTTCTCCCTGGATGTGGGTTGGCCTAGCAGCTTGCTTCTAACCAATAGAATAGAACAAAGGTGATGATATGTCTTCCCATGATTACCTGACATAAGATCATAACATCCACCTTGCTAACTGTTGACTGTCTCCTTTGCTGGCTTTGCCAAAGCAAGTTCCACATTGTGAACAATGCTACAGTGAGGCCCATGTGGCAGGGAACTGAGGGTGGCCTCCAGCTGAGAGCAAGCAGGGAACTGAGGCTCTCTGTTTGACAGCCTTCCAAGAAGTGGGTCCTGCCATCAGTCATGTGAGTTTGAAAGTGGATCTTTTCCCAGTTGAGCATTCAGCTGAGACCCTTGTTGTGGCCAAAACCTTGACTGCAATCTTACAGAGAACCCCACTAAGCCATTTCCAGACTCCTTACCCACAGAAACTGTCAGTTGACAGTTGTATGCTATTTTAAGTGGCAAAGTTGTGATAATTTGTTACACAGCTACAGATAACTAATACAGGTTGAAAGCATGGGTTTATCATGGGTTCAAATCTTGCCTCTACCCTACACTCCTATAATCTTGGACATGCCGTGTATGTACTCAGAGCTTTAATTTTCTCGTGTTCAGAGTGAGACAATAGCAGATCCCACAGCATAACAAGTATTCAGTTATTCTTAGCTGTTATTATTTTTTAAGTGCTAATGAATCACAAAAGAGGGTAATTTCATTTTCCCTGGAATCAGGGAAAAATAATTATAACTAACACTTATACTGAGCTCTCAAATTTATGGGCTCACATAGAAATTATTGAATTTGATCCTTACTGCAGTGATTCTCAGCTATGAATGATTTCCTCCCCCAGGGAATATTTGGATATATTTTTGGTTGTCACAGCTGGTAGAGGGAGCTCCTGGCATCTAGTAGGCGGAGGCCAGGGATACTGCTAAACATTCTGCAGTGCCCAGGACAGCCCCTCACAATAAAGAATTACAGAACCGGAAGATCAGTAGTGCTGAGGTTGAGAAGCCATGCCCTAGCAATCCAGTGAAGGGGGGTGTGGTTATCATGCATGGTTCATGAATGAGAAAACAAGCCAAGAGAGGCTGAATTACAGAAGCGGTAGGAGACCACACAGGTGCTATCTACCAGAGCTGGGACAGAAGTCTTTATCTCCAGTTCCCAAATTCATTCCTTTTTCTTCTCCCCCACTTTACCTACCTATCCTGTCTGGAGGCCCATCGATTTCAGCCTGGAGTCAAGAGTCAGGATGCTTGGGCCCAAAGAAGGGACTGTAATGGTGGAGATTTCAGGCACTGTAGCTGGGGAAGGGGAACCAGAATTCTTTCCAGAACAGATCGTTTCAATCCCACTTGGGAGGGGATGGGAGCAGTGCTGATTGATAGGCCCGTCCCACCAGAATCCAGAGATATTCTTGCCTAAGTATAAACTTGAGCTTTGTATTCTCTTCCAACTCTTGAGAACATTTCGGACTAACACGGACACTCACTTAAGCAACATTTCTGGTCACTGTTTGTGCTGAGACCTATATCATGAAGACCCCTCAGTGTGTATCTGTGTCCCCATTTGACAGATGAGGAAACTGTGCCTCAGAAAGGAATGCAGTGGCTTGTCAAAGGGCACATGGGTTGCAAAGGGCAGAGCTGGGATTCGAACCCAGGCCCTTCAACTTCAAGTCCAGATTAATTTCCACAGTACAACTGAGCCCCCTATACACACGGCTCTGTTTGGGGTATTTGTGTGTGTGTGGTAGAAGGTGTAAAATGTTTCCTGCTTCCAAGCAATTTGTTGCCTAGAGGAGGAGATGGAATTATAAGCAGATGACTAAATTCAAAGTGGAAATAAGAACGTGTGCTTCAAATGGGTGCAAACCCCACGCTCCTGGGAACGCAGGGAAGAGACAGAGACAGAATGCTTCTTGGGGGTGGGGCTGAGAGACCTGTGGAAAGTCTACAGAGAAGAGGTGGCACTTGAGCTGAGGCTTAAATTGCAGGCAGAACAAAAGGCCAGTGCCCCAAACCAAACAGC
This sequence comes from Balaenoptera acutorostrata, assembly GCF_949987535.1. Lineage (NCBI taxonomy): Eukaryota > Metazoa > Chordata > Mammalia > Artiodactyla > Balaenopteridae > Balaenoptera > Balaenoptera acutorostrata. The sequence continues at coordinate 18,972,302 of NC_080073.1, forward strand.
AGATTCACATGCTAAAAGCGGTTTCTGCCTCGAGATGCTTTAAAAAATAGTTCCTCATTCAACTTTCAGCCAGTCCTCCGTGACGGAGCTCTGGGATTCCACACATGTTCTGATGATTGCTCTTTTTTTTTCCCTTTCATAATTGCACAGCCAAGCAGCCCGAGTTCTCTAGGCTTCTGTTCAGGCCTGAAGATTTGCCGTATTTGGCATTCCTTGTGGTTTCCGTCATCCTTGTGATTATACTAAGTTTATGAGAGAAGCCTCTTATCACTGCTATCAGCACTTTTGTTTTCCCATTTTCTGCTCATTTTCCCTAAATAATCAGAGCTAAGAACTCTTAAAATAGTCAACTAATCACACTAACAGTCACTCACTAACACACTAAGTGGTGTGGAAAATGGAACCATGGACGGACGAGAAGACCCCATGCTCTCATCACTTGGACCATCCGTTCAACTGCTCGTGAACAGAAATCTGATTTGTGTGTGTGAAGGATGATTTGAGGGCTCTTAAAGCAGAAAGCATGAATATGCAGATGATATAAGTTCGTTTGTTTCTTCATTCGCTCTATAAATATTTATTAGATACCCACTCTATGCCAGGCTCTGTTTCAGGGACTGGAGATGCAGCCGCAAACTACCTACCAGGTCGCTGCCTTCATGGAGCTTCCAGACTAGATGGGGGAGACAGACCATAAGTAAGTGAGCAAATCCATGAACAAGGTGAATTCAAATTGTGACAAGTAGGATTGCCAGGTCAAATATAGGAGGTCCAGTGAAATTTAAATTTTGGATTAAAAAACACTTTTTTTTAGTGGATGTATTTCCCAAAATTGCATTCTCTACTTTTGTTTCTTAAGTCAGGCACCACTAGTGCTAGGGAAATAAATGGAGTGACTGGGATGGTGTATCATTCAGGGTTCCGCCAGAGGAAGAGAACCAGTAGTTTACCTATATTTAGAGATTTATTGCAAGGACTTGGCTTAAACAATTATAGGGGCTGGATAGGCAAGTCCAAAATCCATAGGGCAGGCCATCAGGAAGGGCGGACTGGACCTCTTGGGCACAAGCTGAAGCTGCTGTCCACAGGCAGAATTTCTTCTTTAGGGAAACCTCGCCTCTCCTTTGTAGGCTTTCAACTGATTGGATCAGCCCCACCCAGATTATGGAAGATAACCTTTCTTACTTAAAGTAAACTGATCATAGATTCTAATCACATCTACCAAATATCTTCCCATCAACACCTAGATTAGTGTTTTATTGAATAACTGGGGAATACAGCCTACCCAAGTTGACACACAAAACTGACCATTACAGATAGCAAGGGGAGGGGGTGTCCACAGCCAGCAGGGAAGTCTTCTGTGAGGTGGGGACTCTTGACTTGAGACGTGAACTTTGAGACACTGAACACTGAACTGCATGATAAGAACTGGGAGATCAAAACATTACAGATGAAAAAAACAGCAGGTGCAAAGGCCCTGGGGTAGGGAAGAACCTCTCTTGTTTTCGGAACCCAAAAAAAGTCAGTGCAGCTGTGGATGGAGTGATCATCAAGGGGAGAGCAGTATCTGGTTGGGTGGAAGAAGAAGACTATAAAGTTTATAAAACTCTAGGACTATTTGTAAAAAGATGTTGATAGGTAGAGAAAAGAGTAGGCTCTTTAAAAAGGCTTTTTCCTGAAGAATTTCTGGGTATCTGGTTGGTTCTAAACCTGTTCGCTTACTCAGAAAAATTGCTGGGGGTCATTTAAGGCATGGGACTCTACCAAACTGAAATCATTAGGACTCCATGAAGTAAAATTCTTACTGTTTCCGAAAAGGAATCTTTTTAAGAGCTAAAGAAAATGCTCAATAGATGGGCAGCCACTGTGGGGCATCTCTAGTTTAGAGCTTTTTCTTCAACCAGTCTTTGCATTCAGTAACCTTCCTCTGAAGACTAGAATTGTCAGATGGCAAGCCAGTTGTTCGCAAGAAATAGCTGAGTATCAGTCAACATCTACTCTCTATCTGTGTTTGGGGATTCACGGTTTAAGCAAAGATTCCAACAAATTTCAGTAAACAAAAAAACAGATCAGTTTTACATGTTGATCCTGTGTTAGAATTCCACAGGCAGCTTTGTCTCCTAGAAATCGTAAATAGATTTGTGAATCCTCAATGCTGTTGCAGGAAAAACTACTACCTGAACCCGGTAGAGATTCCTGGTATCTGTAGCTTCTCACAACTTGCCTGTTGCCTCCAAGTCAGACCAGGATTCCTCCAAAATTGATACAGTAACTTTGCGAAAATCACCTAATTTCTCTAGACCTGGGTTTCATTATCTATTTTTTTTTTTTTAATGAGGATTTCAACTCTGAAGTATCCTTCAGCCCAAACATTCAGGTTCCATGAGAATTCTCTTAATTGTCAACTGTCCCAATGTGGTACCTTGATTTGGGAGACAGTATAGGCAGGAGATGTTGATCTCTGTTGTGTATTGTGTACTAGAGCCGTTTCACTCCCTCAAGATCCTGATGATGAATCTTTCCTGTTCTATCTCCCCACCCCCACTAACCGTCAAATGGTATGTAGTTGTATTTGTTATCTGTTGCCGTGTGACACATTACCCCTGAAATTCGGTGGCTTAAAACAACAAACATTTACTATCTCACGATTTCTGTGGGTCAGGAATTGGGAGTGACTTAGCTGGGTTTTGGCTCAGGGTCTTATAGCTATGGTCAAGATGTCCACTGGTGCTGTCTTCATCTGAAGGTTTGGCTGGGGCTGGGAGAGAACATGGCTGTTGGTTGGAAGCCTCAGTCCCTCACCCTGTGGGCCTCTCCATTGACTGTTTGATGTGTCCTCATAACAGGGCAGCTGGCTCCCGAGAGAATGAGTGACCCTAGAGAGAAACGAGAAAGCCGTAATGCCTTTCACGACCTAGTCTTGGAAGTCATACATCATCAATCCCACCGTATCTATTTGTTAAAACTAGGTCACTAAGTGCAGCCCCACACTCAGGGGGAGGGGAATTAGGTTCTAGCTTTCAAGGGAAGAGTGTCAAAATTTGTAGACATGTTTTAACTAACACAGTTGTGTCGTGTGTGTCTGTGCGTGTGTGCTAGAGAAATTTTACTCCCTAAGATCTTGATGATGTTATTCTTCCAGCTCTATCCCTCCAATCTTACCCCACTGGTAATTAAATAGTATATAGCCTATAACTTATCTATCCTTCTGTCTTCTGTAACTTATTACGAGCACAGTGTGACCTGGCTTCAGAAAGCCTGAACATCACAAAGATTGTTACTTTGCTGCTTTCCTGTTTTCAAGTATTCCTTAACTATTAAGGCAGTAATTGGCAAATTTTCCCTCCTGCATCTCTTGTGTAGTCCACTGCTTGGGAACAGAGAGAAGGGAACATGGAGGGTAAAGCAAGAGGGTGTTTTGTTTTCTTTAACTTCCTTAGATGGATGAGCCATTTATGCACCATTGCATCCCATGAAAAGTTTTGCAGAAATATTCTAGAGCCAAGCTTGGTGGAGGATGGTCTTCTCAAGTGGCTGCCAGCTTACCTGATCAGAGGGTGTACAGCTGGAACACCAGACGTTCACTGCCCATGGGTGACTTTTCCCAAAGGCTGGGTCCTCCTAGAAGTAGAGTTGGGACGAAGATCTGTGTGCACGTTGTTCATTTGGAAGATCCCGGAAACACTGGTAGGCAGTGGAGAAGTGAGATGAGAAGGGGAGGCAGGCGAAAGGAGTGAGTTATCAAGCCACTTACTCTCTGGAGGACTGGAGCTTAATGCCACTGGGGAAACTCTGGGAAAATGTATAGAACCCACACCTCTGAGTTTCCTGAACTAAGGGAAGCAAGAGACGTGAGTTATTGATCTACCACCTCCCATCAGACTTCGACTGAGAGCTGCTCCTGGTTATTTCTATAGGAGGTTGCTAGATCTGTGTAACAAATTGCGTGGCTGAAAACGACAGAAATGTGTTTCCTCACAGCTCTGGAGGCTGAAAGTTTGAAATTGAGGTGTTAGCAGGGCCAGGCTCCTCTGAAGTTGCTAGGGAAGGGACTGTTGCGTGCATGTCTTAACCTTTGGTAGCCTCGGGCGTTCCTTGGCTTGTAGATGCATGCCTGCAGTCCTGTCCTCACGTGGCATTCTCCCCATGAGTCATCACGTCGTCTTCCCTCTGTGTATGTCTGTCTCTGTGTCCAAATGTCCCCTTTTTACAAGGATATCTGCCATAGTGGATTAGGGTCCACCCTAATAATCCATTTGGTTACTTCTGCAAAGAACCTGTTTCTAAATAAGGTCACATTCTGAGGTTCTGGGAGTTAGGACTTAAGTATAACTTTTTTGGGGGGGACACAAACTCGTAAAACTCTGTCTATTCAGCGCTGGTGTCTGTTGTTGGGAGCAAGAAGGTGTATCCAGCAGGGATCCTGGCTCTGGATCTTTGGGGTTGGCTTCTAGGTTTGGGGCTCTCTTGGGTTCCTGCTGGAAGAGCCAAGGCTCCAAGTGCAGCCATACACAGCATAGAAGGAGAGCCCAGGTGGGTGAATCCTCACCGTCCAGCTCAGGCTGCAAATCTCGGAGTCATCCCTGGTTCCTCTTTTCCTTTGTTGACTACTTGCAATCCACTGCAGATATATCAGTTCTAGCAAAAAATTTTCTTATCTGGAATCCATCCATTGCTCCCCATCAGGACCGACATCATCCAAACTCTAGGCCATCTTCATCTCTCCCCTGATTTACTGCTGCAGCCTCCGACCTGGTCTCATCACATCTGATTAGGCCTGCCCAGGAATAATCCAGTATCCTCTTAATAGGTGTTATGGGTTGAATTATCTCCCCCCCCAACCCCACAAAGTCATATGTTGAAACCCTGCCTCATCCCCTTTTAAAGGAGTGCACCAAATTTGCTGTTAAGTCTTCAGTTCAATTTTACCTTCTCTTTCTCTTGTCTTTCCCTCCCACTCCTTTTCCCTCTTTCTCTCTCCCTCTTCTCTCCCCCCACTCCTCCCCTTTCCCACTTCCTCTGAATGCATAGCACTCTGAAAAAGTTGAAATGTCATAGGCATGGAGTATTTTCACAGGGTAATATTAATAGAAATATTCTCAAAAAAAGCTGATCCAAACACAGACCCATCTAGGTTGATTTTGGCAAAATGAGGTCTAAACTTTCTAAACTTTCATACCCTCTCCTCCTGCTGGGCTTCTCTCTCACTGCCAAGGCACATGTTTCTCCTGTCTGTGACCTTGCCCCCATTATGTCCCTTCCAAAACCATATGTAAAATATATAATACATATATGTGTGTATGTCTATAAATACGGGTGTGTGTGTATATATATATATATATGGTGGGTATGTGTAAATAGATAGGTGGATAGATACATAGATAAATGATAGAAACTTTTTTCACCCTACTTCTCCCTGGGGTAGATTATTTTCCCCTAAAGTTGTGTCTGCCCCAAAACAGAGATACAAAGAAACTGATTGAAGTTGGGGTGTTTGAGCTGGAGCGTGTGTCTGCCCAGCCAGGCTTGACCTGTCAAGCCGGAAAATACAGGATAGGAGAGGGACAGGATCCCAACATTCTCATAGAGCCTGACTTCACCGCTGTGCCTCCCAACCAGCCAATAGCAACCAACAGAGAGGGATTAGGAGCCGTGCATTTCCAGGGATCTTTCTGAAGGCACCAGTGTGTCAGGGTCTGGACCAAGTTACCGAATGGGATAAACTGCCTGTGACTCAGTCCATTCCAACTTTTTAATACGAGTGCTACCTGGTTTACAATGAGCACCAGAAATGACTTTTAAAAGAATTTAAAAGCTAGGTATCGAAGGTAAGAGGTAGTTCATTCCCACTTGACTTGGTAACGCTGAGGAGTCCATGGGTCTAGTCTACCGTGGCAGACACTGCCAAGCCTCACCTAGACACCCCCTTCCCTTCCCTGACTTGACTTCTGACCGCCAGCACCCCTATTTCTTTGCCTGGGAGCTTTCTCTTGCTGTTGGAACCCTCTGTGAGCAGCCCTCAACTAATTCCTGATAGGACTTGCTGTATAAAAATCCCAGCTCCGCTACCCCTGGGCCAGGGTAGCTCAGAGGCACGTGCTCTACCCTAGCTCCTCGAGTTTCTTCAATGGGACTCAGCCCTAGGAGCCCACAGGGGTAGCTGGCTTGAAAATCTACCCTTTACTGATGGCTATCCCTTCCCTCTCTTGATCCCCACTTGCCTGTGGTGTTTCCATCCTTCTCAGGTAAACTGCCTGCACTCTAATCCTGTCTGTGGGAGGAAGTAAGTGCTCTCTACCACCACACACACACATACACTAAAACAATTTGACTTAGAACATGGCCATAGAGCATGGGCTTTCCAATCAGGTAGACCCAGGGTTTAATTCTCACTCCACCAGAAACGGGCTGTGTGTGGACAGTCATCTCTGAATCTTATCTGTAAGATGGGTGTAGTAATACATCAGGCTCCTAAAGTGGATGAGGATTCAGTGAGTTTATGCATGAGAAGTGCTGAACGTGGAGGCTGGCTCATAGTAAATGCTCAATAAATGGTAGCCAAGTTTTGTTTCGTTTGTTGCTGTTGTTAAATTTCCACCCTCTTGGCTTTCTGCAGCCTGGGACAGTAGCAGAGAATGCAGGTGTCATTTACACTGGGCAGCGGCGCAAGGTTCAGTAGTTGGACAAGGGAATCCAGGCAACAAGGGAGCCCAAGATTAAAGTGAAAGTCAAATGCCATCAAGAGGGGCAGGGAAAGAGAGGGGGGCCTAGGGCAGTACCTCTTAAACTTCACTCTGCGTACAAATTATTTGGGAAACTTGTTGAAATGCAGATTCTGATCCAGTGGGTCAGGGCTTCAGCCTGAGATTCTGCATTTCTAACAAGCTTCCGGGTGATGTCATGCTGCTGACATCATGTAGCCCATGTGTGGAGTAACAAGGAGCTAAGGCTTGGAGAGCAAATGTCAAGCCCAGGAGAAAAGAAGGACTGGAAGTGAGAGTGCAAAACCCAAGTGTGGTCAAGGACGGCCAATCGTCTGCTTTGAGTTACATTTTCTATCACGCATCTGGAGCTGTGCTCTCCAGTGTGGTGCAACCAGCCCCATGTGGCTATTGGCGCTTCATCCTGATGGGGATGTGCTGTGCATGTAACAATCACACTGGATTTTAGGTACAAAGGAGAGAATGTAAAATAGTTCAATACTTTAAATAATAGTAGTTACGTGTTTAAATGATAATGTTTGGGATCTATTATGTTAAATACAGTGTATCATTAAATTTAATTCCACCTGTTTCTTTTTACTTTTTTTTTTTAAATGTGGCTGCTAGCAAATTTTGAGTTACATTTGTGGCTTACATTAAATTTCTCCTGGCCGTCACTGGTCTAGAAAGGGCCTCTTTCTTCCCCTCTCTCTGCGCTGCTGCCTAAGAATCCATCGTCAGCAATTCCTGAGGTGCCCTGGGGAAAATTCGCAACTAGAGAGGCCCATTGCTCTGAAGGGGAGACAGGCAGGCCCGCAAAAGGGAGCTGTTTGGGAAGGAACCAGGCAGAAACATGCCAAGTCATTCTCCACAACAGCAGAGCTATTGCCATGGGGCCAACTGGGCGGCCTGGATCCCGGAGAGGCCAGCCTGCCACGCTCCAGTGCCTTCAGTCTGGGCCTCTTTAGTCCTTTCGCAAGTTTTCCTCCTCATCCTGGGCGACAGGTAATTAGCAGGGCCAGCTGGCAGCCTCCACCGGGTACTGTCGCCAGAGAGCCGGCAGCCGGCCTGCAATTACTGTAATCCTGGCTTGGCCTTCCAAAGAGAGCTCTATTCAGCTCTCCCTCTGCAAGTTGGCTCTGGGTGAGGGGGCTCGTAACCTCTACATTCTCAGGGTGTCTCTTGGCAATGAAAGACCCACAGAAGAAAGTCGCCAGTGTGCAGACCTGCCACAGACTTCCCATGGTAAATAACCGAGCAGTTGGGCATAAGTCACTGCTTGTCAGAGGCCGGGGGTATTTGAAATGTCTCGCCCGAGTCATCTATTCCTCAGACAGTTGCTTTTACGTGTTCCCAGTAACTCCTCTTTCGGAAGCTTGTCCAGGGCAGATCCCAGGCGCCTCAGAAACACATTAAGAAGGACGCTTGAAAATCCATGAATCTTAGCTTCCGCGAAGCTAGAAGGATATGAGAAGAAAGGCTGTTTTATCAAGTGGGGACTGTAGGCAAATCCGGGTCTGCAAAGAGGCAGCAGAAAGATCTTCATAGTCATTGGGCTAATTTTTTAAGTTCTCAAGCCTCAGTCTCCTCATACGAAAAATGGGCATAGTAACAGCATGGACCTATTAGGGCTGTCATGGGGATGAATGAGACATTCTGTGTGACGGGTTCAGCATGGCAAGCACGTGAACGTGAACATTAAAAACTAAGTACAATAATAGGGAATGAACTCTAAGAAGCAAGACAGATGGAATGCATGTAGGTTGAACCCATCAGAATGTTCCAAACTGGAGCACTGAGGTTTAAATGGCAGGGGCTCCTTTTAATGCCCAGTCACCAGGAAAGTCTGCCCTATGTTATCTGTGAGGTCGAATACAACATGAAAATGCAGGGCCCCTTGTTCAAAATTCAAAATTGAAGGTACTAATATAGGAAACTTTTTTCATTCTTCCGTGGTCTCTGTCTTTGTATCTCTCTCTGACTCTCTTCCCCAGTGTTTCTATTTCCTATTTAATGTCCCACTTCCTTGGGCAGGGCGATACGCACCTGGTCATGCAGACCATCACAGATACCTGGGATGTGTCACTCAGCACATGTAAGCATTTACCCCCATTCCCCTCCCCTCCATCCCAGGATCCCCCTCCCAGCAGCCACGAGACCTGCCATCTGTGCCCCAGCCAGGGTCAAAGAAGTCAGTCCCCAACCTACAGGGGACAGGCACCCGCATGCTGGGACGCATCCGTTGTGCGTTGGGGTGGGTAAGAGACTGGGCCCTGCCAAGCTGCCTATCAGACATGCCCTGGACTGCCGCGTCTTGCCCTGCCCCTAGATGCCACCCAATCTTGACTCTTCCTGTTACCCAGAAACTGAGTTCACCTCTTGGTGGATGTCGAGCCAAAAGACACAGCCAAGCCAAAGAGCGGGAGAAGGAAGAATTTATTACTTGCAGCAAGTAAGGAGACTCCCAGGGATCCCTCCCAAAGCAGTACCTCCCCAAATAGCAAAATTGGGGAAGTTTTAACCTAAGGGTACATGCATATTCATGCAGGGGCTTGGGCGGTAGACAGAGTCCAAGCTTTAGTTGATTGAAGTCATGAGGGTCAGAAAAGGCCAACATCATCTCCCCTTGGGTTCCAGTTGATCTGGTGGTTGAGCGCTTTGGGCTCATCTTTACCATTGAAACAGAACAGGCAGCGTTTGCAACTGATGTGTTACCTTTGCTATTGTTATTTCTCTCACAGCCAATGTTTCTACATTCTTTTGTTCCCTTAAAATCATTAATTACTGACACCTGCTCAAGGATGAGCACTGTGGCCAGGCTTAGGTCACAGAATGGCTTAGGCCAGAAATGGCTTCTCTTCTGTCAAGAAAGCCATGCCTGCTTCTCTTTCTCCAGGGAACCCCTGTCTGCTTACGTTCTCCTGCCGACCCCAAAGCCTCTGTCCGGGGCGAGAGCAGCGTGGCTTGCTGGATGGGGCCTGGGGACCAGGTGCTGGGGTGGCTGCAGCCGCTGGGCAGTGGTGGGGAGGTGAAGGGCGAGCAGGGTCTGGGGTGTCACAGGGTGCATGAGCAGGCAACAGAGGACCCATCCTGGGGAGACAGAGAGGTGGAGAGGTAGCAGCAGGCAGGACTGCACACGCCCCACGGTCCCATCAGAACTGACGCACTAAACCCTGTATCACACGTACAGTTATCAGCACTTTCAAGATGGTGACTGGAGAGCATTAGCCCAGCAAGAGCAGTGCCCCTCTGAGTGTGGGACCTGTGTGACTGCCCTTGAAGTGACTGCACTTGAATGCCCTCGAAGCCAGCCCTGGATGAGATGGCTGTCACGGAGTAATTAGACATCATGTTTCCTGTCCCAGGCGGAGCCTGGGAGTCAGATCTCACCTCTACCTCTCACTAGTTCTGTGACCTTGGGCAAGTCCTTTAACCTGTCTAAGCCTCAGTGTCTGCATCTGTAAAATGGGAAAATGATAAAGTTTTGCAAAGATTAAAGGAGATGATGCAAGTTGGGTTTAGCTTGGTGCTTGATGTAAAGCAAAACCTTAAAAACCGTTAGCTATCGCTCGGAAAGTGACTTTGAAAGAGAAGCATCCTTTTCCCCATTTATCTCTTGGAGAAGCAATCCTTCACACTTTTCCAAAGCTCAGGGATCCTCTGTTTTTTCTCATAGCACCTGGTGAGTGGCTGAAGGAAACAAACCAATGGGCAGGGTTCTACTGACATAAATAAGAAAGTGGACGAGCTTAGCGTCACCCAGGCTTATGTGCTGGCAAGCATTGCTCCTATCACAGATTCAACCTGGGCCCAGTCTGCCAAGAGAAGCTGGAAGGCAGCAACATGGCTTCTGTCTAGCCTTATCTATCCCTTCTCAAAAGCTGACTTCACTCCCTGTTTTCGTAAGAAGCTCTACTCTAAACTCCCTGAGAGGACTCACATTCTGTCACCATCTGCATGACCTTGAATGAACCACATCCAGTGGATTCTCTTATGTGTCTAGTGACATTCTCTTTACTACAAGGTCAGCTCCCCGAGGACAAAGTCTGGGTCTGGTTTTGCCTAGTGTTGGATCCCTAGTGCCTAACATGATCCCTGACGTGTGGGAGACACTCAACAAATGTTTGTCAAATTAGTGCAAGGATGGTTGGATGGATGGATGGTTGGGTGGATGGATGGATGGTTGGGTGGGTGGTTGGATAGATGAATAGATGGAAGGAAGAGATGGCTGTATTTTGTGAAAGCTGAGGTCATTCCCAGCTCTGACAATCTATTATGCTATAAGTCCACTTCATTGTTTCTGCTTCTTCCCTTGAAGGATGAAGTTGGAAACTTCAGGGCCTCCTCTTCCATGATGGGCCCTGCAGGAGGAAAGCAAATCAAAAGTGTAGGGTGGGTTGGTTGGATGTCCCTGACTTGGTGAGGGATTGAGAACTGGATCTGCTAGTGCCATCTTGGTCCTAGTGGAGCTTTTCTTCCAGGTCACATTACCCCTTATGTATCTAGGGCCCCTATTCCATTCTCAGGGGACTGGGGCTCCCCAAGGGTCATGGGTAATCAGTTGGAGACTGAGGCAAATACTCTGGTCAAAGAAGAGCTGTCTTCCTCCTGTACGATTGGCTGGCAAAATGTCCATGAGTGTGTCCCCAGCAGAAGGCCAGGAGAAGGGCAACTGACCGGGCCGCCACGTGGCCCCCTGGCACTGAAATGGATGGCATTGCTCCCAGAGACCCAGAGTTTCCTGATCTCACTTAGCTGCTGTCTCCATGGTCCCTCTTCTCCTTCTTTCCTCCAGGGGTGGAATCTTATAATTTATCTGGCACTGGGGGGAAAAAAATGTGTTCTGTAAGTATGCATGCAAATATTTCTGCCTTGCATTTAAACTAGTGGTTGTTTTTAACTCAGTCGTCAGGAATTTGCAATCCCACTTCTTGCTTTATTTTCTGATTCCATAGTGATTGCTTCTTCCCAAAGCAGTGGGTGTCTCAGTCCAGCAGTCTGGGCTAGGGAGAAAGACCCCTAGGCTAGGGATCGCTTCTCGCACTTGAATGTGACATATCAATCGCCTGGGGATCTTGTTCACCTGCACTTTCTGACTCAGTAGGTCTGTGGCACGTCTGAGATGACCCTTCTAACAAACATCGAAGGTAATGCCAATAGTTAAGGCCCAAGAAGGTCACTTCGAGTAGCAAGGCTCTATGGGGAAAAAAGCAAAGAAAAGTCCTAAGAGCGATGAGCAGGGAAGAATAGGCACATCATCTAATAGGATATTAGACGATTCTAATATTTCAAAACATTCTTGTATCTCACACAGAGTTGAGTTCTAGGAACAAGTGTGAGAAAGAGGGAGAGATGTGTGTAGCCAACTGGTCTACTCCTCTGCTTTTGCTCCAAATGGGGCTGAAAATCAGACGGTGAAGAATTGTTGTCAGCTGTCTGTTTGCCCAGCCTGGGGAGGTCATAGGGTCTAAGGAGGGAAACTGAGGTACTGTGGCAGTGAAGCATTTTCTCACGGCCCCCAGAGATTACCCTTCAGAGGCAGGATGGGAGCTGCCCGAGTTCCCTACCCTAGGCTCTTCTTTAGATTAAAAACAAAGGCTGGCCCTCTTCCTGTCCATCTGCCCGCCAGCTGGACAGCACTTTGCTTGCCCTGCTGCTCTCACACACAGCTTCCCAAACGCTCTGGGCTAATTGGAGCTGAGACAGGGAGATGGCTTCGGGCTTGAAGTGGCATTGTCCTCCCGCTTCTTGGCAAAGATCCAGGGCGAAGGACAACAGAAGAGAGAGGCATGAGGGCCCTTGAGCAGCCAGCACTCACAATTCAGTGTCTAGTGGGCTTGGACTTTGGGGCCACCAGAGGGACGGATGGCATCTTTCTCAGGCTTTGTGTTGTCCTTTATTTTATAAATCGGGGAGGCAGTGACAGCCACAAATGGATTAGATGCTCAAGAGCACTTCTGAGCCACTTCTCCTGCATCCGTTGGGATCTTCAGTTCAAAGGCCTACAAGAGTCCTTGCACGTTTCCTTTCAAGCCAAACTCCAGCCAGCCCTCTAAATCCTTCCAAAGAAAAATTAAGTAGGGCTTAGGAGAAGACTGTATCCGCTCAGCTAATGAATGAGGATCTTGGCTTGCTTTCGTAAGTGAAGGTCAGAATTGAGGTTTTGCACTACTCTCCAGCTAATCAATCTCAGGTCAGAGATTGCAAATCCAAATGCCTACAGGGGCTGGGCAGGAAGTGTAAAGGAGCCAAGAGGACTGCATCCAAGAAGACCAGGAGTCGTAGAGTAAAGGGGGCAGTTTTGGCTGGTGGTTGCCATGTGGGTCTGTGGCCCAGCTTTCCCAGGTCCTGGGCTTTTGGGGGAGATTCTAGAAATCTTTATTTTTTTAAAATAGTAGTAACAACAGGATTGATAAAATATGTACAATGTGCCAGGCACTGCTCTTAGCACTTTAGATATTTTACGTTATTTGGTTCTCACTATGGAGTTATGAGGAAGATACTATTATCACCCCCATTCCACAGATGAAGAAACCGAGGCCCAGGGAGATTGAATAACTTGCTCAAGTTCTTTCTGCTGGGGAAGTGGCAGAGCTGGGATTTTAACCTAGGCAGTGTGGCTCCAAGTTGAAATTCATGTCCCTAACCACCATGCTGTATGGCTGGCCAGAAAAGAAATCGCTAGATTCTTTATGTTCATACTTGTATTAGTTTTCTGTTGCTGTGTAGCAAATTACTGCAAACTTAGGGGCTTAAAACAGCACCCATTTATTAGTTCACAGTTGTATAGGTCACAAGTTGGTGTGGACTTAATCGGGCTCTTTGCTTAGGGTCTTGCAAAACCAAAATTAAGGTGTCATACAGGCTGGGCTCTTATCTCGAGGCTCCAGGGAAGAATCAGCTTCCAAGCTCATTCACATTGTTGGCAGAATTTGATTCCTTGTGGGTGTACGGCTGGGTGCCCCTTTCCCTGCTGGCTATAGGCTCAGGGTTTTCTCAGCCTCTGGAGGCTGTTCTTGGTCCTTGAACGTGACCCAGTCCATCTTCAAAGCGAACAACAGCCTGTCGACTCCTTCTTGTGCTTTGAATCTCTCCTGCTTCCCTTCTGCTACTGCCAGGGAAAACTCTCGGCTTTTAAAGGACTCACTTGATTGGGTTGGGCCCACCAAGGTAAGCTCCTTAATTAGGCCCACTGACTTAGGACTTTAATTCCATCTGCAAAGTCCCTTCAGGGCAGTGCCCAGATTCCTGTTTGATTGAATAACAGGGAATGGGAGTTTTGGGGGCAGCGCCATGTTTAGATCTCTGCTTACCATAGCACTTAACTTTAAAAAGTATTAAAATCTTGTTTATGACAAACAAAACATCTACGGGAAAGGGGTTGGGGGCTTCTCACCTTTGGTCCTTTCTTTTGTTTATTCAACAAATCTCTGTTGACTGCTCACTAGGTGCCAGCCCTACCCTGTGCGCTGGGACTACCGCAGCAAACAAGATAGACAACCCTGCCCTTGATCCCCCAGATACCATGTCACGAGGGCATCCATGGCAGTCCGCTTGGTCAAGTGGCAGTCACCATCTCTGGGCTGCATTCCTGTTACTCTGCTGAAGTATTTATTTGTCTTCAGTTACATGCCCCACAAACCCTGTTTGTTTTTTCTCTCTGCCCTGAATATTCATGAGCACGAACCGCTCAGATTCCCTAATCAGTCTCCCATGTGAGCCACATTCAAACAGGGACCACATCTAACACCTCTGTTCTGATGTCTTGGCCAAAGCAAATAGAATTACGAATGAACGGGAGCCTGCTAAATTCCCAGTCCCATGAGACAGCTGCTCTAGACAGGACAACTGAAGTCCTAGGAGCAGGACACCAGATGCTGGCTGGCACTGGGAGGGCTGGAAAAGACGGGGTAATTTCCCAACTGCCAATTTTTGTGAGCCCTGTGGTTTGAGATATCAGTAGCTCCTAAAGGGAGGGAATTTCTCCCTCCATTTTGGGCTTAATGTTCCAAAGATCTTGAGCTGTTACCTGCTGCTAAAATATGATTATGCACAGCCAAATGGTCTGATCCAGTATGCACAGCCTTGTGGTTTAATATTCTCATTAGTTTGATTTCATCCGTATTTACCGAGCCGCTTGCATTAGACGCCTTAGGAATTTAAGTTGTTTCCTCACCTGACATCCCCCTGCCTTTCTCTGCACACATTCTGCCTTCACGTCACTTCCTGTACAGCCCAGGAACGCATCTATACATTTTAAACATATATCCATGTGCCAGCGTCCCTCCAAGTGTGACATCCAGGAAGAAAGAGAACAATGTAGATGTGGTCTAAGCAGTGACCTTCTCTGTTGGAATTAATCTGTCTTTCCTTCCTACACACTCCTCTTAACACTGACTCCCCAGTGTTGGGATCATTGGGATCATTGTGGGGATAAAGCCAGACCTCAAAGGGCAGTTGCACTTGACAGAGAATTATCTCCCCTCTCTTGATTCCTGGAAAAATGTGGCCAGGCTTCCTGTAGGGTCCCCCTTTTGACTCCAGGGTGCCAGGGGAATCACAGACAGGCCACCAGGGTTTTATTTGCACAAAGATTTAACAGACCTATTAGGAGAATCGATTACCAGCACTGAGTGAGACTCATAGGACTAAAATTGGAAGAAGGAAAAGAGTAGGGGGTTGCAGCCCACCCCTTAACCCCCGAAGACAGAGCTCTGCATGCACTGTGCAGCAGGTGGGCCTATATTTTCTCACTGAATCCTCACAATCACCCCAAGAGGTGGGTCCTTTGAATACCAGCACTTTAAAGATGAAGATCCAAGGCTCAAAGGAATTAGGCATCTGCCCAA
The DNA here is from genome assembly GCF_949987535.1 of Balaenoptera acutorostrata. NCBI lineage: Eukaryota > Metazoa > Chordata > Mammalia > Artiodactyla > Balaenopteridae > Balaenoptera > Balaenoptera acutorostrata. The sequence goes on from NC_080073.1 coordinate 18,987,852, forward strand.
GGAAATACAGGGAGCAATCCGCAGTGTCCAGGTGGGAGAGAATCAAGACCCTCCCAAGACGATCTGGGGACATCGCTTTCTATCAGCAGGGAGAGATCATCCACGGAGAACACAGAGCAGGAGTGTTCGTCTCCTTCCCCAACCCATCCTGCCAGTCTCAGGAGAGCAGGAGGGGACTCTCCAGTACTGAAACAAACAAACAAACCAACAAGTAAATAAATAAGGCTTTTAAAAAACCTTTAATATCAGCATTGAAGGGGCTGGCTGGGAACAGACAGAGAAATGAGTCCTGGGCCTCTCCCAGGAGAGAGTGCTCATGGTTTTACTTTGTTTTAATTTTCTCTCCTGATGAAAAATTTACCATGGTTAGAGAGGCAGTGAATAAACAGAACTGTGACTGATGTTTTCCAGTTTCTGTAGCAGATCCCACATACATATTTTTTAGAGTTCATCCATATTTCAACAGTTTCAACATGGCTGCCCCTCTGGGACGCTGAGGTGAAGGTCGGGATCCCTGACATCTCCCTTCCCCCACACAGCCAATGCTGGGCTTCTGTCTAGGGCCCAGAGGGTCAGGAATTTTGGGGGGAAGGAGGCAGGCAGCATTGGGGTCCCACCAGATGCTGTCGGCACTCATGTCCACCTGTGAAGGCGGCTACTGCATGCTGCTGGGACTCTGCTTCTGTGCGTTCTCCTTTTAGGACAGAGGTTCTGGGTAGCACAGTGAGTGAAGGCTTCGGAGGGAGTCTGTTATGGACCGAATGTTTGTGTCCCCCTAAAATTCATATGTTGGAATCCTAACTCCCAAGGTGATGGTTTCAGGAGGTGAGAGCCTCTGGGAGGTGATTAGGCCATGAGGGTGCAGCCCTCACGAATGAGATTAGTGCCCTTATGAAAGAGACCCTGCAGACCTCCCTGGTCCCTTCCGCCATGGGAGGACACAGTGAAACCTCTGTCTGTGGCCCAGGAAGTAGGCTTTCACCAGATACTGAATCTTCTAGTACCTTGATCTTGGACTTCCCAGCCTCCAAAACCATGAGAAATAATTTTCTGTTGTTTATCAACCACCCATTCTATGGTATCTTTGATAATAGCAGCCCAAACAGACTAAGACACACCCTCCACCAATATGGATAGAGAGACCACATCCAGCCCTGCACACTTGGGTAGGAGAACTCGAGGCGTGATCTCCACCATCTCCCAGGGTTACCCCAAAGAATGAGCCCCAACAGGAGCTTGCTTGCTAATGTCCCCTAAGGGCTCCTTTCCCCTCCCCCACTCACTGTCCCACCCCCTCACCCTAGTGCTTCCTCCCCCAGAAATCTTTGCCTCAGGGTCTGTTTCTAGGGCAAGGGGTCCACACCAGAGAGGGCCACCAGGGAAATCCAAATTAAGAGGAAGAATCAGAAACCTAGCAAAGAGTAGCCCCAATAACATTACAGATGGAAGGTTCAGGAAAGACCCACCCAGAAACGCCAAGCCAGAGAAGGCCTGATTCAGAGCGCCGGTGTCTGCCAGAATGAATGTCCCTGTTCTTGTACTGTCATAGGCTTGAAGGCCCTTCTCAGAAGTACACCCACCATCTGCCTTTGTCCTACTGGCCTTTTCTAGTGGGTGGGCAACATGCCAGAAGCCGGGCTGGGCTAAGGTTGAGATCCCCGTAGCCCGTGTGTGTTTGTGCATGTTTGCAGGGGTGGGGGCTGACTTAACACAAGAAAAACTCTAAGGATTAGCCTCAGCCTCCCCCAGGCGGGGCACAAATGGGGTAACATGGGCAAGTAGCCCATCCTGGTAGCAGAGCCAGATGTAGAGTTTGCGAAGAGTGGCTGGCAAGATTCTCCCACTTGCTCTCGCTTGACGTAACGTATGCAAAGCCCCGGTCCTATTATTCCTTTCCTCCTGAGTCGGAATATGCCAGAATCACTGCTGTGACCTGGGCCTTTTTCCCCTCCACTCACAGACTGAGGCTTCCCCATCCCTCCAACTCTGTTCCCTCTGCACCCCATCTTTCTGCTTTTCTCCCTAAAGATCCCTCTGGGATGGAGCAATACACAGAAAGGTTCTCTGCGATCATGGTCTAGACTCACCAAGAGGCAGGCCCTGTGCTAAGTGCTTTAAATGAGGATCAAATTAAATTCTGTTTAAAATCCTGTTTGGCTCCACTTTCCAGATGAGAACACTAAGAGCCCAGAAAGGTTGAGTAAGAGGCCCAGCGTCACACAGCTAGTGTGGCCCATTTGGGATTTGATGTCAGGGCTGGTTGCCTCTGAAACTTGGCTTCTTACCTGCTCTGCTCTTCTGTGTCCTGGAGGTTTGCTCACTTACAGGTATAAATATCTGAAGTAGGTGGCAATTCTCATTGGACCTTGGATTTTTAGAGCACTTTACAGTTGACAGAGCCCGTAAATCTATGTGATGACTCTGCATCATTTGCACAAGAATGATGAGGATAGGTGCTCGGGGCAGTGCGGAAACGGTAGCCACTGCGAGTAGTAACAGTACGGCTCTCCTCTTACAAGTGAGGAGACTGAGCCTCAGTTCAAGCCTCTGTTCTAGACAGAGACACCCAGTAAGTGAGGAGCGACATGTCGGGACCCGCACGTAGCTTGCCCTGTCGCTCTGTCTCTTTCTACATCCAGTGACCAGTCTGGTACATTCTACCAGCAAGTCCCTGGAGCCCTGCTTTCTTCTTCAGAGCCTCTTTGGCTGATTTTCAGAGGAATGCACAGGGCTTTCAAAGAAGTGTTTATTCCCTGCTCTCAGCCCAGCACGGAATTCAGAAACAGAATGTCAAAAACACAAAGGGTTCAGGTTGCACTGCTCCTGGAATGCAAAGTCAGGAAACTTTCCCTCCTTCTCTTGAGAGGTCGTAAGGGGATGGCTGGAGATTAACTTGGACTTTTCTGGGGCATGGGAAAGAGGAGACAGAAGTACAGAAACAGTTCATCGAGGCCTGCTCTGATTGGAAAGCTGGTTCTGTGCTGAATGATGCTATTGTGGATGTGTGCCTTTCCCACCCGTATTGGTTGGGGAGCCCACAGAGGTGAGGAGGGAGAAAAGAAAAGGCTTGATGATGTTATGGTCCACATTTCCCATCTTTACAATGGAAGAGCTTGATTATACCCAGCAGTGGTTCTTCCCTGAAGGTGACTTTGCCCCCCAGGGGACATTTTTGGTTGTCACAAGTAGGACGACGGGGGCGTGCAGAATACTACTCGCATCTAGTGGATAGAGGCCAGAGATGCTGCTGGACATCCTTCGATGCAAGGACAAGTTGTCCGACCAAATGTCAGTAGTGCCCAGCCATCTTGAACATTCCTCCTGAATTAAGCCCATCAGCAGAGAGCAGTAGAAAGAGAAAACATATGCTGTGTTTTGAGGGTGCAAAGGTGACGTTTCTTTGAAGTGTTTTATCTGAAGATTGCAGAATATTACTGTGATACTGTATTTTATATTAGGAAATATACATTTGGTTTTCGTCCCTTTTCCTATCACAGAGCTCCTAAAACTCTTGGAGCTTCCTGTGCCGAGAGCTACAAAGCTGTCTATTTTTAGGTTAATTAGGCGACTTTGGGAGGTGCCTAAGAATGGGTGGGTGAGGAGCTGATTGCCAGTGGAGTCAAGCAGGTGATTAGAGGGTTGGAACTTTGAGGCTTTCCACCCCCGACTTCCAGGGAGGGGAGAGGGGCTGGAGGTTGAGTTCAATCACCAATGGCCAGTGACTTAATCAAGCATGTCTGTGTAATGAAGGCACCATAAAAACCCGGGAAGGACTGGATTTGGAGAGTTTCTGGGTTGATGAACACATGGAGGTGCTGGGAGGGTGGCATACTCAGCGAGCCTGGAAGCTCTGCGCCCTTTCCTGCATGCCCTGCCCTACAGAACCTTTCCAAAATGTTTCTCTGAGTTATGTGAGCCCCTTTAGCAAATTAATGGAGCCCAAGGAGGAGGTCATTGGAATCTCTAATCTGTAGAAGTAGAGGATGGTTGGAACGTCTCGTCTTTAGCTACTTGGTCAGAAGCCCAGATGACAGCCTGGACTTGTGATTGACGTCTGAAGTGGGGGGCAGGGGGGGCAGTCGTGTGGGACTGAATCCTTAACCTATGGGATCTGACGCTCTCTCCAGGTAGTGTCAGAGTTGAGTTGAATTGTAGGACAGCAGAGAATTGTCTGGTGGTGTTGGGAAAACCCATGGATCGAAATGGTTGTAAGAATCTTAATTGCATTATACCCTAATCCACAATACATTTATTTATTTGTTCATTCATTTAGCTAAGATTTACTGAGCACCTACTATGTGCCATGCCCATGGTACCCGAAAACTGAGTTCACCTCTTGGTGGGTGTTGAGCCAAAAGACACAACCAAGCCAAAGATCGGGAGAAGGAAGGAGTTATTACTTGCAGCAAGTAAGGAGGACACTGGGGATTTTTCCAGAAGCAGTTTCTCCCCTAAGAGCAAAACTGGAGAAGTTTAAGCTACAGGTATATGCATATTCAGGAAGGGGTCTTAGCAGAGGAGAATTCAGCATAGAATTGGGGCAGAGGTTGACAGAGTCCAAGCTTTAGTTGATTGAAGCCATGAGGGTTAGAGAAGGTCAACATCATCATTCCATCCTCCACCTGGGTGAGGGCCTTAGTTCCTGCAGAACTCAAAGATATGTGTCAGATTGTTATGTATGTCCCTTGAAGACTGTTTTATTGCCCAACTATTGTTTCTTGACTGCTTTTCCGTTGTTCCTCCATTCCCTCACTTCCCTTAAGACCATTAAGATCACAGAATGACTTAGGCCACAAATGGCTTCTCTTATGTCAAGAAAGCCATGCCTGGTTCTCTTTCTCTGGGGACCCCCTACCCTATCTGCTGACACTCATTCTGGGCTCTTCTTTTGTTTTGCTGTAGTATGACCCTCTCACTTTTCTGGTCTGAGCTCACACATCACCTTCTCAGAGAGCTTTCCCATCCCGTCTAAAGCATTTCACCACCTACTTGTCATTCTCATTGTCCCCATTTTACAGGTGAGAAAAATGAGGCACAGTTTATTCACTTATTTGCTAAATGAATGAAGAACATTGCCCCCCCCCCCCCCGCCTAATGTGCTGTGTTTATGCTATAGCTTAGCATATACTTGCTAATGTCATGCTCCTGGGGGTACTGACCCTATTTGAGAGGTTTAGGGAAATGTGTACACTACATAGGCTCTGGTGCGGGCCTGTAACTTCCTCACAAGGTCTTTGATCTTGGATATGTCAAGTCCTCATTCTGAGCTTCAAGTGGTGTTTTTTCTTTTTTCTTTTTTTTTGGTTTTGGGTTTTTCTGGTTTTTTGGTCAAAAAAGAAGAACAAAACAGGATTGGAGTAGGTCTGTTTTCTCAAATTATACCCCTTAGAACATTGACTCCAGGAAACGTTACTAGATTTTCATCCCCCCCAAATTGGAGGGTCTCTAGGCAAATATATGTGGGATATGTTTTAAATTATGATTTTTTTTTAATGCCGGACCTATCAGAGCCCTTCATATGTTACTGTCTGGTGTGAATGCCCAGGAGGAATATGTCTTTTTCATTGTTTCCCAAACATATCTGTTTAAGGAGACCAGTTTCTGAGAAGCACATTGCAGGACTTAAATCCCTCAACATACACCTTGGGCAATGTTGGACTGTGCAATAGCTAGGCCTCTCATCACTCTTACATTCAAAATCTCTGTGGTGAATACAGGGTAGTGAGTATCAGTTATTCTCGGCTGTGCTGCTCCCCCGTACCTGAGGTCTCCTCTCCTGCCTTGGCACTTTGTAGGACCACATTTCTCACCCCTCTTATCTCTAGAGGCAGGGCCTGTGTCTTGTCCTGGTCAACAGAGTGAGAAAAAGAGGCTGGCCCCTATGAACCATCCCCGCCTCACTCCCAGGTTCTCTACCCCCTTTCCCCTCAACTCCCAGCCAGATGCTAGGATCCAATGAGGCATCTCAAAGCCCTAGGAAACAGTGGAGCCACCAGATGGAAAGCATCCAGGCTTCTAAAAGCTGTGTGACCCAGAGACGCGTGAGACGTTAACCCACTGTCGTCTGAAGCCACTGAAATCCAGGACTTATTAGTTACAGCACTTAGCCTAGGCTGACGGACCGTAGTCACTCAGAGAGAACATTCCTGTTTAGCTCATACCACGAACGGGGATGAAGAGGTGCCCTCTCCTTTCTCACACCTCGTGTCTCCGACCACAGGCCACTGCTGACATTAACAGGTGCCTTGTATTTCCTGGTGTCAGTAACCAGAGGCAAGGAAAGACACCCGAGGAGAATGTAACGCTGTCCCTCAGGCGGCAAAGCCTTTAATAATGAGGGCTGATGCTCACAGGGATCCTCTCCCCTCCTTTCTTCCTTTAATTTGGAACCAAAAACAGAATGAAAAAAGGAAAAAATCCCCAGAAATCTGTGAGCTGTTGTCAAGCAACCCAAGTTTCTTTTCGGCTGTTGTCAGTTTCCCGAGGGTAAAGCGAGTCCCTCTTGACACCTGTCAAGACACTGGCGCTTCCCACCTGCCTGTGGTTAAGATGCTGACAGCTCTTGCTGGCCAGGTGTGAGAGCAGCGAACTGCACAGGGAGCAGGTCTCTGCCGTGTGCCTGGCCCTGGGATGCCTGGGGCTGCTGGGCACCCGAGGGCTCTGTGCCCAGTCACAGGGGGAGGCAGGGTCCGTGCTGCAGGACCTTCCCAGCAGCCTGCACGTCTGGGATTTAGCACTGGGCACCCATGGGGAGAGGAGGCTCGGCTGGGCTCAGCTCCATCTGTCTCTGGCTTCTGTTTGGCCTCTTGGCTGTGGGCTAGGAGCCCTCTGCAGTTCCCTGCTTCTCTCAGCAGCTGGTCAACACGGGACAGGAAAACTGCCCTCCCTCCGGTGGACTGGTCTGGGGGGAGCCTTCTCGGGGAATCCGTGGGCCAGAAGCCATCCAGGGTGGCCAAGATCTAGAGACCAGACCAGGCAGGCGTCTGAATCTTCACACTGAATCTTGTCTTTATTCCTTCCCTACCCTGCACGACTGCTCCAGGCTGAGATACTAGCCCAGATAAACTCAACATGAAAATCATAATCCAGCAAGTCATGGCCATTCTTGTCAATTCTGTTAAAGGTTAATCTGCTTTTCTCCTTATTAATGAGGGGCCTCGGAAATGCAGCCGGGCCTCTCCCGTGTTTTGGTAGATTTAGGCTAATAGGCTATTTTATTTCCATGGTAACAGCTACCAGTGTTACAAGAAGATAATTTTCCAGACAAAAGATTTGTGGGTCTTATAGTTCTGCAGGCATCTGACTGTGAGGCTGGGAAAGTGGGTTCAAGGGCTGCCCAGGATTGCACATTGGATCCATACTGGGGCACCTGTTTGCTTCGGGCTTCTGGGTCTCAAGGCTTTGTTAGGGGGACTCATTGTAGAAAATTGGCAGGGACTGAATAAAGGTATTCTTTGAAAGACAATGCCCTAAATTCGTTCTCTCATGATTCAATGGGATTTGAGTGAGAAGTGGCTTGTGTTTATAGTCAGTGCTGCCACAACAGTGGCCTCTGCCCTGTGGGGTGAGCTGGGAGCCAGCCTGCTTAGAGTGAGGGTCTCCTGGCAAGAGGCACCCAGGCCGAGTCTTCATCCTCCTCATCTCCCAGTCTCAGAGCAGAGGGGCAGAATCTCCTCCTCCCCTGCATTCAGCACATACTTCCTAACTACCAGGGGTGGGTAACAGGCAAGTCACAGGGAGACAAAAGAAGGACAAAACAGGCGTGGCTCTTGCTTTGAAGGAGCTTCCAGTTTATTGGTGTGTTAGCGGATGGGTGGGTTGAATCGAGACAGGTAACCAGGCGATGGCAGTAGTGTGTGGTATGTATTATAACAGGCGTGTCCAGGATGCTAGGGGCAAACATTGTAGGTCAGGAAAGACATGCAGGGAAAGAGCTCTTTTAGACGGACTTAAGAACGGACTTAAGATCTGTGTAGGAGTGAACGCTGCTCAGACATTAACTAATTGTCTGTTGTGAGCCAAGCATAATCCTAGGTCCTCGAGATCCAGACGTGAACAAAACCAGACAGGTTCTTTATTGGCACCCTGGTAAGGTAAAGAGATATTAATCAACCTTGTAATATGTGATGACAGCTGCGATCACTGCTACCAAGGGGAAGTTCTTAATGCAGTGAGAAGTAGTGAGATGGGAATTTGACCAAGACAGGCGTCAGGACGCTCATGTATGGTTGGGCAGGCTGTGCACTGCACAACTCTACAAGGAGCTGGCCGCAACATAGACATTGTAGATTTGGATATCTGCCGCGGTAGTTTTCTGGAAGACGCCATCCAACGTGTCTTAAGAAAGGGGTGCCATTCCCAAGTTGCACGAAATTAATTCTATGGCCTCGTGGAGCTCCTGCCAGGAGAAAAAGAAAAGTCTTCTCCAAGTAAGTGGTAGTCTCCAGGATCTGGACAGTGGGTAGGAGCTCAGTGGGTGAAGAGAGGGAAGGAGGGGGTCCCAGATGCAGGAACAGCAGGTGCTTGTTTGGGTAGTTGTATTCCATAGACTGAAAAGAGGCCAGGGGGCTGGAGGAAATACAGTAAGGGGCAGGGTGGTGCAGGATAAGGGTGGAAAAGGAGGCAGGAGACACGTCGCACGGGGCTAGGTCCAAACTTCACTCTCCTGCCTGGAGTTTTCAGCGATGCTGAGCACCCGGGGACTTGGGCCTTAAATGGGAGTAAGTGTGTGAAGTAGATGCAGCCGTGGGAAGGGACCATTTGTTAGTTATGGAAACAAGGCAGATTTGGTGGCCCGCAGTCAGACCAGTGACTCTGAGAGTTTGGTCCGTGGATCACTCGGGATGTATGTTGCATATACAGCCTCCTAAGTCCCACCGAAAACCTACCAAAGCAGAATCTCTGGGGCAAGGCCCAGGAATCTGCATTTTATCCAGTAAGTCGTGTCGTTTTGTTGCAACCTAGGTTTGAGAATGGCACAGTTACCCTAGTGCCTGTGACAGCTGCATTCTTTCTTTTTTTTTTTTAATTGGAGTATAATTGCTTTACAATGTTGTGTTAGTTTCTGCTGTACAGTGAAGTAAACCAGCTATATGTATACATATATCCCCTCCCTCTTGGACCTCCCTCCCCCCCCCGCCCCATCCCACCCATCTAGGTCATCACAGAGCACCGAGCTGAGCTCCCTGTGCTATACAGCAGGTTCCCACTAGCTGTCTATTTTACACATAGTAGTGTATTTATGTCAGACCTAATCTCCCACTTCATCCCACCCTCCCTTTCCCCCCTGCAGAATAAGGATGAGAATGCAGCTGTCCATTCGTCTGCCTATGGGCATTTAGGTTGCTTCCCTGTCCTGGCTATTGTAAATAGTGCTGCAGTGAACACTGGGGTACATGTGTCTTTTTGAATTATGGTTTTCTCAGGGTATATGCCCAGTAGTGGGATTGCTGGGTCTTATGGTAGTTCTATTTTTTGTTTTGTAAGGAACCTCCATACTGTTCTCCATGGTGGCTATAGGGACAGCTGCATTCTCATCCTTATTCTGCCCTAGCTGATGGTAAGACCTTAAGCAAGTTCAAAGCTTCCCTTGGATTTGTTTCTGTATTGATCCGGTGAGTTCCATAATATCTGCCCTTTCTTCCTAGAGGATGGTTTGTTCATTCTGCCCCAGTGTTCATTAAGAAACTACTATATCAAGGAAGCAAAAAAGTTTTATCTCATACACTAGATCCAGTTCCTTAGGAGCAGCTGCGGGGAGGACAGTGTTGAGAAGGAGTCTGAAGCTGTATACTGATTGGTTTAAGGCGTCTGTTACAAGCACTGAAAGGGAGATGGTGGTACATCAAGTCTCAAGCCAGAACTTTCTTAGATGAGACGTCATACCCTCACAGTAGCCTTCCTAGACCACCTAAAGCAGCACAGCGCACCTCCCTCCTGTCACTGACTAACGTATCTCCATGTAATTTCCATCCAAGCCTTCATTATAATCTGTATCTGTCTTGTTTGTTTAATTGCTCACTTGTTTTTTCTATGGTCTTTTTTGCCTCACTGCCTATAAGCCCCCTGAAGGCACGACTGTGTCTCCTTGGTTTACCACTACTGTCTTCCTGGCTCTTGGCACAAAGTAAGTGCTCAATGAGCAAGTATTGAATGCATGAACGAAGGCATCAGGGATAGCCTTCCCAGAACTCTATGTGAGGCACTACACGAAGCACAGAAGATATAGTGCCACTCGGCAGAGAGCAACATTCAGATAAGGAGATTAAGACTTGCTCAGAAGGAGTAATAAACTTGAACTAAATGATAGAAGCCAAGTGTAATGTGACCACAGGGGGGGGGGAAATATTCCTTCACTGAGAATGTTGTGAAGATATAATGACATGAACAATGTCAGCTTGCTCTGAATGGTTGAAGATGCTTTATGAATACCAGGGGTAGTAATTCAACATTAGGGAGGGCCAACAGCGAGGAGGTCATATCAATGAAGGTATAGACATGGATGAGCTAAAGTACAAATTACATACAGGTTTCAGGGCATCTGTCCCAGAGTGAAAACTTAGGTTCACACAAAAACCTAGACACAAACGTTCGTAATAGCTGTATTCATAGTAGCCAAAACCTGGAAACAACCCTGATGTCCTTCACCGAGTAAATAGTTAACAAACTGGTCCATCCATACCATTGAATACTACTCAGTTATAAGAAGAAACAAGCTATTGATACGGGCAACAATTGGACGAATCCCCAGAGAATTACACTGAGGGAAAAGACCAATCCAAATGGAGCATAATACTACTGAAATGACAACATTATAGAAGTGGAGAACAGGTTAGTGGTTGCCAGGGGTTAGGGAGGAGGGAGAATGAGTTAGTTTGGAGGAAAATGGGTGGGGTTATAAAAAAGCAACTGGATGGATCTTTGTGGGGTTGGAATTATTCTTTACTCAGCTTTGGTGGTGGATATGCTAACCTACATGTGTGATAAAATTGCATAGAATTGAATACACAGAGACACATACAAATGAGTCCAAGTAAAACTGGGGCAATTGCAGTAAACACTGGGACGGCATCAATGTCAAGAGCCTGGTTGTGATATTCCACTAGAGTTTTGTAAAATGTTCCATTGCGGAAAAGCATACAGGGGATCTCTCTCTCTCTATTACATCTTACAATTTCATATGAAACCAATTATCTGAACATAAAAAAGTTAATTAGAAAAAACAGCTTTCACGTCTTCCAACTTGGTTGGAAGTTGGAAGATGACCAAGGTGCATTCCTTGCCATTTCCCGCCACCCCTACTCCCACCATGGGACCAAGTTTTTCACCATCCATTTTCCCAGAGACTCCTGGCATCTCGCGTAAACTGCACAATCTGTTACAGACTGTAGCTCCAGCAAAGCTTTCTGGAAGACATCACTGCAACTCTTGAGTGTTCACCGTGGACACAGAGCCAGTTTACTAGCTTCCAGACTGGCCGAATCTGAGGACATTTGCATATCCAAATGGCAGCCTATGAAATCACATGTGAAGGAGACTGCTCCTTTTGCAACCTGTACCGCCATCCTGATAACGTTCATGTCCTCGATTCTAACTGCTTGCTCCCCACCCAGCATCCTTGCTAGAGTGCAAGCACCGTGAGGACAGGGAGATGGTGGCGTGTTCCTGCTGTTACCCTGGCCCACAGTGCCTGTCACACAGATGTCCCCATAGTGGCCATTTGTGATTTCTGCCTGTCCAGCCTCCAGTTGTCCTTCTGACAAGAGCATCTTTTTTTTCCTTTGAGGAACCACCCATCCCCCATTACAGACAGTCCTGTGGGAGTTTGAATCAAGGTGCCCTGGTTCCTACTGTGGCTAACGGGAGGCAGGAGACCCAAGCCAGGGCAATCAGACTTGGTGAGCGATGAGCCCCAGATTTTCATGAAAAACATTTTAAAAGACATGCTCTTTCTTTCCCGCATGGTTATTGTTCTGATAGAATGTCAGCGGAGAGCTACTGGGAGCCTTCTTACTACCTTCCCTTGGAAGAGTTGGTCTGCAGTGAAGCCAACACAGTAGAAAGCAGCGCTGAGAAATGGTGAGATAGCAACTCCTAATGCATCATTTGAGCACCTGGATCTAGACATGCCTGAAGCTGTTACAGCCTTGAACTCTTCAACCATGTGGGTTACTCTAGTGCTGTTTTTGCTTATGCCACTTCGATTTGGCTTTCTGTCCCTTGCAGTCAAGACTCCTAAATCATCCAAGTACTTAGTAGGTATTCAGCAAATGAATGAATGCGTGAACAAATGCAATGATGCAAATATTTATTATCTCCTATGTGGCAGGTACTATTTTAAGGCCCAATGAAAGAAGCAGAGGAGCCGCAGAAATGACTGCTTCCCTTGAAAGCCAAGTCTGTGGCCTGACAACCTAGAATTTGGGTCAATCCATCAATTATGGTTGCTGCTCAGCAATATCCCTTTTCCTCCCAGCCTCACTCTTTTCTTCTCCCACCATCGTAACTACAGCTCACGCCAGTACTAAGGCACGGCCCCCGGACCCGCTAACACCAATGCTCGTATTCACTCCTGAGGCCAACTGACTTGGTTGTGTCTGGTTATCAGATGCAAACTTTGTCACAGCAGGGATTTAGGCTAGACATTAGGGGAATATTGTGGTACCAGATGGTGTTTCTGAAGAGGGTTGTCCTATTTTTTCAGTTTTAGGATTTGACAATAAATCAGCCTGGCAGGCCTCGGATGTGATTTGGCCTCAAAATCATCTCTGTTAATCCTTGATGCTGTGTGTATCCAACCAGGTCCAACCAGGAAAACAGAACCCGCTCTCAGTATGTGAACAAAGGGAGTATAACGCAAGGAACTGATTACACAGATGAAGGAAAGGGCTTGAGAAGCAAGAAACAGGGAACTGAGAGGCAACCCAGGGATTTGCAAGGGCTGGATGACAACTATGACGAACCTAGAGACACAAAGGGAGAAGGTGGTGGTACCTAGGTCCAGGGCTGGAGTCACCCAGTGGAGGCTGGAGCTATGGCAGGTCTGTCCTGTGGAAGCCAGTGCCAAGATGACATACGGTCCATGTGAGAGAGGCCACCAGAGACAGGAGGAGGAGAAGGATTCTACCTTTCCCTTCCTCCCGCCTTCCAAACTCACAGCAGCTCCTGTTGGCCACACCCAAGCCAGCACCTCCCATTGGCCACACACAAGCCAGCACCTCCCATTGGCCACACCCACCAACCCGACACCTCCCATTGGCCACACCCAAGCCAGCACCTCCCATTGGCCACACCCAAGCCAGCACCTCCCATTGGCCACACCCAAGCCAGCACCTCCCACTGACCACACCCACCAACCTGGCACCTCCCATTGGCCGCACCCAAGTCAGCACCTCTCATTGGCCATACCCAACCTAGCATCTCCCATTGGCCACACCCAACCCCAGCACCTCCCAGTGGCCACACGCAACCAGGAGCCTTGAGCCAAGGGGCCTCTGAAGCAGCCTGCAGGGTCAGCCTCCTGTGATAGAGAGCAAAACAGAAGTTGGTGAGAATGGATCAGAGGACCATCAGACCCTTTTCTGGTTCCCGCCTGCAACACTCCCCTTCTCACCTGGGAAGAAATGGACCTTTGGGATCCAAAGATGTCATCACCAAGCGTGTCAGAAATGGGGATCAAGTTCCAAGACTCGTGTGCTGCTGGTAGGAGCATGACGTGGAGCAGCCAGCTCAGAGGACTGTTTAGCAGTTTCTGATAAATAAGCATATATCTACCCTGTGACCCAACAATTCTGCTCTTAGAGACTTACTCAAGAGCTGTGAAAATACCGTACACAAAGAATTATAGAAGAATGTTTATAGCATTATTTTCCTAATAGCCAAAAATTGGAAATGACTTAAATGTACACTGCAGGAAAATAGATGAACACAATTATGATAGAGTCAGACAATGGAACACTACTCAGTGATAAAATAAATACACGACTGCTACACACAACCATGTGAATGGATCTGAAAACATAAGTGAAGAAGCCAGACACATACTATCTCATTCCATTTACGTGAATCCACGAAGAGACAAAAATCTAATCCATGGTGATAGAAATCAGATAGTGGTGGTGGGGATGGAAGCTGACTCGGAAGGGACATGAGGGCACTTTCTGGTGTGATGAAAATGTCCTATGTCTTGTTCTGGGTATCAAACCTCGTTAAACTGAAAACCTAAGACTAGTGGATCTCATTTGTTATTTGTATGTCAAATTAGTCATAAAAATAAAAAACGACAAAGAATCCGTTTTCAAGGTAAAGGACAAATTTCGTGCTTTTCTGTTTGGTCTGTACCACCAAGAAGAACAGCATTATTATTTCCTGGCAGATTCCTTATTCTTCCATTTTGTGAGATATAACCCAAGAGTAGGTCAAGTGCACTTGTTTTCTTGGACTATTTAAATCCGATAGCCAGCCCTAATGCCCCTGCCAACCACATGACTCATGGACGTGAGGTTGATGGGTGTTTTACATTAAACTAAGTGACCATAAATATATACTTGAATGACCACTATTTTAAAATACATCACCTACGACTGCACATTCCTTTTGGAAATGGTGCTCACCTGGCTTCATCCAGAGAGCCAGTAAGGATCCCTGGGAAAAGATACGAAGGCAAGAAATGTAATAACCAGACAGCAAATCTTGCTTCCCCAGCATTCATTGCCTATTTCCCAAGCCCCACTCCCAGTTTGCATTTAGGGGGCCATGTAGTTCTAGGGAAGCTAACCCTCCACACCCACATGTCTGTACCTGCCAGTTCTAGGTTGGTAGCCCTTGACCAAGGCTAAGCCCATCATTGCATCCCACCCCCAGCCCCCCATAGAGATTGGGTGAAGGCGGACATGTGACCTAAACTGGTCCAATCATACTGAATCTCAGAACCTTGGCTTAAAAAGACTCTCTTTCTCAGGACAGCTGTGGTTTGGTGGAAGTCAAAGGCCAGGCACTGCAGTAGCTATTTCTCTTCCATGAGGAGAGCCATGACAGGGACACAGCAGAAAGGAGAGATGAGAGAACCGCAAAAAGCAGGGCTTAGCCTGCTGGCATCATGATAATATGTCTGAGGTCAGCCCTCTCTCTCTACGTTTTGGTTACATGAGCCAAGAAACCCTCCATATTGTTTAGGCCAGTTTGAGTTGGGTTTTATATTATTTGCAACCAATGGCGTCCTAACTATTAGGTGATAACCAGAATGCTAGGTTAGTTTGGACAGCAGGCCAAAGTCTGAAAAAGGGTAGGATTAGGAATCAGAAGCCCTGAGTTCTGGTGCTGGCTGGGTCGTGATGGAGCTATATGACCCCAGAGAAATCATTTAACATGGCAGGGTCTTAGTCTTCTGCATAGTAGGGAATTAGAAAGCAGGATCTCCAAGTTCTGTTGCATTAATAGCAGTGAAAACGATGATGATGATGATTTATTAAGTTCTTGCCATGTGCCTGTGCTGTGCTAATTGCTTTAGATCCATTATTTCATTGGATTCGTGTATCTCTTGGAGTTTAATCAGGAAAGCAGAAACACTGTGAATATTATGGAATAAGGGATTTATTTTAAGAAGAAGACCCTAAACAACTGTGGGAGAAGTTAAGGATCCAAAAGAGGGAGTTGGAGGATCAGCGTAAAGTCAGCAACCAGGCCAGCAACCTCTCCTCCTGAAGCGCTGCTGTTGGTAGAGAGTAGGAGCTTGCAAGGGAGTACGGGAGGGCAGGCACATCCCGCTGCCTTGGTGGCTCAGCAGAGGAGAGCCTGGGATGGCATGTACCAGCATCTGGTGGGGCGCCTGGGGTCTGTGTTGGTGAGCTGGGCTGGCAGTTTGGAAGAAGAGCTGGAAGTGGGGTGGGAGAAAGTGGAGACAAGCTGGAACTGCTGTACCTACCTCCCCATCTGGCCTTCACTGCATCAAGCATAATGACCTTCAGAGGTTAAAGGCTGCTGCTTCACTTCTGCCTCCCAAACTTCATGAAAAAATTTCTATACATGGGGAAGGGGATTCTGGGAATTGCAGTTCCAGCATATCCAGGTCTACAAACCATCTGAAGAAAGCAAGGTAAACGTTCCCCCCAAAGTTTAAGGAAGCTAGAAAACTTGTGCAAAGTCATCCACCCGGCTGGTACTAGAACCAGGACTAAGATGGAGGACTTCTTACTTCTTCTTAGTCCGTTTTCTATAGTATTTGATCACTTGTTCCCAAATTTAGCTTTGTTTCTGATATAAAATGTAGTTGATTTTATTCATTGCCCTTTGGTCATTTTCCTCCTCAGCAATCAGTGTTATCCATGACTCTCTCTCCGGCTCCTTCCTTTTCACTGTCCTTAGCTCCTTAGCCTCATGGCCTCATGTCCACAAAATAGCTGCTGCAGTGCCAGGCAACACAGGGGACAAGACTGTATCCAGCTGAAGGAGAGACAGGGGTCTTCTTTTCTTGAGATTGTTGGAGCCCCTTTCCCAAAAGCCCCCATTCCTAGGGACTGGATCATATACTTACTGCTCTAGGTGCGAAGGAGGCTGGGAAAACAAGCTTCCAGATTTCAGCCTCCTTTTGGGGAGGTAACTTTGCCAGCAAGTAAAAGAGAGGAGGGAATGCTCTTGGGCAGGCATTCAACTGTGTCCGACATACTGTACCCTCTGCAGATCCTTCTTTCTAACCTTATCCTTTAGTCAGCAAAAGTAAATGGTTTTGTCTATGTTTGATTTACACAGTGAGTAGAAAGATCTCTTTTCTACCTGGGAATCCCTAAAATTGCCCACGTTCACTATGCAAAGGCCCTGAAAGCAAATGGGCCCCACAGCGCAATGCCCTCTAAGAAAGGAGGATTAACAGTACGCCAAACAAATAGATTAGGGTTTCTCACCATTTTTACCATCTCCTCCAAAAAGCCTTTTTAGACATTTTTTCCTGATCAGCCTCCCATGAAATTTTAAAACCACAAATGCGTGTCTGTTTGTGTGCCATATGTGTATCTGCAATTTACACATAGAAAGAGGAAGGTTTTTTTTTTTACACCCAAGACTCAATTTTCTCCACCTTGGCTGTGATGTGGTCCCCGTTGAGAAAGCAAGATCTAGATCCCACTTTGAGTTCCTTCAGACGTATGAAAAAGATATCCATATTTTCCAACGTTGTAGATATTAGTATTTGTTCAGTCATAATATTCAGATGTGTCAACCCATCCTTGAGGAGGGGATGAATATTTGCCTCCATTTCTGACTTTCCATCTCTGTTTTCCCCAAGACTGATTCATTTACCTTAGTTTACAAACTTTCACATGTGGAGCTTATAATATGAAAACGGAATTGCAAGTTCAAGAAAGGGGCCTGGGCAAAATGAAGAAAACCTGGAGAGAGCATAGTTATTCATTGGGACTCTTTGTTTGCAAGTAATAGAAAGAGTTACTTTGAGGGGAGTAGTCACTGATGGAATATTGTCTTAGTTTGCTAGGGCTGCCATAACAAAGTACCCCAGGCTGGGTGGCTTAATCAACAGAAATGTACTGTCTCATAGTTCTGGAGACTGTTAAGTCCAAAATCAAGGTGTCAGCGGGGTTGGTTTCTTCTGAGACCTCTCTCCTTGGCTTGCAGGCGGCCGCCTTCTTGCTGTGTCCCCATATGGCCTTTCCTCTGTGCATGTGCATCCCTGGTGTTTCATCCTGTTCTTTTAAGGACTCAGTCATGTTGGATTAGGACCCACTCTCATGACCTCATATAACCTTCATAACCACTTTAAAGACCCTGTCTCTAAGTACAGTCACATTCTGGGGTATTAGGACTTCAACACACGAACTTGAAGGGGACATAATTCAGCCCATAACAGATACAGGCTATCTCATGGACTCCATCAATAGGATGATGGCTGTAGCAGAGCAGATGCCAGAGCGGCTCCAACTGGTATTTGAGATTTTTCCTTCTAGAGCAGGAATCTCAAACTATAATGCTTCCAAGCCCTAGGAGGTAGGATAAATGAAGGCAGCCGTAATACATGGTAGGACAGGGATTTGGGCAACTGGAGAGCAGATGCCCCGTCTAAAGGGGGCGCTACTCAGCTCCAGCTAATGGCATGCCTTCTAGGAACAGAGGCCCAATGTAGCCAGATCGTTCAATATTCTAAAAGAAACAAAAAATTTGGGTTTTTTTGTTTTGTTTTGGTGGTGGTGGTAGTTTTTTTTCTTTGGTGAAGTTTCCAATTAAAAAAAAAAAAAAGCTGTGCAGGCCAAAGAAAATGTCTGCCAGTTGGATCTGTCCCGTTTGTGATTCCTTCTTTAGCACTTTTTGGCGATGTGACTCAGCTGCCTTCTGTAATGGCTTGGTTCTAAGAGGACAGGATCTGATTGGCTGAGCTGAAGCCAGATGGTCCTGGGAAGGATAACTCAGCAGAACGATGGCTACTGGGTGGGCAGAGAGGCAGACAGGGTGGTCCATGAAGAGGAGGGTCTCAGCAGAAACTGCAAACCCCCCCTGCAGGGGAGGGGGCAAGGTAGAGCTGTTTATGGCTTTTCAGTGTCAGTGGGAGTTGGATCATCACGGAGAGCAACTCTCCACAGCTTCCAGAAAAGAAAGATTGAGATGAAATAGGCTTACACCGAAACACAAGGAATTTAAATCAGACATTTGGAAAAACTTCCAAGGGGAGTTGTAAGCTCTGAGAATCTACCATGGGGTATCAGGTCCTATTAGATTGAGTCAAAACAGATCATCATTTCTGGGCACCAGGAAGACCCTGTCAACCATCCACCTTTGTCTCTGCCCCCTCTCCCTAGCCCGCAAATCCCATTCACTGCCATCCCACAGAACAGCGAGGGCCATTTCTTCTCTTACCAGCTTGCAGATCAAAGGTTGATTTGGGCACTGGGAGTCAATCCCACCTGCCTCCCCTTGTCTGCCTGTTAAACCACTGAAACCCCATCATACCCTTTGATGTTGCTGCTTCTGTGTTTAGATGATGTCTTTATTTGAGAAAAGAATCTCATGGTGATGGAAGGACACCAGTGGGAAAACTGGCTTGTCAACTGTTGTTAAGGAAGAGGATGTGTGGAGGGTGATGATAAATTTTGTGCATAATTAGTTATGAAGAAACAGGTTGGCATTGCTCTTCATCTGCTTTGACATGCCTCCCCCCATCTATTAACTTGTGGCTCTTTGAAGGTTACGTGTGCAAACAGAGCCAGAGTTATCTGTGGGGGGCACAGCTGTTCGGGGGAAACACATTAAATCACATCCACGGAATGTTTAAATCCATTCAAGACCAGTGAGGGTTCTTTCTTTCTTAGTCAATCAAACCAAGCTCAGGCTCCAGAGTTCTGTCCAAAACTCAGAGGGCAGCAGCGGCAGAAGGGGAAATTACAGCATCATAAACTTCCCAGCTGCTAACCTCTGTGCAGATCTGCTTCCGATGACTTTTGTATCTTTTGGCATTTTGATAATTAATTTGTATTATGCTTTACGGTCAACACAGTTGACAGGGTGTTTTTCCAACCTTTCATTAGTTAGAATAGGCTTCCAGGGTGCCTGTCATGTGCCAGGTTCCCTGGTGGTGGCAAGAGGGAGAGGCGGAAAAGCAAGTGCAGAGAGAAAAGATGATGGATGGTCAGGTGTGGACGTCAGAGGCGGGACCTGAATGATTAGAAGGAGCTGTGTCTGGGAAGATGTCGGGGCATATGTTCTAGAACCAGTGGTTTTCAACCAGGGGTGATTCTGTCCCCAGGGGCATTAGGCAGTGTCTGGAGAGATTTTGGGCTGTCACAACTGGGGACCAGGAGGGGTAGCTACAGGCATCCAGTGGGTACAGGTTAGGGATACTGCTCAACATCCTACAATGCACAGGCCAGCCCCCATAGCGAATATCCAGCTCCGAATGTCAGTAGTGCCAGGTTGAGAAACTCTGTTCCAGACGAAGAGAATAGCTTCACACAGAGGGAACAGCAAGAGAATTGCAGGTAACAAAAAGAAAAGTGAGGGCCTGAGTGTATTCATTAGCTCTTGCTGCAATAATGGTACAATGCCGCCACAAAACTCGGTGGCTTAGAACAGCGGGCACTAATTTTTGTTGCCACAGTCCTGGGGTCTTCTGGGGTGGCTCTGCTTCTGGCCACTGCTAACCCGGGCGTGGCTCCAGGCTATAGGTTGGACTCAGATGTGCTGCACATCTTCCCTCTCTCTCCTTGGACCGGCGGTTACCTGGGGCACGTTCTTCTCTTGGCGGATCATGGAAGCATAAAAGGCTGCGCCGAACTGCACCCAAGATTTCAGGGCTCTGCCCACATCGTAACCACTCACATGCCACTGGCCAAAGCTAATTTCCAAGCCCCTAGTCCAGGGACGGGCAAGTTCGCTCTACCATGTACATCCATGGCTGGCCTGTTACAGAAGGCTGAGAATAGAGTACCCTGCGCTTCTCCATCTCTCTGGGCATGGCGGAGAGGGGGGTGGGACTGGAGAAACAGGCTGGGGCAAGATCAGAGAGGCATGGGCTGTGGGTTTTATCCTAAATGCCCTGCGAAGCTATTGGATGGGTTTACTCTAAGGAGCAACACATAATCAAATTACATTGAGCAATGATGAGTGCCTCTTTTATGAAGAATGGATCGTAGGAAGCAAGAGGAAGAAGGCAGGGAGCCCAGGGAGGGTGCCATTGCAGTAGACCAGGGAAGATAGGATAGTGTCTTCATCTAAGATGATGGCAATGGAGAGAGACCTAAGCGCACACATTCAGGATGTATTTCAGAAACAGAATCATCTGGGCTTATTGATGGATCTGTGATCCAAGGAAAGGAAAAAAATCAGGGTTGACTCTCAGAGTTTTTGTCTTAAGCCACTACCCTAGATGGGAGGTGGTACCATTTCGGGAGATGGAAAACTAGGGATTGAACAGGTTTGGGCAAAAATCAATCTCTATCTCATTAAATGTAATGGTCTCAACAACCCTATCTAGAGGTATTTTATTATCTCCTTTTCCTAGAAGAGGAAACAGGGACCCAGAAAAGTAGCGTAACCTGTCCCAGACTACAACGCTGGTCAGCGTCAGACCCAGAATTTGAATATACAGGCAGACCTCAGGGATACTGCGGGTTTGGTTCCAGAACACCACAATAAGGCAAATATCACAATCAAGCGAATCACACCAATTTTTGGTTTCCCAATGCATATAAAAGTTACATTCATTCTATAATGTAGTATATTGTGTGCAATAGCATTATGTCTAAAAAGGAATGTACATATCTTAATTTAAGATGCTTTATTGCTAAAAAAAAAATACTAACCACCACCTGAGCCTTCAGTGAGTTGTAATCTTTTTGCAATAGTCGCATGAATGATCACAGATCCCCGTAACAAATATAATACTAATGACAAGTTTGAAATACGGTGAGAATTACCAATATATGACACAGAGACACAAAGTGAGTAAACACTGTTGGAAAAATGGCACTGATAGACTTGAACGACACAGGGTTGCCGCCAACCTTCAACTTGTAAAAAATGCCCTGTCTGCAAAGTGCAATAAAACGAGGTCTGCTTATAGTTAGTCTCTGCCCAGGCTACACACTGTGCAAGGTTGTTTCACTACTTCTCTGCCCTGGTAGGAGATGCCGTGGTTTGAGGCTGCTGAAAAGCTGGCCTGCTTCTGAATATATTTTCCCCAGACCGTACGTCCTAGAATGAGTCATTTATGTGTTAGGGCAGTAGGATGCAGACACTATATTGAAAGCGGAGAGGCCTGGACTAAGCTTCTATAAAAAGTATGCAGCTTGTTGGAATCATGAGGACCAAACACCTTTCCATGCCCTCGAGTGATCTGACCCTGCCTTCCTACAGCCACATTAACTCCATCATCCGTCCCTCACCTCGTTGCAGACACTGGCCTCCTCTCAGTTCCTAGGACAGGCAGAGTGCTTTTCCACCCACAGCCTTTGTCTCTGCCGCTCCCTCAATCTGGTTCCTCATTCAGGACTCCTTCAGCATTTATATTATTTCCTCCATAGCACTTAGCACTGTCGGTTTTTCCAGATGGTACCTTTTCCCTTTTCCCTGCTGGAAGAATGGGGGATTTTTCTCCTACTTTCACTGTGAGAACCTGGCGGGGCTCTTGGAGATAAAGCTCACACTAGTGTGGGGAGCCCACTGGAATCTCTACCTCTCAAGCTAGTCCATGCTGAGCCTCCAGCAACTCATCATTTATAGTATAAGGTGTTCCTACCTGTACTGGCTCCAGTCCAGGGCTTTCTGCCCTCAGGAAGCTGTGATTCTCTGTATCCACCTGTCTCTCTCTCCAGTTTTCCAGGCAGCAATTTGCCTTGTGATCTCAGTTCTCCAATGGATCTTAGAATTGCTTACTTTCATTTTGTTTAGACTCTCTCTTGTTGTAAGGATGCAAGGGACAACTTTCCAGCTCTTTATATATTGCAGGAGAAACCAGCAGTTTTGAAAAAAAATTTTTTGTTTGCCTCCCTGAGTTGGTAGAGACCTTCTCCATTATTTCCTTGGGATTCTGGAGCTCAGCTTTGCACATAAATGTGCTCAATAGTCTGGGCTCATGGGTGAATGTTAGAACCTGGGTTCATCACTTCATGTCAAGTTTTTTAGCTAGAAGTTGAATTACATGATCTCCCAAAGACCCCTTCTAATACATAAATGCTATGATAATGAAGCATGGGGATTTTCTTGCAAAATGTGACCTGAAGGATAATTCACCAAGCAGTGAAGACTATTTAATATAAATGAAATGGACTGATTTGCTATCCATTCTCCTTTTGGAATTCCATAAAGGCAGGAGGACCTCAGCCACCAAATGAAGGGGTCTTCCAGCTCCTAGGGACTAAAAACGACAGAAAGGAGTAGAAACCCTTTTTAATATTTCCAGGAACCATTGGAAGTGATATGTTTTCCTATTATTAAGAACATGAACTCAGTAATGCCGTTTATTAATTTTTAAAATGTGAGGATGAATTAATTACTACTGAATGCATGCTGTTTTGTTTGGATGACGTGGTATTTCAATACACAAAGTACAGGGTTATTAAGAAGAAGAAACTTATCAAGGAAGAAAATTATCAAGGGTTGGAGCCAGTTTGGGAAACTCAGAAGATGATATTTCAGTTTCCTTCAGCCTTAATCTCCTGCGACTCTCCCCACCAAGTTTAGAAGCTATAGCATGTTTCTCTGAACTGTGTTTGTCCCTGTTTGGGGACCCACATGCCAATGGACTCTTAGTGATCTGACCTGCTAACGATCCCTTCAGCACTGACCCGGTAGTAGCATCATGATTATTCATAAGGGATCCATCCCTTTTCCTCCCCCAGCCATGAGGATTGAATGGAATTAGCTCTAGCTTCTCAGCTTCATGGTGTGTAGGTGGCCAGACCTGGCCAATGGGTATATTTCAAGCCAGGGACGGAAATGTGGCCAATCCTGTACCATGAGAGTCAGGCGTAGGTTTTTAAATAGAAGTGTTTGGAAGAAAGTTCTCTCTCCACTGGGTCAGACAGTGGCAGGGTGCAAGCCTACAACTGTTTGCAGCCATCTTGCCACCATATAGCCAGGGTATCTTAGGCTGGGGTCCTCAAGAGGAAGACTCTGAGGCAAAGGTGTATGTGCATGAGGTTTATTTCAGAGGTGATCCCAGAAGGCACGGGTAGGAGAGTAAGGAAATGAGACAGGAAAGCCAAGGAAGCCAAAGTAGAGAGCATTCGTGAGCTGGTTGCTACTCTGAGCACCTGGGGCTTAGCCCTGTTGGAAACACCCGGAGAAAAGTATACCCCAGAGTTGTCCCACCCAAAGAACCCACCATTTTTGAATCTACTAACTCTGTCCTTCACTGGCTGACGGCTGCTCCTGGGGCTGTTGACTCCCTGGCACATTTGCCTGCCTGCCGCAGCCTGAACCAGTTCCCGTGGCCAGAGAAAGCCCCCAGGCTGAGCATCACAGGAGCTGCCGCTGGGCACCATCGGTGTGTACACGGGAACGCTAAGTGCGGGAGAGTTGTGCGCGGGGTACCCGTAGGATCTGCTGCAGAGACCTTCCCTGAGAACAGAGCCAGCACAGATCAAGCAGAGCAGACATGGAGAGGGACTGAGTCCTGACCCCACTGTCTGGCCCCTGCATCTAGCCATGTCTCAGCTAGCCCTGTCCCTGGACTTCCCTTTATATGGACCAGTACCTCTCCTCCTTCTCGAAGATTATTTGAGACTGGTTTCTCTCCCTTGTCCTGAAGAGCTCCTGTTGGATGCACAGCTTTTTGTCTTGTCTTATAAGTATTTGAACACTTATTCTCCTGTATCTCCCTTAGAGGATAGAACCTATAATGACTTTACTCTGGAGTCTTCCATAACTCCTGTCACAAGGTTTGTAGAGTCTTCGAGAAATACTCGTTAAATGAATGAGTGAGTACTGAAAAGATCCATCAAAATCAAATGCAAATCCGTATACAGTAGAAGCCCATTGTCAGGCCCATGGCAGTGGGGAAGCAACATAGGGAGAAAGCAGCTGGAGCTGATTCATCCTGACGGCGGCACCTGCTGGAGGAGGGAGGACAGTAGGTCCCATTGGGATACCCATGTGAAAATGTCCTCCTGTGAGTTCCTGTTACACAGAAACCTAGGGCTTCCCTGCTTCTAGTTTTTTTCCACAGCCCCATTTTCTGGTTCTCCCTTCAATCTCGAGGGCTGTACCATAGCTTCCGATCAGTTCTTTATTCTTCCTTACTTTGGCCGGATTCTGTGACTCAGTGTCTGTCACTGGCCACCCCAGAACCCTAACCAGCAGGGAAAATACAGACCATCCCTGCACAAACCAGAGCCCTCTCGTCTCAGTCCCCGATTCTTTCCCCAGTGGTGGCAACACAGGAGATTGTGTCATCAAGCCTGCTTCCCTGTAAGATGCTGACTTTAACAGATTAGAAGTGTTCCCAGCACATCCCACGCTTCCGCTAATAAATGGTTCCATATCTATCACGAATGTATTTTTCAAGTCTTCCATAACGGGGCTGTGTACCTACTCACAAAGTACATTTCCAGGCGATTTTGTCTGAATTATACAGTTAATTGCCTCATATTTCCAGCTCATGTTACAGGCCCTCTGAGTTAGAATGCAAGAGAGAAGTACCATGTATCATTTCCTACACAGGGGACAGATTCACGGATAGAGCAAGGCATATATTGATGGTGAATGCTAATTTGTTTCTGGCTTCCAAGTAGAACTGAGTTCAAAAGAGCCAAAAGATTGAGGGGTAGAAAAGTCAGCGAGTTACCCAGAGAGACGTTTTAGCTTCCAAATTTTATAGTCGTTCATTCATTAATTTGCTCATCAAAACGAGCACATGTGCAAGGCACTGTGCTAGGAACGGTGAAGGGTAAATACACAGATGTTCCCTCATGTTGCATTCTAACTGAGGCTGTGATATGCGCACCCATGAAGAAATGGGAAGAAGAGCAAGGGTCGAACAATAAAGTTATAATACAGAGAAAAGATAAGATAAATCTCTTCCAGAAGTTTAGGCAATAAATCCTATGGGAGTCCATAGGAAGGTAAGGTCAGTTATGGAAGGTGAGATTCACAGTCAGAGTTTTTCCTAAAGGCAGGACCTGGATGGACCTTAAAGGAGCGGGTGAGCATTCCTTGGGTGAGACAGAGGGTGACATCATTCCAGGATGATGAACTTTCCTGGCACAAAGGAAGCTGGGGAGGTGTGCATTGCCGGTCTCACTCGTGAGTGGAACTCCCCAGTGTAAATGTCTTGTTGACTCTGCTCCTGGGCTGTAAATCCCCAGCTGTCTCACTGTATTTGGAGTGGAGTTGAGGCTGATCTCTCTCCCCTAGTGCAGTAGCCTTGACACCATAGGCCTGAATAAAGATGGCCCTTGTCCACATTGGTTGTGTGACCTTCCCCACCCTCTGCTCAGGGGAGCCTGGGGTCACATCAGAGGAGGAGGCTGCAGCAGGAAGCAGAGGGCACCCGCAAAGTGGAAGCTGGAGGAGAGTTTAATCAGGGGCCTTTTTGTAAAGCTGTGGGCGGGAGGGATGCAACAGGTGTGGTGCAGCATGGGGGTGAGGGATGGTTGAGCTGGTAACTGAGGGGTTGCCATCACCTCTAAGCCTGAAAGGGTGAGGCAGTGAGGGGGCAGATTTCAGAACCTGGAGGCACAAGAGATCACCTTACACGGGGCCACTGTGATATACACTTCCCAGATCTCATTCACAGAAGGACTAGCTACCCAGCCGCTGGCAGTGCCATCTTGCCAAGGTCATGCCCCTTCCTGGTACAGCCTGCATCCAGTGAGTGACAGACATGGGAGTCCAAGGGCCTGACCTTCTTGGCCCAGTGCTGGACGATTCTGAAGCGCCATTCCAGCCCCAGGTCTCCCAGTGGGGCCGGCCGAGACTGTCATTGGGTCTGCATCCGGGGACTCACCGGGGCCTAAGGCAGCTCTGCCTGGGCCCAGCTCTCATGAAGTCTTTCTGAGCAGTTCAGTGACATCAGTTCTTTCTTCGCCCTCCTCTCTGAATCGGGGGATTCAGAGGTGGTCCAGGCAGTCGGTTATGGGCAGTGGCCATTCCACCTCCTTCCGTCCACCTCCTTTCTCCTCTCAGTTCTAGTTGATTCTGTAAGTATATATGAAGTGTGTCTGATGTGGGCCAAAGACTCTGTCAGGCACTGAGATTCAAGGGTGAGCAAAAACAGGCCCCATCTGTGCCCTTCTAGAATCTACAGTGTAACAGAAGAGACACGTTATTCAAATATTCACACAAATAATGCAGATTGCAGCTGTGATGAGTAGGATGATGGAGAGTTTACCTGATGCTCCCCAGTGATGTGATTGTGAGGTGCACTAGGCAGAGATGTCAGGGAGGCCCCTTCTTCGCTTACCCCCAGGAAACCAATTCACATGTAAGGAGAGACCCAAAGGATGATCAGGAATGAAATAACTGAGACAGAGTTCCAGGCCGAGAGAGCTGCACATGCACAGGCCTCAGGTGGGAAAGGCCAAGGGATGGGAAGGAGGCCAAGAGAATAGGTGGTCCAGTGGCTTGGTAGAAGAATAAGAGGGTAAAATGAAGCCAGAGTTACAAGCAATGTGATAAATGAGAAATGAACAACTGGAAACAGTTTGGTAAAGGTAATTCCCACTACATTCATTCACCTTTCTGAAGACTCCCCATTCACACGTGGTCTGGTATACCAGTGGCAAAGGCTCTCTCCGTGAGAAAACTTGAGTTAGGCTCTTCTGAGCCCTCTTTTCGACTAGACCTTGTCTGTGGGCCCTGCGTTTGAGCTACCGAGTCCAGTATTAGCAAGAAAGCTAGTAAGTCAGCTTAGAGAGATAAATCATTGATATCTGATCACCTCGGCCTGCCTTCAGCAAGAACCCTATTAAGTCAGTTTAGCAAAAATCCCCCTACTCTTGATGTCTCCTCTTAGTAATTTTCCATCCACTGACACCCCCGCCCTCATTTCTCCCCTACTGCAGTAGTTTTGACACCTGTGGCAACAGTCCTGAATAAAGTTTTCCTTGCCCTTTTAGCAAGTGTCAGAATAAATTTTTTAACACCGTGCAGTGCTGTGATGCATTTGTATTTCATCAGATCCAGATGTCAAGTTATCATAAGTCTCGTGTGTTTGAAACACTGAATTTCATACATTGAGGCATTCTTTGTTTTTGGCATCCATTTGTCTTATTGAATGGATATCTACTCACAACTTTTAAAAAGTACAGCCAGTACCATTTGGTACTTAACAGCTTAGAAGTAAAATTTGAAGTACTGAAAAGAGATGGGTCATTCAAAGGGAATTGTAGAAAGATCAAATGAGAAGACCAAAGCCCAAGACTTGGAGAATGCCCATGGCTAAGTTCAGCACAGAATACTCAAGGTTAGGAGAAAAAAGCACTTCAGGAGGAACAGACTGTGTCCAGATGTCAAATCTAGGAGGAGGTCAGTGACTGAGATGGCTATATTAATCAGCATTCTTTTTTTGTTGTTGTTGCAAGTAACAGCAACCCAAGTACAACTGGCTTAAGCAAAAGAGTTCATTCATTTACGTAATAGAAAATTCCAATGGGTTCTCTTCAAGTATGGTGGACCCAGGGTCTCAACATATGCCATGAGGACTAGAGGTTCCTACATCTCTTGTCTCTACTTCCCTCTGTACAAAATCAGGGTTTTGCGAACATGGCAAATGTTTGGGAAATGGTTGTTGTACTAGAAGCCAACAATTCACTAAGACTAGTAAACCCCCCCTACTTTGATGTATCCTCTCTTCATATCAGGGCACCCAGCAACTCTAGACTTGCATCCTCCCAAGCCCAAGTCAAGCAGAAGACAGAGCCTCTGTCTGTGCTGCTGTTCTGAGAAAAGTCTGGTAATGGGCTACATTGGATGACTTTGGTCATCCTACCATTTATGAACCAGTCGCAGCGGACAAGGGAATACAGTGCTCCAGTTACCAGCCTGCGTAACACGTATTCCCTAAAGACAAATGTGGTGTTAGTCTCTGCATGGACTGAGGCCTCAGGAGGGCTGGTTTCCGAAGGGAAATATGGATTCTGTCACCAAAATTTGAGGAATTGGATGTTGGACAGAGGAAAAATCATAACTGTCTTCTGTAAAGATGGAACAGCCAGATGTCTAATTTTGGAGCATCCTTCATGAAACGCTGTGATAAAACATACTTAAATATACAGGTAAAACATCTGGATGACTGAGTCAGTTGTGTCCCTCTCCTCCAGATGTCTTGTCATCATGGAATCTCACCTTTTATTATCCCAGTAATTCGGTTCCTTCTGAGTTCTAGAAATCATGTCAACAGATCCACAGTTGTCGAGCGTTGGGAGAGGTAAAGAATCCCCTTCCCACACACATGCAGTGCTATTCTTGGAACAATGATGGTGAGGATCAGAAATGAATCATTTTGGCAAAGGCGGGTGGATGAGTACAATACAAATGATTTTCAGGATAATAGCACCTCCTTCCCCAAGTGGCTGTGGTGGAGATGGAATGTTCTGTGCTCCGAGTCTTCCAAGTGATTCAAGCACTCATGGAACACAAGAGCCATGCAACTGACTCATGAGCAAGGAGAGCACCTACGGCATGTTTCATAGACTTTATTCTAGAGGAGAAAGGAGAGGGAGAAGGTGGGAGGAAGCTGTGGTACATTGAAAACGCCAAAAGGAATCCCTTCTCTCTTTTTAAAGCTGGGCTTGCTCATTTCTCTTGATGGATAACCTGGTAAGGATTGATGGGCGTTTACTAGTCTCAGGAACCTGCTGTTGCCCCACCAGCACCCATTCGCCACCTTGCCCTGTTTGCAGCACCCTGATTCTGTACAGGTATGAGGCAGCCATAGCGTCAGGGGGCCGGGTCCTCCTCGGTGCTGTGCTGGAGTCATGGTGTGGCATATAAACTGTTGGTGGCCAGTATCCATAGAGGATTCCCCTACCCCATCCTTTTCTGTAGTAGTAGAAATCCCAGTGTTTAGCTGGGCCCATAGCGGTGCAGAGTAAAGACTTTTCTCAGATTCTTTCACAGCTAAGTAAGGCCACGTGACTTGAGTTTTGCCTAGTGGGATTAAGCAGATGTGGTGTGTACAGTTTCTAGAAGTGTCCTTTGTAGAAAGGGATTTTGTCTTTCTCCTCTCTTGTTCCGTTCCTCCATGCTGGAATGAGGACTAGAGGACTGGAGCTGATGCAGCCATTTTGGGCTGTGAAGCAACTTGGAGTGGAAACATGCACTGAGAAGTGTAAGATGAGAGCAAGCCGGGGTTCCTGAAACTGGAGCTGCCAGAGAGTTCTGGGCAGAGTAGCTAGGCTTCCAAATGTGAAAGTCAACTTCTGTCTAACGTAGCCACAGTTATGTGGCCAAGTGTAATTCTTACTTATATACATGCTAATTCGATACTCCTCTGAAAAGATGGATTCAGCATTTGACATGTAAATTTATTCTGAACAACGAGATATGAGGGGACATCTGATGGGACTCTAGGAATTTCTTTCTCATGCTTAAAGAATGAGACAAAACAGAGCCCCTTTCTTTTCCTGTCTTGTCTTTTGTTTGCATACGATGCTTAAACTGTGAAAGCGATCTTGGGATGCTGAGTGGACACAGTCCAAGGCTGGGTGGAGGCTGGCAGAGCAGCTAGTGGGAAAAAACCTGCATCCTGATGACATCATCGAGCCATCTGATGAACCCCTGCCCCTGGGGAGCTATCTCACAACCAGACTTCCTGTTTCAGGAGATTATATCTTTTCTTTACTTAAAAAAGCAAACAAAAAAACCCAACTTTCCCCTGTGTTTTCTTTCTCTGGAAGCTGGAAGCATTCTAACAGCTACGTAAGTCCATTTCCTTCTTTGTAAATCCAGGCCAGTGAGTCAGTGAGTCAAATAATAACAACAACAACACTAGTAGTAACGGCTGACAGTGATGGTGCACTTAGCGAGCCAGTCCTGTGCTAAGTCCTGTGCACACACTTTATCTAGTTTCCTTCCCATGAGGTCCTCCTAGCCTTTCATTTGCCAGATGAGAAAAGGGGAGACTAGAAAGAGTAAGTAGCCCACGTTCTCTGAGCTACCAAGTGGCAGGGTTGGGATCAGAGGCAGGGAGACAGGGGGCACAGGGCTAAGGCGTGGGCTGAGGGTTCAGCAAACCTAAGGGTCTGCCCATCTCGGGCGTCTCAGGGCTTTAGACATGTAGGAGGGGATCAGATCTCAGGCCCTTCAAGGCCCCTTTCAGGTCTGGCCATTGGCCTGTAGGGGGCGCTCAGGGCTCCTCCCTTCGTCGTCCACTTGCTCCTCAAATCTTTTGGAGGTGGGGTGGTAACTTTTTATTTTGAAACAACTTCAGATTTATAGGAAACCTCTAGAAATAATAACTATATATATATATATATATATATATATATATATATCCTTCACCCAGATTCCCCATTGCTGGATTTTAGCACATTTGCTTCAGAGAGGCGGCGAGGAGGGGGATGAAGCAGGGGAGGAGAGGGAGGGAGGAAGGGAGATGGGGGAAGAATGGGGAGAAGGGAAAGGGGGAGGGGGCGAGATGGGGAGGAGAGAGAGAGAGGGAGGGAATGAGAAGGGAGGGGGAGGGAAAGCGGGGAGGAGAAGAGAAGGGAGAGAGGAAGAGGAGGGGAGGGAGAGAGAGAGAAAGAATGTTCCTTTATCCCTAAATATTTGTGTTTATTTCCTAAGAACAATCTCCTTATTAAAAGATGATACAATTTCCAAAATGAGAAAATTAACATTGAGACACAGGCCACCATCCCATCCGGCCCCCTTTCACATGTACTTATTGCCTCAATATTGTCCTTTATAAACCTCCTTTCCTGTCTGGTCTCGGATCAAATCCAGGGTCCCACATTGCTTTGGGTTGCCATGCCTTCATTCCCCTTCATCTGGGAAGAGTTCCTCAGTGTTCCCATAACTTTCATGACCCTGACATTTCTCAGGAGAACAGGCCCGTTATGTTATGTTGTAGAAAGTCCCTCGATTTGGCTTTGTCTGATGTTTCCTTATGATTAGATTCAGGTTGTACCTTTTTGGAACAAATGTCACAGAAGTGATGTGTTTTTCTCAGTGCATGCTATCAGAAGGCACACAAGGTCAATCTGTCTCATAGCTGGTGACACTGAGTTTGCTAGCTTTGATTAAGGGGGAGTCTGCTAGGTTTCTCCACCTTAAATGACCAGTTTCCTCGTTATATGTAATACACTTTCTGTGGGAAGAGACTCTGAGAGCACGTGAATACCGGAATTTGAGATGATGTGACTAGCTCTTGCTCAGCAAACTTTTACCCAGTTGTTTCAGCAGCAGTTGATGATTCCTGAAGTGGGCAGACATCACTTAGTTTGATGCTGGCCAGATGCTTTCTTCCTTGACTCCTGAGCGTTGAGAGAGAGTTATTCCACCCATAAAGGAGTGCTACTCTTCTGAGCGGGCCACATTCCCCAGACGGGTCCCTCTGCCTGGGTAGAGAGGGTCTCGGACATGTGGCCATGGCCCCCTCCTTGCTCAAGGCACCCAGACCCCCTTCATTCTCTGGGTATCCTTGGAAATGTGCTCCTTTCCCCGCTGCTGGAAGCAGGGCTTGGGATCAGCCTCCTCCTGTGTAGAGTGATGAAGTCTCAGCTGTGGGTTTAGGCGTGGAGGGAAAGTAGAGCAGAGCTGTAGGGCTCCTGGATCTGGGGCTCGTTACTGACAGCACCACCCTGGGCTCTTAACTGCATCCCACTGTCGTTCTCCACACAGGCCTCCTGCACCTGTGACTCTCAGGCTGTCTGGCTCTCCTCCAGGCCTCCCCCTTTGCTCTAGGTGGTAGGATATTTTGAGATAGAAACCGATGCTACTGCTCTGTAGTATTTCCTGAGACTGGCCACTGTTCCCCCACTTTGGACAGCGGGGCTGCCTGCTTTTTTTTGTCTCAGGGAAAGCTTATGTGGAGGACAAGGCAGGTAATTCTGAGAATTTTGTGTTTCAAAAGCCATACATTTTTAAAAAGTTAGAATAATATAAAGTAAGAGAGAGGTTGTCTTGTGTTTTTTGTACCCCTGCCCCTTAAAAAGTTCCTACAGCCTGGGTGTGTGAGAACCAGAGGGGAAGAGAGGGAGGCTCAGATGGTGGGCATTCCTGACCGTCCCCCAGAGAGCAGTGAGGAGATGGCATTGGTTTAGGAGATTTGAAAAGAGGATTGTACCTCATTCTGGGGAGAATCCAGGTATGTGGCAAGGGCCCAAAGAGTGCCACGGGCCTGAGTAATTTGGGGAAGGGGCACAGCTGGAGCACAGGGGGCGGGCAGTCCCGGGGGAGGACATAGAGTGGTCGGCAGGACACTCCACCCGAGACCAGGTGGAACGGGGCGTGTCAGCAGATGCTGGGTTGGAGTTGGAGAGAGGACAGCATCTCATTCTACACCCAGACCTCAGCCTGGGAGACCTAGAGGCAATTCTGTACGAAGAAGGGGCAGGCTCTGAAGTGACAGAAATTAAATTTCTGTCACCACGTGGGACAGGAGCTCCCGATAACATTTAAGTTGTTAATCTGGAACAAAGAAAAGTATGTTTCTGGTTTTGCAGTCTGAGACTCGTACTCCATATGTCTTGTCTTCGTCTTCTCCTTCTACTTTCCTATTTCTGTCACCCGCTTTTTTTCATTTTCACCTCCTGGATTAGTTTGGTTTAGGTTAGTTGCATATAACAAAAAAAGCCTCAAAACATCAGTGGCAAAAACAAGAAAGAAATCAGTTTCTCTCTTATGCAGAGGGATCTTGAGGTAGCAATCTGGGGCTAGCAACCTTGTCATCAGGAACCCAGATTTTTTCTATCTTTCTGCTCCATCATCCTCAGCACTGGCTTCCATCCTCTTGGTCAACTCACCATTCAGGATGGCTGCTGGAGCTCCGGCTGTCACAACCAAATTCCAGGAAAAAGCAGGGGAGAACAAAACAGCCTCAGATGAGTCAGCATCCTTTAAGGGACCCTCCTGAAAGTCCCACTTAAAACTTCCACTCTTTAGTTCATTGACCAGAATGAAGGCCACACCCAACTGCACGGGAAGTTTGGTAATGTGATCCTTCCGCTGTACTCAAAATTGGGTCTGTTACTAAGCAGGAAGGGGAAATGGATATTGGGTGGTACCTAGCACTTTCTTCTGAGCCACCCCTTTTCTGACCTTACATTTTCTTTCTCTCTCCTTTGTGCCTCTCTGGGTCTCATCTTTTCTTTTCTTGCTCTGAGTCCTAACCACAGAGTACAGCAGCTGAAAGAGCCGCCAGCCTCCCAGCCCTGGTGTACATACCTGACTCCACACAAAGGGGCATTGTTTCCATCGTGTTAGTTGGAATTGGCAGAACACTCCAGTGCCGTCATGCTTGCCTTGCCCACACGTTTTCAGTTTCATGTGGTTGCAATGGATATGCTTCCTTCCCGACGCCGATTAAAGTTTCATCCCATCTCCTTTTGCCCATTGTGTGTGGTCGTGTGTGTGTGGACACATGCCAAGGAAGTCATTCCAGAACCTCCAGGAGAGTGACCAGATGGCCCTGTGAGCTAGAGCTGACAATGACATTGATACAGAAAGCTTGCAGTGCAGGTGCCCCGGGAAACACTGGAGGGTCTCCCCTTTGCTAAGGGAACAGGAGGAGAGAGCAAGGAACTGACATTTATTGACTATCATGTACCAAGTCATCTTGTGATTCTCAAATGTGATCCCATGTGTTTTTCTCTTCTGCCAAAATGCTGAAGTAGGTAGGTACTTCTCTTAGTTTGGGTTCTACTTAAAGTTGACCTGAGACCAGGACTTGGGGGCAGGCATTTAATCGGGC
The DNA here is from genome assembly GCF_949987535.1 of Balaenoptera acutorostrata. Lineage (NCBI taxonomy): Eukaryota > Metazoa > Chordata > Mammalia > Artiodactyla > Balaenopteridae > Balaenoptera > Balaenoptera acutorostrata. The sequence goes on from NC_080073.1 coordinate 19,022,203, forward strand.
AGAAGTGCCAGGAAGAACGCGTGAGGAAGTGGTGTGCTGGTAAATGTTTAACAACCAGCTCTCCAGCAAAAACAACAACCACCTGATTTGTAGCACTGGGTGAGCTCCATGGTGTAAATATGCCACCAGGGCCAATTTCATGTCGCCATGATGACATCACTAAACACAGAGTTTGGAGGAGATACACCCTTGGCTCTCATAAACCAGTACAAGCTGGCTCCAGCAAATCAGAAGTGAGATAAAGAAGGGATAAAAGCAATGAAAGATGCTTTAAGAACAGGTCCCTGCTGTTGACCACAGGAACTCAATCACATGGGAGTGTTCTGGGAATCCACCCACAGGGACTCTGAAACATTTGTCGGACTCCCTCCTCTATTTGTTATGGTCACCCCTGGGCATTAATCCTCCTCCAC